>NC_036863.1:49412792-49485103 GCF_002910315.2 Salvelinus sp. IW2-2015 | reverse complement strand
CAACAGAAATTCTTCATGATTAATAAATTCCTCAAATCATACATGTATTTTTATACATTTTAAAAGGTTAATCCTGGTGTTAATCCCACCCAAAGTGTCCTATTTCTAAAAGGCTCTTCAGCGAAAGCACCACTAAACGATTGTTTAGGTCACCGCAAAAGTCACAAAACACGATCATTTTTTCCAGCCAAATAACCAGGCAGTCACCAAAGAAGCAGAAATAGAGATAAAATAAATCACTAACCTTTCATGATTATTCATTCAATGACACTCATTGACTTCAGTTACACAATACATATATGTTTTGTTCCGATAAAGTATATATAAATACAAAACCTCAAGTTTACATTGGCGCCATGTTCAGAATCCTCCAAGATATCGGAGATAAATGCAGAGAGGCCAACATTCAAATAAACATAAAACTCATTCATAACTTTGATGAGAAGAGATACAGGTTTTACAGAGAATTAGAAGATAACACTTGTTCTTTAATGCAACACCGCTGTGTCAGATTTAAAAGCTTTTTCGGCAAACACAATATTCAAGCATCTGAAAAACAGACGAGTTTCAGCCCACAAAAAGCTCCAAGCCATACAGTACCCGCCAAATTGATAGCAGTCAACAAAACTACATAAAAAGCATTCATAAATCTTCACTTAACCTTTGCTGATCTTCGTCGCGGAATGCACTCCAGGACTTCCCCACTTTCCACAAGAAATGTTAGTTTTGTTCGGTAATGTCCATCATTTATGTCCAAATAGCTATTTTTGTTAGCGTGTTTGGTAAACAAATCCAACGTCAGGAAGCGCGTTCACTAAAAGCTGACAAAATGTCCAAAAGTTCCGTAACAGTCAGTAGAAACATGTCAAACGATGTATTGAATCAATCTTTAGAATGTTTTTAACATAAATCTTGAATAACGTTCCAACCGGAGAATTACATTGACTTCAGATGAGCGATGGAACAGAGCTCCCTCTCATGTGAACGCGCATGGTCAGGTCATGGCAGACCTGACTAATTCCCCTCTCATTCGGCCCCCTTCACAGTAGAGGCATCAGACAAGGTTCTACAGACTGCTTACATCTAGTGGAAGCCGTAAATTCATCCATATCTCGCTGTGATTTCAATAGGATCTTGGTTGAAAATCGACCAGCCTCATAATTCCCACTTGCTGTTTGGATTTTTTCTCAGGTTTTTATCTGCCATATGAGTTCTGTTATACTCACAGACATCATTCAAACAGTTTCAGAAACTTCAGAGTGTTTTCATATATTAGCATCTGGGACTGTGGAGCAGGCAGTTTACTATGGGCACCTCTGTGCACCTTTCATCCAAGCTACTCAATACTGCCCCTGCAGCCATAAGAAGTTAAAGATTTTATGGAGCGCAGGGGACTAGTTTGTATAAATGATGGTTGGGGTACACGGGTAAATGTGAGTTAATAAAGCTGCATACAAACATGGACTCTTTTTTGCTTTCGTAAGACAGCTCCAAAATGCAGGTGTTTCAGGCTAGCTCAGCGCTTTCTGTGGTGGTGGGACAGCCAGCGGAAAATATGCCGCATAGGGGTTTGGTAATGTTCTCTAGTTGCACCTTGATTGGCTCACGGGGACACTACGTCACCACAAAGTCTACAGTGAGACCTCGAAAATTCAAGCCCCTTGGGTGCTGCCATAGATTTACATAAGAATTACCCATCCAAGAAGGCTCAAGGTCATTGGCCACAGATAAAACTATGTCAAATCACATTATAGCTTTGATTGTACTGATCATGTCAACATCATACTTTCAAAATCGAAGCTAGACAAGCAGTCATCATCATGCATTAAGTAGGCTATCTACTGGCAAATCCTTTTCAATCCTTGTCATATGAAGATAAATTATATATAAAACATATCGGTGCTCAACGGCCATTGGACATAAACATTACGCAACAAGTTGGAAATCGCAAATTCAACATTGAGTGGTTTGGAACGAATCAGTAGCTAACTCCAAGCATTGAGAAGCAATCACTAACCTGCTATTCAGTGGAGAGGGTGTGTGGTCCAAGTCTGCTATTTTAAGGGTCTCTTTTCCAAGCTTAAAAGGATAAACATTCCCATACTACACCATGGGCCAGAAAAGGTTGAATATATTGGCCATGCTGTCAATCCAGCATGACTTCTGCCACGTTCAAAACAACTGGAAACTCGGAACTGGGAAATCTCAGATTTCAGCAAGTTCAAGACAACTGGGAACTCTGGGGGAAAAAACTAGCACAAACTGGAAAAATATGTTTTGAACGGTCCTCCAACTCTGAATTCCAAGTCGAGAACTCAGTCCTCTTTCTAGAGCTCTGAACGGAAGATCACTAACGTCATGATTCGACGTTGTTTTTTTCAGAGTTCCCAGTTGTCTTTTGAAAGCATCATAAATTCAGAGAATGCCAGACTTGGATGACAAAGTTTTATTTATTTAATTTAATTTCACCTTTATTTAACTAGGTAGGCTAGTAGAGAACAAGTTCTCATTTGCAACTGCGACCTGGCTAAGATAAAGCATAGCAATCGACACATACAACAACACAGAGTTACCAATCGAATAAAGAAAACATACAGTCAATAATACAGTGGAAAAATAAGTCTATATACAATGTGAGCAAATGAGGTGAGATAAGGGAGGTAAAGGCAAAAAAAAAGGCCATGGTGGCGAGGTAAATACAATATAGCAAGTAAAACACTGGAGTGGTAGATTTGCAGTGGAAGAATGTGCAAAGTAGAAATAGAAATAATGGGGTGCAAAGGAGCAAAATAAATAAATACAGTAGGGGAAGAGGTAGTTGTTCTGGCTAAATTATAGATGGGCTATGTACAGGTGCAGTAATCTGTGAGCTGCTCTGACAGCTGGTGCTTAAAGCTAGTGAAGAAAATAAGTGTTTCCAGCTTCAGAGATTTTTGCAGTTTGTTCCAGTCATTGGCAGCAGAGAACTGGAAGGAAAGACGACCAAAGGAGGAATTGGCTTTAGGGGTGACCATTGAGATATACCTGCTGGAGCGCGTGCTATGAGTGGGTGCTGCTATGGTGACCAGTGAGTTGAGATAAGGCGGGGCTTTACCTAGCAGAGACTTGTAGATAACCTGTAGCCAGTGGGTTTGGCAACGAGTATGAAGCAAGGGCCAACCAACGAGAGCATACAGGTCGCAGTGATGGGTAGTGTATGGGGCTTTGGTGACAAAACGGATGACACTGTGATAGACTGCATCCAGTTTGTTGAGTAGAGTGTTGGAGGCTATTTTATAGATGACATCACCGAAGTCGAGGATCGGTAGGATGGTCAGTTTCATGAGAGTATGTTTGGCAGCATGAGTGAAGGATGCTTTGTTGCGATATAGGAAGCCGATTCTAGATTTAATTTTGGATTGGAGATGCTTAATATGAGTCTGGAAGGAGAGTTTACAGTCGAACCAGACACCTAGGTATTTGTAGTTGTCCACGTATTCTAAGTCCGAGCCGTCCAGAGTATGATGCTGGACGGGGCGAGCAGGTGCCGGCAGTGATACGGTGAATAGCATGCATTTAGTTTTACTTGCGTTTAAGAGCAGTTCGAGGCCACCGGGAAGAGAGTTCGTATGCATTGCGAAGCTTCGTCTGGGAGATTAAGTTAACACAGTGTCCAAAAGAGGGGCCAGAAGCGTATATCCGAAATGTTGTCGTCTGCGTTAGACGTGTATCAGAGAATCACCAGCAGCAAGAGCAACATCATTGATGTATCCAGCAGAAGAGAGTCGGGCCGAGGATTGAACCCTGTGCCACCCCATAGAGACTGCCAGAGGTTCGGACACAGGCCCTCCGATTTGACACACTGAACTCTGTCTGAGAAGTAGTTGGTAAAGCAGGCGAGGCAATCATTGAGAAAACCAAGCGGTCGGGAGTCTGCCAATAAGAATGTGGTGATTGACAGAGTCGAAAGCCTTGGCCAGGTCGATGAATACGGCTGCACAGTAATGTCTCTTATCGATGGGCGGTTATGATGTCGTTTAGGACCTTGAGCGTGGCTGAGGGTGCACCCATGACACCTCTGAAACCAGATTGCATAGAGGCAAAAGCCTTGGCCAGGTCGATGAATACGGTGGGATTCGAAATGGTCTGTTTGTTAACTGGGCTTTCAAGGACCTTAGAAAGACAGGGTAGGATAGATATCGGTCTGTAGCAGTTTGGGTCTAGAGTGTCACCCCCTTCTGAAGAGGGGGATGACCGTAGGACGCGCATTTCCAATCTTTGGAAATCTCAGACGATATGAAAGAGTTTGAACAGGCTATAATAGGGGTTACAAACAATTTTCAGCAGATCAGTTTAGAACAGAGAGGGTCCTGATTGTCTAGCCCGACTGATATTGAAGGGATGTCCAGATTTTGCAGCTCTTTCAGAAACATCAGCTATCTGGATGGACTGAGGAGAAATGGTGGGGAGGCTTTGGCGGGTTTTGCTGTGGAGGTGCGGTGCAGTTTGACCGGGTGAAGGGTAGACAGTTGGAAAAACATGGTCAGCCGTAGAGAAATGCTTATTTGAAATTCTCAATTATAGTAGATTTATCGGTGGTGATAGTTTTTCCTAGTCTCAGAGCAGTGGGCAGCTTCGGAGGAGGTGCTCTTATTCTCCATGGACTTTACAGTGTCCCAGAACTTTTTTGAGTTAGTACTACAGGATATGCAAATTTCTGTTTGAAAAAGCTAGCCTTAGCTTTCCTAACTGCCTGTGTATTGTTCCTAACTTCCCTGAAAAGTTGCATATTCACGGCGGGCTAATCGATGCTATGAGAACGAACCACAGGATGTTTTGTGTTGTTGGCAAGGGAATCGAGAACAGTCTCGGGGATGAACCAAGGACTATATCTATTCCTAGTTCTAAATTTTTTGAATGGGGCATGCTCTATTTTACCAAGTGAGGATGAGAAGGCATTATCTAATGAATAGACATGGTCCATACAATCATCACTGAACGGGATGAGTCATTATGTCAATCCAGGCCGTAACCCCCGGCCAGGTCGATTAGTAGCGCAATCTGTGCAGAGTGTTTTAGGAGGCAGTTGACAGATGACGAGCGTGGTCGTTTAAGTCGCATGAGCTCCCATTAACGGATGCAGGCAATGAGGCAAGTGATCGCTAGAATCTTTGATTGAAAACAGCAGAGGTGTATTTGGAGAGGGCAAGATTAGTTAGGATGAACATCTATAGAGGGTGCCCAGTGTTTAGGATTTGGAGTTGTTACCTGGTAGGTTCATTGATTAATTCTGTGTGAGAATTAGGGCATCAAGCTTATAATTGTAGGATGGCCGGGGTGTTAAGCATGTCCCCAGTTTAGCGTCACCCTAGTAGGAAAATCAATTCACATATGGTATCAGAGGCACAGCTGTGTCACGTTCCTGGACCATTAATTCCTTTGTTTAGTCTTCTCGTTGGTCAGGACGTAGCTGGGTGGGTGTAGTCTATGTTATGTGTCTCATTGGTTTAGGTGTGTCTGATTTGCCTGATATGGTTCTCAATCAGAGGCAGGTGTTTTACATTGTCTCTGATTGGGAACCATATTTAGGTAGGCTGTGTTCACTGTTTGTTTGTGGGTGATTGTTCCTGTTCGTTGCGTTCTTTGTTTTATAGGTTCACATGTTCAGGACTGTAGCGTCGTTGGTTTCGTTTTGTTTATTGTTTTTGTTCGTGTTTAATAAGTGTTCCAATAAATATGGAAACGTACCACGCTGCGATTTGGTCCTCCTCTCTTCCACGTAACGACGAGCGTTACAAGCTGGGGGCAGAGGGAGGTCTATAGCAAGCGGCAACAGTGAGAGACTTGTTTCTGGAAAGGTGAATTTTTAGAAGTAGAAGCTCGATTTGTTTGGGTACAGACTTGGATAGTAATACAGAACTCTGCAGACTATCTTTGCAGTAGATTGCAACACCGCCCCCTTTGGCAGTTCTATCTTGGCGGAAAATGTTATAGTTAGCAATGAAGATTTCAGGGTTTTTGGTGGTTTTCCTAAGCCAGGATTTAGACACGGCTAAGACATCCGGGTTGGCAGAGTGTGCTAAAGCAGTGAGTAAAACAAACTTGGGGAGTAGGCTTCTAATGTTAACATGCATGAAACCAAGGCTTTTACGGTTACAGAAGTCAACAAATGAGAGCACCTGGGGAGTGGGAGTGGGGCTAGGCACTGCAGGACCTGGATTAACCTCTACATCACCAGAGGAACAGAGGAGAAGTAGGATAAGGGTATGGCTAAATGCTATTCGAACTGGCCGTCTAGCACGTTCGGAACAGAGAGTAAAAGGAGCAGGTTTCTGGGCTCGATAGCATAGATTCAAGGCATAGTGTACAGACAAATGTATGGTAGGATGTGAGTACATTGGAGGTAAACCTAGGCATTGAGTAATGATGACAGAGATATAGTCTCTAGAGGCGTTTAAACCAAGTGATGTCATTGCATATGTAGGAGGTGGAACAACATGGTTGGTTAAGGCATATTGAGCAGAGCTAGAGGCTCTACAGTGAAATAAGACAGTAATCACTAACCAGGACAGTAATGGACGAGGCATATTGATATTAGAGAGAGGCATGCGTAGCCAAGTGAACATATGGGTCCAGTGAGTGGTTGGGCTGACTGGGGACACGGTGATTCAGACAGTTAGCAGGCCRATGCTAACAAGCTAACAGTTAGTAGGCCGAGGCTAAACAAGCTAGCAGACTGGGTTAGCAAGTTAGCCTTTGGGGGACGTCGCGATGGGGGTAAGTCTGTTTTTGCCTCTTCTTGCGGTGACGTCGATAGACCAGTCGTGGAATTAGTAGGGTTCCAGGTAGCTCTAGGTAGTTAGCAGGGCTAGCAGGTTAGCAGAATGGGCCTTCAGCGGGCGTCGCGCCTGAGGGGCCTGTTGGAGTCCTCGGGCAGATTATGTCGGTATTCCAGTCGTAGAGGATSSRCGGGGTTCCGTGCYCCGTACCGGCAGTAGAARGGGTCYGGATATTGTAGCCCAGGAGTGGGCTTCGGTGGTAGCACAGGAGCCCTGGCCKSGCTAGCTTCAGGCTAATTRGTGCTTGCTCCGGGATGGAAACRCTAGCCAGGAGTGGTCACCCGGGATTGCGGTTAGCTAGTTGCGAAGATCCAGATGAAAATGTTCAGAGTTTGCGGTAGGAATCCGGGGATATGGAGAGAAATAGGTCCGTTATGCTCTGGTTTGAGTCACGTTGTTCGAACTGGCGAGGGCTTTCCGAGCTAAAGGTTAGCTGATGATCGCTAGCAATGGTTTGCTAACTGATAGCTGGTAGGTAGTTAACTGGCTAGCTTCAGTTGAGGGATTCCAGATCCGAAGTAAATAGAAATACTTTAGAAAAAAGCAGATCCACGCCACATTGGGTGAGGTGGGTTGTAGGAGAGTATTTAGAAGTTGAAGTTTAGGAAAATATTTTTAAAAGATATGTGAAGAAAAAGATGTAAAAAGATATATACAAGGGACAGGACAAAGACAAAGACGTCTGACTGCTACGCCATCTTGGATAACAGAACTTGCCCACAAGAAGGACCGCCGGCCCACTTTCCTGTTCAAGTGAACACAGCACAACAAGGTGTGTCCAATAATGTATTGTATGCTGCTGCATAAATGATGTCATATGCAAGGGAGATATGTATACTGTAGCTAAGAAAGTAATACTAAGCGTAAGTTGTGTACTAAGCTGTTAGTAGCCTATGTGCCTCACCCTACTGTTTTAGAGAAATGTCATCATCGAATATTGTAAGAGCTTTTATTGTCTGTTTATATGCCCCCTTCATTTATCCTACGGTTCACACTCGGTGTACAGGGAGAATACTGTAAGAAAAGCCCATGTTCTGAATTCTGTCGCTGTACATTTTCAAAAGTGCTGAACAAATAGTTATATTGACTACGTCTTTCTTAGCTCGCTCATTAATGTCTTTATCTAAATTACGGATTCCCTCTTATCCGCTTGTCGTCCCCATGTGCCACAGCTTGTACATCTCCATTGTCAGTAGAAACCACATTTGTTTAAGCAAGTCAGCTATGTTTTTTTTAAAGGAAGTAAATGAGGCTGAATGAACTGTTTTGCTGCCAGACAAGGCTCTGCTGATAGCCAGGTGTAGCAGTGGTAAGGATTCACTCCATGGTGCTGAAGAGAAAGCTCTGCTGTTGGGACAGCTTTATGTAGGCCCTAACTGTTTGTCACTGTTATAGTGCAATTCATGTATTGTTTAGTGGCTTTGCTGGCATGCAAATATAAACATATATTTTTTTTACTTTGCCCCACCAAGATTTACATGCTAAAATTGCCATTGGGCAGTGAACATTTCCCAGTCATGTGCAACATAGATCTTCACATACTGTAGCAGTCAAATGTTTGGACACACCTACTCAATCAAGGGTTTTTCTTTATTTTTTACTATTTTCTACATTGTAGAATAATAGTGAAGACATCAAAACTATGAAATAACACATACGGAATCATGTAGTAAGCAAAGAAGTGTTAGGGAGACGTGTCCTTGAGTGGCCCTACTCAACCGTAGCATTGATTGTTAAGAGGTTCCTTTGTCTTCTTCAACCTCGTGTTGCGTTTTGGGGTCGTGACTAATCGTAGACCTCGGCAGCATCGCGTGGTCATCCTCGTCTGGTATGTTAATTCTTAACTCAAATGCTTGTTCTAGAGTTTTCCCTATTAACGTTTCACTTTACCGTGGCAATTGTGATCGAATCAATGCAATATTAGCCACTTTTAATGTAACATACAGACACAAAACGAACTGCAATAATTGTATTTTTTGTTATTTACGGACTCGGGAGAGGACTCAGGAGAGGCATGCGTCCTCTGAAACATGGCCCTGCCAAGCCGCACTGCTTCTTGACACACTGCTCGCTTATCCCAGACAATGCTGGGCCAATTGTGCGCCGCCTCATGGGTCTCCCGGTTGCAGCCGGCTGCAACACAGCCTGGGATCGATCCTGGGTCGCTTCTAGCACTGCAATGCTGTGACACAGCTGCGCCACTGTGGAGGTGACTATGCAGGAGATTTTGTTGTAAGCCGATCTCTTCGGAGTCGGACTCTATTGCATTGACACGCACTACTCAGCCCATACTCTACACAGACGGGTGTGGCATAAACAATCAGAGCTGCAGTAGGCCTATATGCAAATAGACCATTGCCATGGATATGTGTCAATTTACTTTGAACTTGATTGTGTTTACAGCAAGAGCAGTCGTGAGTAAAGCTGCATGTAGCCACGTGTGCACATTTTGTTCATATCCTTTACTAGTTAGTGAGTTCACTGCGCACTGTGATTACTATTATTTGACCATGCGGGTCATTTATGAACATTTGAACATCTTGGCCATGTTCTGTTATAATCTCCACCCGGGCACAGCTAGAAGAGGACTGGCCACCCCTCATAGCCTGGTTCCTCTCTAGGTTTCTTCCTAGGTTTTGGCCTTTCTAGGGAGTTTTTCCTAGCCACCTTCTACACCTACATTGCTTGCTGTTTGGGGTTTTAGGCTGGGTTTCTGTACAGCACTTTGATATATCAGCTTATGTAAGAAGGGCTATATAAATACATTTGATTTGAGTTATTAGCCCAGTTAAAGATAATTTGTAGTCAGCAATAGGGGAGTGATTGCTTCCTACAAGAGCACAAAACATGTACATTTCTATACATATTTGAAAAGCGAGTCAGGTAAAGAGCTTTTTTTTGTCTTAAAGGGGTACTGTTATATTTTGAGACTGGCTTGAATAAACTAAGTAGCCAATAGGCAGAGGGTAGCAGAGGCTAATTGAAAGAGCCATGGTGTCTTGACTGCAAATGCATTAGTGAGACGTTGACCCTGCATGCATTTAATGAAAATGTTGTCCTTTTAGTATGGGACAGGATACCACTTTGGGCCCCATGATGGTCTTCCCAACCAAACAGAAGAGTGCACCTTTAACTCCACGGGGAGGGATGGTATCCATATCCCTGGCGTCCCCTTCAGTACATGGAACAGGAGGCCCAGTCGACTGGAATGGACTTTAAGAGGTACTTTGACTGTCTGAAATGACATTATGTTGTTATACCTTATGTAAGCGGTGGTCAAAAGTAGTGCACTCTAAAGGGGGCCATTAGGCACACTTTTCATATCCATATGTAACAGTAAAACTTTATGGCGTCCCCTCGCCCTGACTCGGGGGCGAAACCAGGGACCCGCTGCACACATCAACAACGGTCGCCCACGAAGCATCGTTACCCATCGCTCCACAAAGGCCGCGGCCCTTGCAGAGCAAGGGGAATCACTACTTCAATTCAAGGTCTCAAAGCGAGTGACGTAACCGATTGAAACGCTATTAGCGCGCACCACCACTAACTAGCTAGCCATTTCACATCCGTTACACTCACCCCCCTTTCGACCTCCTCCTTTTCCGCAGCAACCAGTGATCCGGGTCACGGCACCAATGTAACAGTATAACTTTATGGCGTCCCCTCGCCCCGACTCGGGGGCAAAACCAGGGACCCTCTGCACTCATCAACAACGGTCGCCCACGAAGCATTGTTACCCATTGCTCCACAAAGGCCTTGCAGAGCAAGGGGAATCACTACTTCAATTCAAGGTCTCAAAGCGAGTGACGTAACCGATTGAAACGCTATTAGCGCGCACCACCGCTAACTAGCTAGCCATTTCACATCCGTTACACATATATGCTACCAATTCTGGCAACACTAGCAATTACATTTCTTTCCTGGACCTTATTATGCCCAATCCCAAAATGCTGGTAGTCCCTTGGGCACGATGGTCGGACCCGACAACAAGCAAGGTTTCATTAGCTCTACAACATATGATGGCCTCTTCAGGCAGAAAGGAGTAATCGGTCCCAAGGAGGTAATGACCTTTCTGGTTTGGATGTGTGGTAATTGAATGTAGGCTCTGTGCTAACTATAGTCTGTTCTCAGAGCTGGAGCCCATCCCAGACCCTGAGTTCATTCCTGAGCCCATTGGAGACTTTGGAGCAGAGTTTACCACAGAGAAAGAGGGTCTGATTGAAGATCTAGGTAAAGAGAAGGATGAAGCCAAGCCTTTGGTTGACAAGGATCATTCTAAGATTGGAACTCATGGTAAGGGAATGTATTGTATCATGGTGGGTATGTGAATTTCAAGGATGACTCCCCCTAAAAAGCAACTAATCCCTTTGATAACTGCATATGTGGCATCGATATGAGTCAAACATTTATTCTAGTGTCAAAATTGACTACAAAGTGTAAATAGGATAATTTTGGTCATAGTTAGTCTAAAACGGAGTTTAGAACCTCAGTGCTTCACAACGAGTAAATTAAGTTTGGATAACCATTGTCAACAAATCATGCCCCCTTTTTTGAAAAGCTCCATGTGCAAATCTAGGTAGCTAGCTAAAATAAATAATGGATGCAGATATGGTGGTAGCTAACTCATGTCTGAGTCTGACTAATACAGTGAACTAGGCGCAACAAACCGTAACGGTGTCACTTGCCTGAATCAATCCAATCTGGAGCTAGTCAGTCTAGATCTTGTAAAGCATAGAATTAGGGTTACCACAGCCACAAAGTCAAAATTGGCTATATCGTAAAAATTCATGAAAACAAAAATATTTTGGTCTTAAAGGTGAGGTTAGCAGTCTGGTTAGGTTTCAAATCAAATGAATAACTTTTTGAAATGGGTGGGGTTTAGGACTTTGTGGCTGTGGTAACTAGTGATGACCTAGAATTGGCTTGACCAGAGTTACTGCAATGTGTGTTATGTGAGAAGTTGTATTAAAAAATAACTGGTTTGATAAACTAGTAGGTTAATGACCCAGCCAAGCAGATACAAGTAGTAGTCATTTTGGTTGTGAAGTGCATTATCAAAAAGCTTTGTCCTTTATAACAAAATGCAATTTACCACTTGGCTGCCTATTGTGTCACAGGCCCTCCCAGTCAACACAACCTCATAAGATGAGGAAATACAWTGTTTATGAGGATTGCTGCTGCTGCAGTTCGAGATGTCCAGTTTGCAGCCAAACATGGAGAAGACCAGTAAGAGGACCCTCAGCATCACACAGACATTTCTTCGCTGTGAGCATTCCTAGAAATGGAAACAGGGAGGACACTTGAATCAGGTTGGTGAMATGTTACCAGGTCAAAGGTTAAAACAGTTCTGTGTTTTGTCCGAATTCACCTTCATAACCTAGCATGGAAGAACCAGCCTGATCACTCCGTTTATCCATTCTATTTCACTGTACACATCATGATATCTGAAGTGAAATAGAAAGGTAAATGCAGCGATCAGGTTGGTCCCACCATGCTAATCATAACCACCATTGATAATACAGATATGCATCTGATGGTCACAGATACCTTACAAAAAATGGTAGGAGCGTGAATCAGAAAACCAGTCAGTATCTGGTGTGACCACCATTTGCCTTATGTGGCATGACACATCTCCTAAGCGTAGAGTTGATCAGGCTGTTGATTGTGGTCTGTGGAATGTTGTCCCACTACTCTTCAATGGCTGTGCAAAGTTGCTGGATATTTGCGGGAATTGGAACACGCTGTCATACACGTCGATCCAGAGCATCCCAAACATGCTCAATGGGTAACATGTCTGGTGAGTATGCAGGCCATGGAAGAACTGGGACTATTTTAGCGTCCAGGAATTGTGTACAGATCCTTGCGACATGGGGCCATGCATTATGATACTGAAACAGTGATGCCATTGGATGAATAGCACGACAATGGGCGTAGCTTATGCCTGCCCATACCATAACCCCACCACCACCATGGGGCACTCTGTTCACAACATTGACATCAGCAAACYGCTCGCCCACAAGACGTCATACCATCTGCCCAGTACAGTTGAAACCGTGATTCATCCGTAAAGAGCACACTTCTCCAGCATGCCAGTGGCCATCGAAGGTGAGGATTTGAAGAAGGAAACTGAAGTTGGTTACGACACCAGACTACAGTCAGGTCAAGACCTTGGTGAGGACGACGATCACACAGATTAGTTTACCTGAGACGGTTTCTGACAGTTTGTGTAGAAATGTTTTGGTTGTGCAAATCCTTTACGGATGAATCATGGTCCTGGGCCAGCATGGTTTCATGTGGTCTGCGGTTGTGAGGCTGGTTGGACRTACTACCAAATTCTCTAAAATGACATTGGAGGCAGCTTATGGTAGAGAAAAAAACATAATTCTCTGGCAACAGCTCTGGTGGGCATTCCTGCAGTCAACATGCCAATTGCACCCTCCCTCAAAACTAGAGACCGCTGTGGAATTGTGTTGTCAGAGTGGCCCTTCATTGTCCCCAGCACAATGTGCACCTGTGTAATGATCATGCTGTTTATTCAGCTTCTTGATATGCCACACCTGTGAGGCGGATGGATTATCTTGGCAAAGAAGAAATGCTCACTAACAGGGATGTAAACAAATGGGTGCACAACATTTGAGAGAAATAAGATCTTTGTGCGTATTGAAAATGTCTGGTATCTTATATTTCAGATTATGATACACGGGACCAACACTTTACATGTTGCGTTTATATATTTTTTCAGTATAGTTTGACAATGCGTTTCTATCTTTATCATTATGCACTGCATAATAGCTAGAGCAGGGGTGGGAAAACCTTTTGGCTCAAGGGCCACATCGGGATTTTTAAATTCAACAGAGCGCCACGTTTTTTGGGGGACCTCCCAGGTGGAGCAGCGGTCTAAGGCACTGTATCGCAGTGCTTGAGGTGTCACTACAGACACGGGTTCGATCCCAGGCTGTGTCACAGCTGGCCGTGACTGGGAGAACCATGAGGCTGTGCACAATTGGCCCAGCGTCGTCCGGGTTAGGAGAGGGTTTGGCAGGCCGAGATTTCCTTGTCCCATCGTGCTCTAGCAACTCCTGTGGCGGGCCGGCCGCATGCTGACATGGCCGCCAGGTGTACGGTGTTTCCTCTGACACGTTGGTGCGGCTGGCTTCCGGGTTAAGCGGGCATTGTGTCAAGAAGCAGTGCTGCTTGGCTGGGTCGTGTTTCGGAGGAYGCAYGGCTCTTGACCTTCGCCTCTCCCGAGTCCATACGGGAGTTGCAGCGATGGGACAAGTCTGTAACTACCAATTGGATACYACRAAATTAGGGCAAAAAAAGGGGTAATTGAAGTGGCCAGCGGGCCATACTTTGCCCCCTCCCCTTGAGCTAGAGTAATCAGAAATATTGCCTTATTTGTTAAGAATGCCGACTTAAGAGCTTTAGGATAATATCCTTTSCAGTGTTTTACGGGGGTTTCTAATGAGTTCAAGATGGTCAGGGCAGTTATGTCATTCTTTTTCATTATAATTGAGGGCAGAKTCAGTCCAACTCTAGCCCTACTCAGATGTACAAATTATCAGAGGGGATATTCCGTAGATTCGACCAACAAGAATGTTGCACATAGAAAGTATGGCAACTCTTTTCACATGTTTCTGCAAATCCTAACATTCCTAGATTTCTTTGGCCTTGGTTTCCTGAGTTTGCAAAGCCAGACCTATCGCTAGTCTTGGCTTAATGTGAATCAGGTTATCACAAGTCCCAAGGTTCCTGATTAATCAAGTTACAGGGCATTCCTAGGAAAATTGGGCTTGCAATGTTGGGCTTGTTATAAAGGGTCTTATGAGGAACAGGGTCTTAGGTCTAGTTAATATATCAGCTAAACACATATGATATGTTTGTCTGATGACGTGGCACGCAACCATTGGTTGATGCAATGCCTACRCATCTAGTCGGGCAGGAACTCTACCTTTGCTACTGTCATAAATGCACACAAGACTGCCACAGTAACTGTTCTTCAGATTTGAACAAGCCAGATATGCGAAATTATCCGGTGACGATTCATACTGTGGCTGCATTTTAGACAAGCGGCCCAATTGTTTATTTTTTCCACTAATTGGTATTTTGACCAATTAGATCAGCCATAAAAAATCTGATGTGAAGATCTGTAATTGGTCAAAATACAAATTAGTGGAAAAAATATCAGAATTGGGCTGCCTATGAATACGGTCCCTGAACCCTAGGGACAGTGTAGGCATATGAAGGCCAATCGGCAACACACCTGATTCTTCCAATCATAGTCTTAATTATTATTATTTGTTTTTTTAAGGCATCATGCGATGAATCTGGGCAGGAAACCTTGGGGAGTAATGGCGGCAGGTAGAGGGTTAGGATGAATTATCTGYGGTGGCAGGTGCGTTGAAGACTGACGACTTCGGGCCTCRTCCCGATGATTACAAGGATGATTCTGACCCAGTGGGAGCAAGATTTTTGGGGAGAATGGATCCTTGCCTTCTGGCTGATCCGTATGTGGTGTCAGGATTGGTGGAGAAGTGGTTGGCCTGTTGAATCGGTGAAAGTAACTCAAAGTGGATTTATGATGATTTTCATCCAGAGGGAGCCGACACTCCGCGCCAAGGACTGTGACTTCCTTTGCTCTCCGCAGCAGGGCGCCATTGAAAGGAGTGATAACCCGAGTGACGCTAAGTTTTGAGGAGCTCCAACAGAAATGGAGGATTCCCGGTGTTTGTGACTCATACCGCTTGGTGCGACACAGACCCGGTGGAGAGTGTGGTGAAACGGATACTGTCTGTCCTGATGAGTTTTGAYGCAGAGTCTTTACCCAACAAAGTCAAGTTAGGATGTGTCAGTTATCCCGTGAKAGTTTTTGTCCCGAATCCATTATGGTGTTTTATGTGCCAAGCTTATGGCTATGTGTAGGAGGGAGATTCCTAGATGTGAGAAGTGTGCATTAGGGCATGAGACAAAGGAACGTGTAGTATCTTTGGAAAAAGCTGAGTGTGTTAACTGTAGTGGTACCCATGGTTCTGGAGATCAGAAGTGTCCGGTGATRGAAAGGCAGATTGAGGTTGCCAGGATCAGAGTAGTACAGAAGGTGTCGTATGCTGAAGCAATGAAAAGTAGTAGACGAAGATKGGTCCAGGGCGAGGGAGTAGGCCGAGGCCAATAGWGATCRRAAATAACACGTTTCAGTAAGGTTGGCTTCTTAGCATTCATAGCCATGGTTATTAACTGTACTGCAGAAATGGAATGTAAATCACAGAAAATATATGTTGTGGTGGCAGCTGCAGAGAAGTACATGGGTGTACGGCATTTTACTAGAGGAGTTACAAGGTCTGTTCAACGGTCTTGTCAGGCTGCGGRCCTGGTGTACGATCAGATGTAGAATGGTGGTGAGGTTTTAATGGTTGTAGGGTTAGAAGGTAGGGAAATTTTTATAATCTTTTCCTGTCCTTTTCCCCTTCCATTTYGTGTCACAGAGTGTAAGGAATTCACACTCCAGAATAGTAGGTGGAAACACAGGGCTAAAATAAGATAAATAGATTAATAGGGTGGCCGTGACCAGCCTTACAATCCAGTACAGTTGGTGGCGTGTATGCACCTTTCAGTTGCTTGCTATCAGGGCAGGATTACCGAATGGGTACGCAGGGCATGTTCCGGGGCCCATAAATAGCATATGATAGCAAAATGTGTAGCATTGCAGGAAATTTGCTTTAAAACTGACAAAATGTGTAGAATAGCATGATTTTTTGGGGGCGGGGCAAATGCAATAGTCCAGCCCTAATCCAACAATGCAAATTTAAAGGTGTTTATTGGGTTCGGTAACATGGCAGAAGCGGGTCTTCTGTTTGAAACTGATGGCGTGTTGAGTGGAGATGAGTGAGAAGGAATGGACTACTGGTAGAGTAAGTTCAAATGTATTATTATTATTCAACATTCTGGCTTGTAAGGAAACGTTCCACATTTTTGCACTGTTTAGTTTCAGACTGTACCAGAAGCTGGTATCACAGTCTGATTCATCAGCCTAGTCACTGACCAAGACATTGTGGCCTCTATGCCTTTTCACACTGCATTATCTTAGCACAGGGCTCATCTTAACCCTGGGTTAAAATTATCCCAGGGCTACTTTGACAACCTTTCACACAAGAATKTGTTAGACCTGGACTTATTGCAATGTGAATGTGGCTTTTGCTACAATTTGTCTTTGGCATGCTGTGATCACCAGGGGCCGGTTTATCAAAACCTTTTGTGGGTGATCAGACGGATCCGGATTCTGTAATCCATTTTTTTTTTGCTATCCAGGATCAGATCGATCTAACTGTTTTTGAGACGGTTTTTGAGACTGGGATCATTCTGATCCAGATACCACGATATCAAGATCAAAGAATGCAGATTCAGATTTTTGGATAGGTCTCTATATTGCCATCTACTGGGTGAGTTATGTTGATCCAGATTTAAAGTTCAGAAAAACTTTACTGTCTTTTTGGCTAAAGAAAATTTTGCAAGATAACTCGCCCAATAGATTACAATTYAGAGACCTGTCCAAAAGAGTCTCTCTCTTATGGACAAAGGTCTCTCAGCGCAGTATTTTCCAGACTACAACCTAAAACAACACGGCCGCTWTTGACCAAAAAACATCCACGYGGGCGTGGTCTGGCACATAAATGGATAGAAATCAGTCAAATATCATTTTAACAATTTGGTACACATGAAAAAGTTTTCCCTTTGTCCATAAATGCCACACTTAAACGTGCTGCATGGTCAGTCCTACGTCTGCATTGTCCGTGCGGTATTKACGGTGATACGGCCTCTGCAGGGGTCAGGGGCATTCATACTTCTTGCGTTTCGCGGCGCAGCGCAGACTGTTGAGCAGAGCTTTTGTGAAGGAAGTTGTCAAGGAAGTGARTTTGTGTTTGTAGAGSACCTTCCGCSCACACCCACCGTCAACCAATCATGTCACTGCGGAGCTATGCGGAGCACTCCGCATTGTTACAACAATTGGGAGGCCCACAGCGATGCGGTACGCGCCTCAATTTGGCCTGTGCGTGCCTCTGGAGGTTCCGCAATCGCGTCACACCCTGCACACGTATTGTCCGACCACATTTTCGGATCAAGCTTAAATKGGCTTTTATCTCTATCCAGAGGATCAGAATAAAAAWKTTCAGTTTTGAAAAACCCAATGCTAACATTTAATCCTAGCAGATTGCCAAAATCCAATAAGCTAACTTTTGAAAGACTGGCGCATGATGAACTATATGAATATAGCTAAGATAAACGAGCTTGCTTGTCAGTTATATATTTTTTTTATTGCATTACTTTTAATATAACACTTAAGTGTTAAATATTTTTAAATGTATTTCATTACATTTAATATAACACTTAATAAGTGTTAAATATTTGAAGAAAATGTAAAGCATGACTTTTAATATRACACTTAATAAGTGTTCAATATTTTTAGAAAATGTACCATCTCAGCGGATAACTCAATAATTCTAAACACAAATCCATATTGTTCAGAAGTCTTCATCTGAAAATGTAATCCTGGCATCTTTCAAGCGTGCTTGAAGGAAGCGAAGGTACAGTTTTCTCTTTTTGTTGGAGCATTGTCAACTTGATCTTCTCTTCAGCAAGACAAGTCAGATTTTCTKCCCTCTGTTTCCTTCTTAATAAGATTTCATCACTGGTGTCTTTTTCAAGACTACCTTTTTTTGATTTAAAGGTGACATTGGATGACCAAATTCTTTACCCAATCAGGAGGAACTGAATCTCATTTTTCAGTTTTGAAAAACCCAATTTCAAACATTATATCCTATCCGGTTGGGGAAATCCTAGCAGATAACATTTGAAAAACTGGGCCGTAACCAGTTAATCATAATTATATATTTTTTTAATTGGGGGTGAAATCACATTATGTGGCCCCCGAGTCACACAACGGTCTAAATCAAATGAAATCAGTTTATTTGTCACTGCGCCGAATACAACCGGTGTAGACCTTAGTGAAATGCTTACTTACGTGTGTTGTTGTGTGTGTTGTGTGTGTGTGTGTGTGTGTGTGTGTGTGTGTGTGTGTGTGTGTGTGTGTGTGTGTGTGTGTGTGTGTGTGTGTGTGTGTGTGTGTGTGTGTGTGTGTGTGTGTGTGGTGGGTAAGTAAAGAAATAAAACAACAGTAAAAAGACATTTGAAAAATAACAGTAGCAAGGCTTATACAGACATCGGTTAGTCAGGCTGATTGAGGTAGTATGTACATGTAGGTATGGTTAAAGTACTATGCATATATGATGAACAGAGAGTAGCAGTAGGGTGGTGGGACACAATGCAGATAGCCCGGTTAGCCAATGTGCAGGAGCACTGGTTGGTCGGGCCAATTGAGGTAGTATGTACATGAATGTATAGTTAAAGTGACTATGCACTAAGATAAACAGAGTAGCAGCAGTGTAAAAGGGGGATGGTGGGGGGGAACACAATGCAAATAGTCTGGTAACCATTTGGTTACCTGTTCAGAGTCTTATGCTTGGGGGTAAAAATTGTTAGAAGCCTTTTTGTCCTAGACTTGGGACTCCGGTACCGCTTGCCATGCGGTAGTAGAGAGAACAGTCTATGACTGGGTGGCTGGGGTCTTTGACAATTTTTAGGCCTTCCTCTGACACGCCTGGTGTAGAGGTCCTGGATGGCAGGCAGCTTTGCCCCAGTGATGTACTGGGCCGTACGCACTTCCCTCTGAGTGCCATGCGTCGAGCCGAGCAATTGCCGTACCAGGCAGTGATGCAACCGGTCAGGATGCTCTCGATGTTGCAGCTGTAGAACCTTTTGAGGATCTCAGGACCCATGCCAAATCTTTTTAGTTTCCTGAGGGGGAATAGGCTTTGTCATGCCCTCTTCACGACTGTCTTGGTGTGTTTGGACCATTCTAGTTTGTTGTTGATGTGGACACCAAGAAACTTGAAGCTCTCAACCTGCTCCACTACAGCCCAGTCGATGAGAATGGGGGCGTGCTCAGTGCTCCTTTTCCTGTAGTCCACAATCATCTCCTTAGTCTTGGTTACGTTGAGGGATAGGTTGTTATTCTGGCTCTGCATCTCAGTGCAAGAGGCATCACTACAGTYCCTGGTTCGAATCYAGACTGTTTCACATCCGGCCATGATTGGGAGTCCCATTGGGCGGCTCACAATGGTTCAGCGTCGTCCCGGTTTGGCTGGGGTAGGCCGTCATTGTAAATAAGAATTTGTTCTTAACTGACATGCCTAGTTAAATAAAGGCTACATGTAAAAAATTACAAAATACAATCTGTTGCTAGGACACATCCGAGTCCTTCAGTTTGTAATCGTTCGTTGACACAAGGTTTTGGGTTTCCAAGATTATTCCGTTTGAAGCAATGGATCACTCGTCTAAAGCAACCCTGTTAACATTGTGCATCCTGTATTCCATTTCAGGCTGTGGTTTGAGACAGCGTGACTCTGGGTCCTGTGATTATTTTGCCTAAAAAATATATATTTCTTATTACACAAAGAGTTAATGTGATATGTTCTGTGATTTGTCTTTGATAGACCTAATTGACAGATGCCAATCAGTCTTAAAACATTCTGTTTTGTCTGATTGTGTGCATCTGTGAAAGCAGGCCGGGTCAAATCCTATATGTCAGATCATTAGATAAGCTTTAATATGGAATATATATATTTTTTTTTTACATCGGGTACAAGACAATTTTATTGTACCATGTGAAAGTCCTATCATGAGTAGGCCTATATACTACTAGGCTATCTGTTGGGATTTCAATTGGATGTCCCGAGCAGGGAAGGGGATGTAGGGGCGTAAARATACGCCTATGTAGCCTATAACGTCACACGCCGCGTTGGCTACTAGCAGTGCAGGGATAGCTTTGTGCCCCCTCTTTCCCTACCCAGTTGATGCCTAAAAAGTTTTAGGAAACTGTACGAATTTCAGCGTACCTGAGGGAATTAAACTATCTAACACAAACTGGAAAGCTACCGAATAATTAATGTATGCAAGGACAGCTGCAAGTAACCAACCAACCGAAGCATTTAAATGGTCGCGATTTCAGAAGTAGAATAGTTTGCTTAGAGGGTAACTTTACGGTCAAACCTCGTCCACTCGTACTGTTCTACTCGGTGTGTAAAGTTCTGAGGGACCGAAGAAGGCTGGTGAAATGGCGGAAACCAAAATAATCTACCACATAGACGAGGAGGAGACGCCGTATCTGGTGAAGATCCCTATTCCTTCTGAAGACATAACACTTTTGGATTTCAAACAAGTTTTGAACAAGCCGAATTATAAATTTTTCTTCAAATCTATGGATCAGGATTTCGGGTAAGGACGGTTGTTAATGTGATGATGCTTTGAAGCTGGTTTGCTACGCCAGCTATGTTTTGCCTTAAATGGCCTAGGCTAATTGATGTTGGACAGAACACATTTCTGTCACGAGGCATGAATTGAATTGAATTATTCGACAAGGAAATGGCACTGGTATTCAGATATTGCTTCTTAACGTAGGACTGTCCCATGTCAGTTGACTAGGAACTATTGCTGGAGATGTTGTTTTTACTGCGATAAACTACTGACTTTGGGCACAAGGTCGTTTTTTAGTCTTTAATAATTCCAGGGCCAGCATCATCCTACGGAATGTAATCGAGCATTCTGAAAAGGCACCACTGAGTAGCCGTCAACTCCACGTGAACAATTAGTGGAAAAAAACGAGGAATTTCAGCACTCAATGAACAGCCTGCATTAATGCTAAATACACATTAGTGTCCTGTGTAAATGCAGGCTATTCTTTGGGTGCTGAAAACCGTCGTTTTTAATACTTGTATTTCATGTGGCTTAAGAACCCCAGTCTGCCCACACTAGTGGGGGCTCAACTTCATCTTAAATCGTTGAGTTTAGTTAGCTATGACTGACTTGCAGCAATGTTGCAAACTTTTGGCAACAATGTAACAAGTTTGGCTCTCTTAGTGAGACACAAAGTAACTGATTGTAAAGTATTATATATTCACATGATGTAGCTATTCAACAGCCTCCTTTATTCACCCCTGAAACCTTATTTCTGTCCTTGAAAGTRTACTCATATATTAATACGTAGGCCTAATTATATAGTAATAACCAATAGTTAGACTGAAGGCATATCATGATCTGCTAATGGAACATGGGCCTATATTTAGATATGTGTTTTTACTGTCCCAATATGCAGGCAGTTCCTAAACTAATATATTTTCTTGTGAGAGGCAAATTAAACAAATGCACAACTCCCTAATCAACAGCACTGTTTAAACAGAGGATGTTCTATAGCCTATACATCTCTGGGGGTCTTCAGTCTTTCTATCCCTCTGTGTTTGAATACGTCCCAAATGGCACCCTATTCCCTATATAGTGCACTACTTTTGACCAGTGCCCTATGGGTAGTGCAAAGAAAGTAGTGCACTATAGCAAATATGGTGCCATTTGGGAATGCAATCTCAGTGTTTGGGCTAAGTGCCAGAACTCTCCCCTCTTCACAGCAGCTGCACTTCCTCCTCACCTAAACCCCATTCCTTCTCGACCCTTAAGTAGAGTCAGGAGAAAACACTCTGCCACTGCCACAGACTGTCGACTTTTCTCTTTAACAAATGAGCCTTTCCTGCTCTGCCTGAGGTTAGATTTACACATTTACAGTTCCAGCGATTTTTAAAAGCATGACCGCCATGATTTAGCAACTTCAACCATTGAAAACACACACACACACACACACAGGCGCCTGAGCAATGGAGCAGCTGCATCCTCACTTTCAAAAATCAGGGTGTAAACATGTTTTAGCACCCCCACTTTTTTATCAGAAAAGTATCATGATCAATTGGGTAATTTTTCTTTTTCAATGATAAGTCAATTAAGTGTCATTCAACAATAGATGACTCGTTTTCATGCACATTTTTCACTTGAGAGATATTGCAACCAACATCTTAGTTAAATGTATTATTGAGCAAAAACTCAAGAATTTGTCATTAATTGACTTATCTTAGATTAATTCTGACTATTTTGAGGAAAGTGGCTATGGTGTCTCAAGATGGACAAGCAAAGGTACAGTGGGGCAAAAAAGTATTTAGTCAGCCACCAGTTGTGCAAGTTCTCCCACTTAAAAAGATGAGAGAGGCCTGTAATTTTCATCATAGGTACACTTCAACTATGACAGACAAAATTAGAAAAAAAAATCCAGAAAATCACATTGTAGGATTTTTTATGAATTTATTTGCAAATTATGGTGGAAAATAAGTATTTGGTCAATAACAAAAGTTTATCTCAATACTTTGTTATATACCCTTTGTTGGCAATGACAGAGGTCAAACGTTTTCTGTAAGTCTTCACACGGTTTTCACACAGTGTTGCTGGTATTTTGGCCCATTCCTCCATGCAGATCTCCTCTAGAGCAGTGATGTTTTGGGGCTCTCATCTTTTAAGTGGGAGAACTTGCACAATTGGTGGCTGACTAAATACTTTTTTGCCCCACTGTATTTTCAAGCCAAGGTCGAAGGTATGCGAGCACACGCGCCAGCCAAAACAAAGCATTAGGAATAATTGGTTAGCCTAGGGCTACGCTTTAAGCCCCCTAAACATAAACAGGTTCCACACACAAAATATGCAAGAACATAAGCTTGATAAATACACAGAGCATATACTTTTATCAGGATCATTAAGCCTAGGCCTACTCACCAAACAGATGTTGTCCATAATTCATCACCATTCCGTRTTCAATTCTGAAGAACGGGCATAATATACGAAATCAAACGTCTGCATATCGAAAAAACATTTTGGTTTGTAACCCTGCATTGTTTTTCTTTCAACCCGCCAAATTGAGCCACGTTTCAAATGACCACTCTGGGAATAACTGTTCCAGACGCAAGATGTGAATAATTTCGCACTGCAAACTTTTTTCWTTTGGAAAAATATTCTGTTCTATTTTATTCCTGTTATTGTTTTATTTACTATAAATAGGTGTCTTGACTGTGATAAGGGCTCTGGGAAATAAGAGTGTCTTGCCTGCTAAATGAACAAAACAAGGCTATGCCATTGCATATCCATAGCCTTCTACAAGAACGCACCACTGCTGAAGTTACTGCCTTTTTTAAAGATTGTGTTCAACGATATAATAAACCAGTCGATCCACTACATGGACAAAAGTATCATTCCAAAATCATGGGAATTAATATGGAGTTGGTCCCCCTTTTGCTGCTATAACARCCTCCACTCTTCTGGGAAGGCTTTCCACTAGATGTTGTAACATTGCTGCGGGGACTTGCTTCCATTCAGCCACGAGCATTAGTGAGGTCGGGCACTGATATATGATTAGGCCTGGCTCACAGTCAGCGTTCCAATTCATCCCAAAGGTGTTTGTTGTTGAGGTCAGGGCTCTGTGCAGGCCATACGAGTTCTTCCACACCGATTATGACAAACCATTTCTGTATGGACCTCACTTTGTGCATGGGGGCATTGTCATGCTGAAGCTGGAAAGGGCCTTCCCTAAACTGTTGCCACAAGTTGGAAGCACAGAATCGTCTAGAATGTAATTGTAYGCCGTAGTGTTAAGATTTCCCTTCACTGGAACTAAGGGGCCTACCCCGAACCATGAAAAACAGCCCCAGACCATTATTCCTCCTCCACCAAACTTTACAGGTGGAACTATGCATTCGGGCCGATAGTGTTCTCTTGGCAGCCGCCAAACCTAGATTGATCTGTCGGACTGCCAGATGGTGAAGCGTGAATCATCACTCCAGAGAACCTGTTTCCACTGCTCCAGAGTTCAATGGCAGCCAGTTTTACCCCACTCCAGCCGACGCTTAGCATTGCGTATTTTGATCTTAGGCTTTTGTGCGGCTGCTCGGCCATAGAAACCCATTTCATGAAGCTCCCGATTTAACAGTTCTTGTGCTGACGTTGCTTCCAGAGGTAGTTTGGAAATCTGTAGTGAGTGTTGCAACCGTGGACAGACTATTTTTACGTGCTTCAGCCCTCGGCGGTCCCATTCTGTGAGCTTGTGTGGCCTACCATTTCGCGGCTGAGCCCTTGTTGCGGCCTAGCCCCTAGACGTTTCCACTTCACATTAACAGCACTTACATTTGACCGGGCCAGCTCTAGCAGGGCAGAAATTTGACGAGCTGACTTGTTGGAAAGGTGCAATCCTATGATGGTGCCACGTTGAAAGTCACTGTGCTCTTCAGTAAGGCCATTCTCCTGCCAATGTTTGTCAATGGAGATTGCATGGCTGTGTGCTCGAATTTTATACACCTGTCGGCAACGGGTGTGGCTGAAATAGCCAAATCCACTCATTTGAAGAGGTACATTAGGCACTGTTGGCGTGTAGGCCTAGATAAATGTGCACATATTTGTCTCGCCTTGTGTTCTAAAAATAGATTTACTCGAGTTCATATAATTTGTGGCAGAACCGAAGAAAATGTGTTTTTTGTGAAGAAAGTGTAGAATTGTAGGAAATGGTTAAAAAAAACATTTTGCATTGATGCAAATACCATTTGACGGAAATGCATTTGACCATCATTCTTCTTGGTCTATAGGTTAATTTGCATAATATAGTGTGGGTATTTTTGTTAGTCATCATGAGACCCATCTTATTTATCCAACACAACTGTCACACTCACATCATAGAGCCTATTTTGAGCGGGATGTTTGCTGGTTGCTTCTGAAGTAAAACATGCTTCTATAAGTCAATTTATTGTGCAACAATTCTAAATGCAATTGCATGTTAACAGTTTTGGTGCATGACTAGAAAGAGCTTGGCCTATTACTATTTTCTCAACTCAACGGGGAACCTAATTGGAGCGCGCCTCCCATTCATCATAAACAATCAGCCATTTCCAGCTACAATATTCATTTACAACATTAACAATGTCTGCACTGTATTTCTGATCAATTTGATGTTATTTTAATGGACAAAAAATGTGCTTTTCTTTCAAAAACAAGGACATTTCTAAGTGACCCCAAACTTTTGAACGGTAGTGTAAGTGTACATTTATTTTGCAACGCTCGCGCACGCAACGCGTCTGGTTTGGTCAGCATGTTCCCGATATGCCATTTCTCTCCTGTTCTATTGGTTTTCATATCAACTTTCTTCCTTTGTCCAGAAGCCAAAGGCATTATCCTAGTCATATTAGCAACCCATCCTAGTTGTTGCATCTAGATTCCCCCTTTAAGTTTCTAACAGAGATTTACATTTTTGTCACATATGGAACCACTCATCAAGTGTGCTGTTTAGGGTTTTCCGCAAATTGCTTTTTGGCAAATGTTTGAAAATGCTTCATTACAGGATTGCATGTTCTGTTAAGAAATTACCATAATCTATATGTGATTTCTTTCATGCTGAGCACCTTGAGTGGATGCCCTAATGGGTTACRMACCCAATGCATATGGGTCCGTTAAATTTGTCCGGYGCCACATTTTCCTAAAGGAAACCCTGATACACACACACAACATACAAAAGCTATTTTCTACCTCAGACAAATCTTATTATGCCATTAGTTTGAGTGCTGGCCTCCCTGGTAAGTTAAATTCCCTCCCATCAACAACAGGCTAATTATCTCCTGGATAATACAGCTATACTGGAGGCCCCCTGACTGTACATTTAACTTATGGACTGCTGACATTCATTAGGCTATGAGACAAATGGGGGGAAGACCGTAATGGAGAGAATGTAGGCTTTCAATATCTGTCCGCTCTACAACGCCTGTTACCATGTACAACTACACAACTTTCTCTTGTCTCGAAGGCTGCGTTTACACAGGCGTCCCTATTCTGATCTTATCCCCAATTATTTGTTTTTTGAACAATCAAGTCATTTACAAACAATTAGGCTGCCTGTGTAAACACAGCCTAAGAAAAGCGTCGTTGCTCACCACCATATTAGTGGTTCCTCCTTTAAAACTTGCACACTTAACGCCTCCGGACTTAGAGGTACCCAGCGTCACAGCTTCATTKCKTCAGACCACCACAASGGGGTGTGAGAGCACTCGTTATGCATTTGGGTCCCAAGGTTTTTATATGACCAATCATATCGAGTGGTTCCAAAGACGAATTTGACATTATGCCACCTGTCCCTGGTGACTTTCTTCAGCAAAGATGTCTGACAAAACTTGTTCAGTTTGTCTGTTGAATCTTATGTTCATACAAATATTTACACATGTTAAGTTTGCTGAAAATAAACACAGTTGACAGTGAGGATGTTTCTCTTTTTTTTCTGAGTTTATAAGCCTTCCACAACCATAAGACCCACTAATCATTTTATCAAAATAGTTTAACCCGCTTTTCTTTTTTTCTTAATCACTGATCTGGCTTTCAAGTCTATGAAAATGCCCGTTTTTGTKACAAATTTAAGTAAAACAATGCACATTCACTAATATTGATTCACTTCTTGTAGTAGGCATCAAGCTATAGAAAATTAACACAGGTCTCAACAATCTGTCTCCAACTGTTTGAAAAGCATCTTAGCCTGTCCACTTTGTTCAGATGTCGAAATCAAGTGGCCTACCTTATTTCTCAGAATGAGAGAGTTTCCATTTCCATATATCATTGTTTTATGCTTATTGCACATTTTATAAAAGACTAGACAACTAGTATAAGTCTTTGGCTAAAATGCTGCTAGCAGTACCCAAATGCCGTGCGTGACAAATTGAGCATTCATTTTCCAGATTGAATATTAATTTATACTCTCGTTTTAGTTGTCTGCTCTGCACGCAATTTGAGTAGTTGAGACATAAAAAGRGTTTTGTTAGAAAAGTTAACTTCTCTATTACAGTAAAATAATGTCTCAATGTGTTTGTCCATATGACCGATCCTGTTGGACCGAACATCAAATGCAGATGGCAAGTTGAAACTGCTTGTCAGAGAGGAAATTATAATCTCTCAATTTTGTTGGCATGAGAGGCRGGGGGAGGGGCTTGATGTGTGTAAACCATAGAGGAAAAGACGAAGCGAGAGGTCTGCCTCAAGCTAAAATCTGTCCAAAATAAGCCCAATGTGTTTCTATGGGCTTATTTTGGACCTAAACTTGTCGCCTGCCTACCCGGCTTTGGGACAACAACTCCCTTTGTTTGGGCAGAGATGTGCATCTCTTCTTTATATATAGATCTCTGGTGTAAATGTGGAGGTGCACACAGCACAGAAGGAGCTAAAGATATGAGACTAAAAATACAACACGAGAACAAGCGGCTGTAAATACTCATACAAATAATAAAACCATCATTATTTTGGAACATTGCGCAAAAACATGAATTCAAATTAATCTAATAAATTAGATATCACCCAGCCCTACTTGATTCCCTTCAAAAGTTTGTCAAAGCCATTCAGTATAGTTGCAGAACATTATGCATGGTRTTTTTCTTTACCTCAATATCATTTAGAGGCCAGTGAAGTTGACCATGCAGTTGGATTTCAAGTGAGACAACAGCAGATCTTGACTTATTTTCCTTGACCAGGGTGAGGCGTTTTATTTGCTAGTGAAGATAATAGCCTGTGACTGCACAATATAAATACTAACAAGCTTTAAAGCAAGGGTTTTTAAAMGTTATTGGCCAGGGTCCCTCTCCCATCATATGTTACCAAAAAACAACAAACGTTGTCTTATATTCAGGCAGAGCCGCCGGAAAACATGTGGCGAGACAGCATTTGCCCCAGTAGGCCTACTTTTCAATCTGCACACCACTTTGGTCGTTCATTCAAGCACCAATATGCTCCAGCAAATCACAACTTCTCGAGCAGAGCTACGTTCACACAGCGCACGCACGCACACGAGCTGTCCTGAGCAAAAAAGAAGTCCCCATCAATCTACTCGCTTATTTATTTTAGGGAAAGTGACTTTACGAAAGTAAACTTACAATAGTGAACATTCTATCAATATGCTGGTGACTGTTGAGTCTGCAAAAAGAAACCTACAAAAATGCACYAGCATTTGTCTTGGTTAGCCTGCTGTAGCCAGGTAGATGTCATTTCGAAGCAATTGTCTTAAAGGGGCAGCGTGATATTTTGAGATGTAATTTTTTTAAATTCTCAATGACATACGTTAGAAACTAAAATAAATGAAATTAATACAATGCAATTCTAAAGAATATAGTAACGACTTAATTGCTAAATTATATTAAATAGCTTTTTAATGCATATAATAACCAAACATTGCCTATTAATAGCTGCATATGGAGAGAAAGCAGGCATCCTATAGGCTCTGCATGACCCCAATGCATTTAAAAACTACACCATGTCCAGGCCAGTGAGAGGTAAAAMGTTACGTTGGACCCTGTTAAAGCTTACAATTAGGACTGAGTTTTACCTGACCAGGTCATGATTTTCAGGAAAAGCTCCAGGCTCCAGAAGATGCGTACAAATTTTGACACACCACTTTGGAACTTCTGGTGCCTTCTCTGTCATCATGTGAATGATAATGGCTAGTAGAAGTAATCAGCATTTTAAATTTAATAGGTTTGGTAGAATATTTCATTACTGTGACCTCCCCACAGTTCATTAAAAGAKGAAGTGTAAACTAACAGTCCATTAGTTAGAAAGGTATCTTGGCAGCGTAGGGAATTTTGCTGTTCTAAAGCAAATTTTATGCAATTCAACACTTTCATTAAGCTGAAAGTACATTTTGCTGTTTTGAAGAATTGCTGGAAATGTTCTATGTATTTTTCCATGGCTAATGCTGTGTTCCTCTGTTCATAACACAATCAATGGCATATGCTCTGAACCAATGCTGGCCTTAAGACCGCACTCAACGAGCTGTATAATAATGATAAATAATTTATGATAATGGTGCCGAAAGAGATGGCCGCTGTTTTACGACCCAATAACTAATTGTGCTATTGTATTTTTTTGTTGTTGCGTTATTTAACTTGTCGATGTTTCTGCCACCATGTCTTATGACCGAAAAGAGCTTCTTGATATCAGGGCAGCGATTACTCACCCCATACTGGAGGAATTCTTCTTCATCGAGTCGGACGGGAAGGATTTACTCCAGACACCCGACAAGGCCCTCATCCCCGTCATTCACAGGAGGAAAAGACGGAGGTATCGTGGGTGCCTTGTAAGGATCCGTCGCAGAGAGGGTAATCTACCTTTACCATCGGTCCTATTAGCCTATTTACAATCAATCGTTAATAAAATAGACGAACTACGAGCACGTATATCCTACCAACRGGACATTAACTGTAATATCTTATGATTCACCGAGTCGGCAGAACGACGACATGAGTAACATACAGCTGGCGGGTTTTAAGCTTTTTCGTCAGGATAGAACAGCGGCCTCTGTTAAGACAAGGGGCGGCGGCCTATGCATATTTGTAAAAAACAGCTGATGCACGAAATCTAAGGAAGTTGAGGTTTTGCTCGCTTGAGAGTATCTCATGATAAGCTGTAGACCACACTATTTACCAAGAGAGTTTACATCAATAGTTTTCATAGCTGTTGATATACCACCGCAGACCGACGCTGGCACTAAGACCGCACTCAATGAGCTGTATACGGCCATAAGCAAACAGGAAAACGTTCATCCAGAGGTAGCGCTCCTAGTGGCCGGGGACTTTAATGCAGGGGAACTCAAATCAGTTTTACCTAATTTCTATCAGCATGTTAAATGTACAACCAGAGGGGAAAAAAATCTCGAGACCACCTTTACTCCACAGACGCGTACAAAGCTCTCCCTCGCACTCCATTTGGCAAATCTGACCATAATTCTATCCTGCTGATTCCTGCTTACAAGCAAAAACTAAAGCAGGAAGCACCAGTGACTYGGTCAATAAGAAAGTGGTCATATGAAGCAGATGCTAAGCTACAGGACTGTTATGCTAGCACARACTGGAATATGTTCTGGGATTATTCCAATGGCATTGAGGAGTACACCACATCAGTCACTTCATCAATAAGTGCATCGATTAACGTCCTCCCCACAGTCACCGTACATGCATACCCCAACCAGAAGCCATGGATTACAAGCAACATCCACACTGAGCTAAAGGGTAGCACTCCCGCTTTCAAGGTGCGGGACTCACTCAATCACATGTATTTATAAAGCCCTTCTTACATCAGCTGATGTCACAAAGTGCTATACAGAACCTAGCCTAAAACACCAAGCAATGCAGATGTAGAAGCACGGTGGCTAGGAAAAACTCCCTAGGAAGGCAGGAATCTAGGTAGGAACCTAGAGAGGAACCAGGCTCTGAGGGGTGGCAGGTCCTCCTCTGGCTGTGCCGGGTGGAGATTGAACATCTTGGCCATGTACTGCTATAAATGTTCATAGATGACCAGCAGGGTCAAATAATAATCAGTGGTTGTAGAGGGTGCAACAGGTCAGCACCTCCAGGAGTAAATGTCAGTTGGCTTCTCATAGCCGATCATTCAGAGTTAGAGACAGCAGGTGCSGTAGAGGGACAGAGTCGAAAACAGCAGGTCCGGGACAAGGTAGCACGTCCGGTGAACAGGTCAGGGTTCCATAGCCGCAAGCAGAACAGTTGAAACTAGATCAGCAGCACGACTAGGTGGACTGGAGACAGCAAGAAGTCATCAGGCCAGGTACTCTTGAGGCATGGTCCTAGGGCTCAGGTCCTCCGAGAGAGGGAGATAATTAGAGAGAGCGTACTTAAATCCACACAGGACACCGGATACGAAAGGAGAAATACTCCAGATAGAACACTGACCATAGCCCCCCGACACACAAACTATTGCAGCATAAATACTGGAGGCTGAGACAGGAGGGGTCGGGAGTCACTGGCCCCGTCCGACAATACCCCCGGACAGTGCCAACCAGGCAGGATATAACCGCACCCACGTTGCCAAAGCACAGCCCCCGCACCACTAGAGGGATACCTTCAACCATCAACGTACTACCCTGAGACAAGGTTGAGTATAGCCCACAAAGATCTCCCCACATCACAAACCCGAGGGGGGCACCAACCCAGACAGAAAGATCACGTCAGTGACTCAACCCACTCAAGTGACACACCCCTCCTAGGGATGGCATGGAAGAGCACCAGTAAGCCAGTGACTCATACCCCATAATAGGGTTAGAGGCAGAGAATCCCAGTGGAGAGAGGGGAACCAGCCAGGCAGAGACCGCAAGGGCGGTTCGTCTCTCCATTGCCTTTCCGTTCACCTTCACACCACTGGGCCAGACTACACTCAATCATAAGACCTACTGAAGAGATGAGTCTTCAATAAAGACAAATGTTGAGACTGAATCTGCGTCTCTCACATGGATAGGCAGACCATTCCATTAAAATGGAGCTCTATTAGAGGTCAACCAATTAATCGGCATGGCTGATTTAATTAGGGCCGATTTCAAGTTTTCATAACAATCGGTAAACAGCGTTTTTGGACACCGATTATGGCCGATTACATTGCATTCCACTAGGATACTGCGTGGCAGGCTGACCACCTGTTATGCGAGAGCAGCAAGGAGCCAAGGTAAGTTGCTAGCTAGCATATCTTATAAACAATCAATCTTCACATAATCACTAGTTAACTACACGTAGTTGAGGATATTACTAGGTTACCTAGCTTGTCCTGCGTTGCATATAATCAATGCGGTGCCTGTTAATTTATCATCGAATCACAGCCTACTTCGCCAAACGGGTGATGATTTAACAAAGGCGCATTTGCGAAAAAAGCACAATCGTTGCACGAATGTACCTAACCATAAACATCTTTTGCCTTTCTTAAATCAATACACATAAGTATATTTTTTTTAAACCTAGATATTTAGTTAAAAGAAATTGTTAGCAGGTAATATTAACTAGGGAAATTGTGGCACTTCTCTGCGTTCATTGCACGCAGAGTCAGGGTATATGCAACAGTTTGGGCTGCCTGGCTCGTTGCGAACTAATTTGCAAGAATTTTACATAATTATGACATAACATTGAAGGTTGTGCAATGTAACAGCAATATTTAGATTTAGGGTTGCCACCCGTTTGATAAAATACGTAACGGTTCCGTATTTCACTGAAAGAATAAACGTTTTGTTTTCGAAATGATAGTTTCCGGATTTGACCATTTTAATGACAAAGGCTCGTATTTCTGTGATAATTATATTGTAATTAAGTCTATGATCTGATATTGGATAGAGCAGTCTGACTGAGCGGTGGTAGGCAGCAGCCGGCTCGTAAGCATTCATTCAAACTTTACTGCGTTTGCCAGCAGCTCTTAGCAATGCTTGATCACAGCCTATCAACTCCTGAGATTAGGCTGGCAATACTAGTGCCTATTAGAACATCCAATAGTCAAAGGTATTTAAAATACAAATGGTATAGAGAGAAATAGTCGACGCGTCATAATTCCTATAATAACTGCAACCTAATATTTCTTTACTGGGAATATTGAACCACCAGCTTTCATTTGTTCTCATGTTCTGAGCAAGGAACTTAAAYGTTAGCTTTTTTACATGGCACATTTTGCACTTTTACTTTATTCTCCAACACTGTTTTTGCATTATTTCAACCAAATTGAGCATGTTTCATTATTTATTTGAGACCAAATTAATTTAATGTATTATATTAGGTTAAAATAAAAATGTTAATTCACTATTGTTGTCATTATTATATATAAATAATAGTTTAATGCCATTGGATCCAATGCCATTGGATGAATCCAGGAACATATTCCTGTGCTTGCAAAACAGTCCTGTAGCATCCGTGTCATCTGACCACTTCCTTATTGAGTGAGTCACTGGTGCTTCCTGCTTCAGTTTTTGCTTGTAAGCAGGAATCGGGAGGATAGAATTCTGGTCAGATTTCCAAATGGAGGGCGAGGTAGAGCTTTTTATGTGTCTCTGTGTGGAGTAAAGGTGATCTAGAGCTTTTTTTCCCTCTATATGCACATGTGACATACTGGTTGAAATTAGGTAAAACAGATTTAAGTTTGCCTGCATTCAAGTCCCCAGCCACTCGGCGCAGCGCTTCTGGATGAGCATTTRTTTGTTTGCTTATGGCCTTTATACAGCTCGTTGAGTGCGGTCTAACGGCCAGCGTTGGTTCAGAGCACATGCCCATTGATTGCGTWATGAACAGAGGAACACTGCATTAGCCATGGCAAAATACATAGAATTGCTTGAAATTAGTTYGATATTCTAAAATATTTCACACACAAAAAAGACCCCAAAATATTTTCCAGATTTCTCTTCCTCCCACTGCCTTCCATCTTTTGAGGACATGTATTTACATTGCAAGAGCAGTCACTCGACTATCTTAGTATAATAGATAATCCATTTTTTTTAGATGAAACCAAAGATTATCTTCAACCTAGACTCGAACAGATCAAATCAAAGTTTATTTGTCACGTGCGCCGAATACARCAGGTGTAGTAGACCTTACAGTGAAATAATTACTTACAGGCTCTAACCAATCGTGCAAAAAAKATACCCGCTTCAATCAACGGGGAAATACAAGGTAATCATTTACATTTTTACAGCTTTGCCTTAAAGTTTTGATTGTTAAACATGATCACATTGCACTTGTTACTTTTGATCAGTAAATACGCAAACATAAAGAGTTATAACAACGGGCGAAGCACAGCTAAAGCTTTCCGCGACGCACCAATTACCGGCGCTCCCAACTCGTACTCCTAATACATGTTCCTTCCTGTACAGGTGATCAGCAACAATCGAGGACATCTCTAACCCACATTTGTTATTAATAAATACACGTGCTTATCATAAACTGTAAATCCTCTTCAGTGTCCGGTTATTCATAATGTCTTTGGCTCAAGTGATGGAGGACATGGGACGATAATCACAAGGCCATACACAGAAAAATGCCTTCTCTCACACAGTGACAGGCATGGACAGGCACCCGGGCATTCCAACAAAGGAGAGATGGGTGGATAAACGCRTACAGACCAAATAATACGCATCCACAACCCAGACAGGAGGGAAAGGAATATGTGATGAAGCACCAGAAGAGGGAGAAGGATTCTGTTTGTGTGTCTAGAGATGCTGTTGTGCGATAGTGGCATTTAGGTCTGGTTTTACAAACCAAGTGTGTAAGGTAATAACTATGATACTAAAAGTACCTATTTGAAATAATAAGGAAAGTAGGCTCCATATTTCATCAAAAATGTTTGTAGTATAGACTTAGCGATGCACAATTCATCCATTTTTGTTTTTGAGATAATGTTGTAGGTCTGAGTGAGCATGACACCCACTCTGCCTGAAGCAAATGAACAATGGCATGTTTGAGATCTCTCGCTCTCTGTATGTGTGGTATGTCAATAGGGTGTGTGTATCACTTATCTCTATCTGTGTTGTATGTCCATAGTGTGGTGAAGGAAGAGATTTCGGATGATGCTGCCAAGCTACCTTGTTTCAATGGGAGAGTTGTGTCATGGGTAAGATGCTGGCTTTCACCTTTCTTCTACTGATTGTGTTGCATGGCACTTTGTCCACCCAGTCAGCAGTAACCTCAATACTTCTCACTTGTCTCAATGATTACAGACATATTTCAATACAGAGTTGAGTTCTTTATCAATAATAATAACTTGGATCTTGTTTTCACTGATGTGGTCCTGCTGATGTTTGTTTTGACAGCATGCTAGTTTGGTGGTAGGTGAGCAAGCATGGCGTTCGCTTGTGTGAATAGGTCAGTTTTTCGACTTTGTTTCTGTTGCCTCCCCCCCTCCTTCTCCAGCTGGTATCCTCAGACAGTCCCCTTGCGGAGCCCCCTCTTCCCCCGGTGGAGGTCTGTACGGAGTCCTCTCCCCCCCCTCCCCCCCTGCCTCCCCTACCGGTGGAGAGGACAGGGGGCATCGGAGACTCCAGACCCCCGTCGTTCCAGTAGGTTGAAGCCCTACAGCATAGCCTGATCCACACACACACACGGCTGGGAGTTAAGTAAATGCAATAAAAAGTGACAGGTCCAGTGAATGATCTAATGATTGAACGGTCCAGTGGATTGGGATTGTGAGAAGAACATTTCAGAGGGAGAACAGGAAAAATGCTGACTACATTCATCAGGATGCCTTTACGATATGTCAAAAAAGAGGAAACTGAGACATGGAGTTGTTTTTCCGTTAATGACAATGGCATTCTAAAACATCCTCCTCATTCTCATCCCCCTTGTTCTCCCCCCTCTTTCTTCCTCCAGTCCCAATGTGGCGGGTAGTGTTGAGAACCTGGATGAGCGTACTGAGACMGAGTCAGTGGTGTCATTCAGAAGGGAGAAGCCCAGACGGAGGGAAAGCATGGAGCAGCATGGTCAGTAACTGTTTGAGTGGTCCAGTTGGTAAGAAAATTGCGCGAAACGCCAAGGTCGGGGGTTCAACTCCTGCAGGCATTACATACATTTTTAAGATGTGACTAAGTCTCTCTGGATAAGAGCGTCTGCTAAATGACTAAAAAGGTTAATTGTACGGCCTCCCGAGTGGCGCAGTGGTCTAAGGCACTGCATCGCTGTACCACTAAGAGAGAGCCTGGACTCGAACCAGGATGTCGCTGTCGGCTGCGACCTGGAGACCCATGGGGCGGCGCACAATTGGCCCAGCGTCGTCTGAGTTAGGGGAGGGTTTGGCCGGCAGGGATGTTTTTGTCCCATCGCGTATTAGCGACTTTGGTGGCGGGCCGGACTTAATGCACGCTGACACGGTCGCCAGGTGTACGGTGTTTCCTCCGACACACTGGTGCGGCTGGCTTCCGGGTTAAGCGGGCTTTGTGTCAAGAAGCAGTGCAGCTTGGCTGAGCTGTGTTTCGGAGGACGCACGGCTCTTGACCTTCACCTCTCCTGAGTCCGTACGGGAGTTGCAGCGATGGGATAAGCCTGTAACTACCAATTGGATGCCATGAAATTCGGGACAAAAAGGGGTAAACATTTTTTTTGTTAATTGTACTGTCGCTTTGGCAAAGTGGCATATAAGTGATATGCTCTAGTCAAGGTACTAAAGGAATAATGTTTGGACGATGCGCGTTTCCCCCATGATCGTCCTTATCTCTGTTGTCCCTCTGCTCTCCAAAGGGCCGCGGWTGAATGGACAGAGCCGTCGGGAGCGCCACCTGGCAGGCTACGAGAGTGCCTCCACCATCATGAGCAGCGAGCTGGACACCACCAGCTTCTGTGACTCGGACGATGACACCATGAGCAGGTCAGACACACACACAGAGCATGGGCCGTCAACCACGACTGTTTAATAACTTGAACTTATTTGGCCCAGCATCACCACTTTGTCTATATCATTTATATAAATGGTTAACAAAACAAGCCYTAAAATAGAGCCTTGGGGAACCCCTTATGTGATATCCAGGAACCTAGATTTTTTTTACTSTTTCACATTGACACCGAGTTGTGTTTGAGATATAGTTGCTGAGCCAATTACAGGCTTCCTTAGGGAAGGGTTAACGCCTCCATTCTGGCTTTCTCCCCTCAGGTTCAGCAGCACCACAGAACAGAGCACAGCCTCTAGGCTACTGAAGCGCCACCGCAGACGCCGGAAGCAGCGTCCCACCAGGCTGGARAGGGTACTGCAGCTACTGCTTTTAATCTATATGAATACTTACAAGGCAACATGAGTAATTCTGAGACATAAGACTATACTATAGTTGCATGTTATGGATATGAAATATGTAGGGGCCAGTTTGTGTTTTAGTATACAGTACCAGTCAAAGGTTTGGACACCTACTCATTACATTGTTTTTCTTTATTTGACATTTTTACATTGTAGAATTATAGTGAAGACATCATTACTATGGAATAACACTTAATCTAGTAACCAGAAGTGTTAAACAAATCAAAACAATTTCAGATTTGTCAAAGTAGCCACCCTTTGCACACTCTGGCATTCTCTCAACCAGCTTCACCTGGAATGCTTTTCAACAGTCTTGAAAGAGTTCCCACATAAGCTGAGCACTTGTTGGCTGCTTTTCCTATACTCTGCGGTCCAACTCATCCCAAACCATCTCAATTGGGTTGAGGTCGGGTGATTGTGGAAGCCAGGTCATCTGATGCAGCACTACATCACTCTCCTTGGTCAAATAGCCGTTACACAGCCTGGAGGTGTGTTTTGGTCATTGTCCTGTTGAAAAGAAATGATAGTCCCACTAAGCGCAAACCAGATGGATGGAGTATCACTGCAGAATGCTGTTGTAGCCATGCTGGTTGTGTGCCTTGAAATCTAAATAAATCACAGACAGTGTCACCAGCAAAGCACCACCACAACATCACACCACCTCCATGCTTGCGTGGGTTGCGGTGAACCGTCTCAAAGACACGGCGGTTGGAACCAAAAACCTTAAATTTGGACTCCTCACACCAAAAGGACAGATATCCACCGGTCTAATTGCTTGTGGTCTTCTTCCTCTTATTTGTCCTTTAGTAGTGATTTCTTTGAGCAATTCGACCATGAAGGCTGATTCACGCAGTCTCCTCTGAACAGTTGATGTTTGTGATTGTCTGTTACTTGAACTCTGTGAAGCATTTATTTGGGCTGCAATTTCTGAGGCTGGTAACTCTAATGAACGTATCCCTGCAGCAGAGGTGATTTCGGGTTCCTTTCCTGTGCGGTCCTCGTGAGAGCCAGTTTCATCATAGCGCTTGATGGTTTTTGCGACTGCACTTGAAGAAACTTTCAACGTATTATGAAATGTTCACCATGACTGACCTTCATGTCTTAATGATGCACTGTCATTTCTCTTTGCTTATTTGAGCTGTTCTTGCCATAATATGGACTTGGTCTGTTTTACCAAATAGGCTGTCTTCAGTATACCACCCCTACCTTGTCACAACAAACTGATCTTCACCTATTATTCCTACAATGTAGAAAATAGTCGAAATAAAGAAAAACCTGAATGAGTAGGGTGTCAACTTTTGACTGGTACTGTACATTTTAAAAACACTTACAATACATACCAGATTTCACACAAACAGGTGTTGATGGTGTACAGGCTATTAAATGGATTTATTAGACTTTTGACTATTAAAATGTGGACCTTTCATCAGCAGCTTGCATGTGTGGAGACCCCTTTATAATAATTACCGGTCAGTTACCGTGACACCAGCAGTTATTTGCATGACAATTACCAGCTGACAAAATTTGTGTCGACAGCTTTCACAGTGATGCTGGCCCATGTTGGCTCCAATGCTTCCCCAGTTCAAGTTGACTGAATGGTCCACCACCCAAAGGACATTCTTGATACACACGGGAAACTGTTGCGTGTGAAAAAAAACAGCAGCACTGCAGTTTGACATAAACCGGTGCGCCTAGCACCTACTACCATACCCTGTTCAAATGCATTTAAATTGTTTTATCTTGTCCATTCACCCTCTGACTACAGCACACATACAAAAGGCCAAAAAATTTCTCATTGTCTCAAGGCTTAAAAATATTTATTTAACCCGTCTCCTCCTCTTCAWCTACACTGATTGAAGTGGATTTAACAAGTGACATCATTAAGGGATCATAGCTTTCACCTGGTCARTCTGTCATGGAACGAGCAGGTGTCCTTAAAATGTTGTATGCTCGGTGTATGTGATGTAATAGTACGTGTTTTTGTTTTGCTGCGTTTCAGGCGTCTTCGTTCAGCAGTGTGACAGACTCCACCATGTCCCTTAACATCATCACTGTTACTCTCAACATGGGTGAGTGCCCCCTTCAATTGCTCCCCTCCTTTTCGCTTCTTTCTTCTCACTMCTCTATCACCTCACGCTCTTCCATTGCCTTATCTCTACATCAGRCTCACGTGCTAGCTTATCTGTAAGGTTTAGTTTTTCTTATCTGAAATGGAATAGGATAAAAAGACTATCTGTTAGCTGCTGTACTGTATGTGTATGGTTTCCCCCGTGCAGATAAATACAACTTCTTGGGCATCAGTATCGTGGGTCAGAGCAACGAGAGGGGCGACGGGGGTATCTACATCGGCTCCATTATGAAGGGAGGTGCTGTGGCTGCTGATGGGCGGATCGAACCAGGAGACATGCTGCTGCAGGTGACACGCATACAATAAGTTGTGTCTCTTAGAGCTGGAAAGCTCTTTGTTTAAGGTCTATCCTCTCATGTTGCTTCGTCTCAGGTGAACGACATCAACTTTGAGAACATGAGTAATGACGATGCTGTCCGTGTGCTGAGAGAGATTGTACATAAACCTGGGTAAGGCATCTCTTTCCTGTATGCACAAACTTTCGGTCTGTGTCTTGGTCTACAGTTGAAGTCGGAAGTTTACGTACACTTATTCATTAAAACTAGTTTTTCAACCACTCCACAAATTTCTTGTTAACAAACTATAGTTTTGGCAAGTCGGTTAGGACATCTACTGTGTGCATGACACAAGTCATTTTCCCAACAATTGTTTACAGACAGATTATTTCACTTATTATACACTGTATCACAATTGCAGTGTGTCAGAAGTTTACTAAGTTGACTGTGCCTTTAAACAGCTTGGAAAATTCCAGAAAAKGATGTCATGGCTTTAGAAGCTTCTGATAGGCTAATTGACATMATTTGAGTCAATTGGAGGTGTACCTGTGGATGTATTTCAAGGCCTACCTTGAAACTCAGTGCCTCTTTGCATGACATCATGGGAAAATCAAAAGAAATCAGGCCATTTTTTTTATTTCACCTTTATTAACCAGGTAGGCCAGTTGAGAACAAGTTCTCATTTTCAACTGCGACCTGGCCAAGATAAAGCAAAGCAATGCGACACAAACAACAACAGAGTTACACCTGGAATAAACAAGCGTACAGTCAATAACAATAGAAAAAAATAATTCTATATACAGTGTGTGCAAATGGCGTGAGGTAAGGCAATAAATAGGCCATAGTAGTGAAGTAATTTCAATTTAGCACATTAACACTGGAGTGATAGATGAGCAGATGATGTGCAAGTAGTGATACTGGTGTGCGAAAGAGCAGAAAAGTAAATTTAAAAACAATATGGGAATGAGGTAGGTAGATTGGGTAGGCTATTTACAGATGGACTGTGTACAGCTGCAGCGAGTGGTTAGCTGCTCTCCTTTCGGAAAAGCTGACCACGACTATTTTGTTGCTCCCAGCCTATAGACAGAAACTAAAACAGGAAGCACCCGCGCTCAGATCTGTTCAACGCTGGTCTGACAAATCGGATTCCACGCTTCAAGATTGCTTCGATCACGTGGACTGGGATATGTTCCGCATTACGTCGAACAACAACATTGATGAATGTGCTGATTCGGTGAGCAAGTTTATTAGCGAGTGCATTGGTGTTGTTGTACCCACAGCGTCTATTAAAACCTTCCCCAACCAGAAACCGTGGAATGATGGCAGCATTCGCGCAAAACTGAAAGCGCGAACCACTGCTTTTATAGAGACACGGTGGAATTGCAATTCAATGGCTCAGACACGAGAGGTATGTGGCAGGGTCTACAGTCAATCACGGACAACAAAAGAAAAACCAGCCCCGTCGCAGACCATGATGTCTTGCTCCCAGACAGACTAAACAACTTCTTTGCTCGCTTTGAGGACAATACAGTGCCACTGACACGGCCCGCTACCAAAACCTGCGGGCTCTCCTTCACTGCGGCCAACGTGAGTAAAACATTTAAACGTGTTAACCCTCACAAGGCTGCAGGCCCAGACGGCATCCCCGACCACGTCCTCAGAGCATGTGCAGACCAGCTGGCTGGTGTGTTTACGGACATATTCAATCAATCTTTATCCCAGTCTGCTGTTCCCACATGCTTCAAGAGGGCCACCATTGTTCCTGTTCCCAAGAAAGCTAAGGTAACTGAGCTAAACGGAACTACCCCCCCGTAGCACTCACTTCCGTCATCATGAAATGCTTGAAGACTAGTCAAGCTACCATATCAACCTTCCACCCTACCTGACACCCTAGACCCACTCCCAATAGGTCCACAGACGACGGCAATCACACTGCACACTCCCTAACCATACTGGACAAGAGGAATACCATGTAAGACATGCTGTGTCATCGACTAACAGCTCAGCATTAAACACCATAGTTACCTTCCAAACTCGTCAATTTAGCTCGAGACCCTGGTCGCGACCCCGCCCTGCTCAACTGCGGTCCTGACTTCCTGACGGGCAGCCCCCAGTGGTGAGAGTAGGAAATAACAATCTCCACCCCGCTGATCCTCAACACTGGGGCCCCCACAAGGGTGCGTTTCTCAGCCCTCTCCTGTACTCCCTGTTCACCCACGACTGCGTGGCCATGCACGCCTCCAACTCAATCATCAAGTTTGCAGACGACGCTACAGTGGTAGGCTTGATTACCAAGAACGACGAAACGGCCTACAGGGAGGAGGTGAGGGCCCTCGGAGTGTGGTGTCAGGAAAATAACCTCTCACTCAACGTCAACAAAAAAAAAGAGATGATCGTGGTCTTCAGGAAACAGCAGAGAGAGCAGCCCCCTATCCACATCGACGGGACAGTAGTGAAGGTGGAAGTAGTGGGACAGTAGTGAAAGTTCCTCTGCGTACACATCACGACAAACTGAAATGGTCCACCCACACGGACAGCGTGGTGAAGGCGGCGCAGTAGCGCCTCTTCAAACTCAGGAGGCTGAAGAAATTCGGCTTGTCACCAAAAGCACTCACAAATTTATACAGATGCACAATCGAGAGCATCCTGTCTGGCTGTCACACCGCCTGGTATGGCAACTGCTCCGCCCATAACCGTAAGGCTCTCCAGAGGGTAGTGAGGTCTCCACAACGCATCACAGAGGGCAAACTACCTGCCCTCCAGGACACCTACACCAACCGATGTCACAGGAAAGCCAAAAAGGACAACAACCACCAGAGCCACTGCCTGTTCACCCTGCTATCATCCAGAAGGCGAGGTCAGTATAGGTGCATCAAAGTGGGGAGACAGAAGCTGTTTTTCAATCTCAAAGCCATCAGACTGTTAAACAGCCATCACTAACATTGAGTGGCTGCTGCCAACATACTGACTCAACTCTAGCCACTTTAATAATGAACAAAATGTATGTAATAAATGTATCACTAGCCACTTTAAACAATGCCACTAATGTTTACATACCCTACATTACTCATCTCATATGTATATACTGTACTCTATACCATCTACTGCATCTTGCCTATGCCTTTCGGCCATCACTCATTCATATATTTTTATGTACATATTCTTCTTCATTCCTTTACACTTGTGTGTAAAAGGCAGTTGTTGTGAGATTGTTAGATTACTCGTTAGATATTACTGCATGGTCGGAACTAGAAGCACAAACATTTCGCTACACTCGCATTAACATCTGCTAACCATGTGTATGTGACAAATACAATTTTATTTGATTTGCTCAGATAGCTGATGTTTAAAGTTAGTGAGGGAAATATAAGTCTCCAGCTTCAACGATTTTGTGCAATGTATTCCAGTCACTGGCAGCAGAGAATTGGGAGGAAAGGTGGCCAAAGATGTGTTGGCTTTGGGGATGACCCGTGAGAGATACCTGCTGGTGCACGTGCTACGGTTGGGTGTTGTTATCGTGACCAGTGAGCTGAGATAAGGCGGCGCTTTACCTAGCATAGACTTGTAGATGTCCTGGAGCCAGTGGGTCTGGCAATGAATATGTAGCGAGGGCCAGCCGACTAGAGCATACAGGTCGCAGTGGTGGGTGGTATAAGGGGCTTTGGTAACAAAACGGATGGCACTGATAGACTGCATCCAGTTTGCTTAGAGAAGTATGGAAGCTATTTTGTAGATGACATCGCTTGAAGTCGAGCGATCGGGTAGGATGGTCAGTTTTACTAGGCTAAGTTTTGGCGGTGTGACGTGAAGGAGGCCAAGAACCTCAGAAAAGACCTCCAAGTCCGGTTCATCCTTGGGAGCATTTTCTAAACGGGCTGAAGCGTACAAAGAAAGCCACGGCTCCAAAACCGCCTAATAATAAAAAAATGTCAAGACTACGTTTTGGGGATAAAAGATCGTTACTTGGGGAATTAAAGAGTACGCTACTTTTTTGAGAAATGTCGTCTGGTCTGATGAAACAAAAAAATTAGAAACTGTTTGGCCATAATGACCATCTTTATGTTTGGAGGAAAAAGGGGAGCTTGCAAGCCGAAGAACACCCATCCCAACTGTGAATCACGAGGGGGTAGCAGCATCATGTTGTGGGGGTGCTTTGCTGGCAGGAGGGACTGGTTGCACTTCACAAAATAGGTGGCGTCGTGAGGCAGGAAAAATGGATTGGATTATGTGAAGCAACATCTCAAGACATCAGTCAGAAGTTAAAGCTTGGTTGCAAATGGGTTTTCCAAATGGACAATGACCCCAAGAATACTTCCAAAGTTGTGCAATAACAGCTTAAGGACAACAAAGTCAAAGGTATTGGAGTGGCCATCACAAAGCCCTGACTTAGAAAAAACCAGAAAATTCACCCAACTTATTGTGGGAAGCTTGTGAAGGCTGCCCAAAAACGTTTGACCCAAGTTAAACAATTTAAAGCAATGCTAACCAAATACTAATTGTGTGTATGTAAACTTCTGACCCACTGTACTATATCTATATTTTCTGATATTTCACATTCTTTAAATAAAGTGGTCATCCTAACTGACCTAAACAGGGAATTCTTACTAGGATTAAATTCAGGAATTATGTGAAACTGAGTTTAATTGTATTTGGCTAAGGTAACACCTTCGATTTCAACTGTATGTGTGCATGCCTTCTGCTCCTTCTACAAAGATAATTATCAATACATTTAGCAAAAACATTTAAGTTAATCTGCAGAAACTGAGAATAGAAAGGTTCACAACTTTTGGTGAAACATCACAGCAAAGTTGAAAAATATATGGCAAATAGAAATCCAATATGGATGGTGTTAAAGAGTCGATGGAGAGGGTGAGTGGAGCTGAAGGGTGGCATTAAAAAACAACAAGATAACTAATGTAAAATATACTTTCCAATAATGGAAAATGTATTTAAAAGAGCTGTGTGCATACATACATACATACATACATACATACATACATACATACATACATACATACATAATACATAACATACATACATACATACATACATACATACATACATACAAGTATTCAGACCCTTTGCTATGCACTTAGGTGCATCTTGTTTCCATTGATCATCCTTGAGATGTTCTACAACTTGATTGGAGTCCACCTGTGGTACATTCAATTTGATTGGACATGATTTGGAAAGGCACACACCTGTCTATATAAGGTCCCACAGTTGACAGTGCATGTCAAAGCAAAAACCAAGCCATGAGGTCGAAGGAATTGTCCGTAGAGCTCTGAGACAGGATTGTGTCGAGGCACAGATCTGAGGAAGGGTACTAAAAAATGTCTGCAGCATTGAAGGTCCCCAAGAACACTGGCCTCCATTCTTAAATGGAAGAAGTTTGGAACCACCAAGACTTCCCAGAGCTGGCTGCCCGGCCAAACTGAGCAATCGGAGAAGGGCCTGTTCAGGGAGGTGACCAAGAACCCTATGGTCACTCTGACAGAGCTCTAGAGTTCCACTGTTGAGATGGTTGTCCTTCTGGAAGGTTCTCCCATCTCTGAAGCACTCCACCACTCCACCAACATTGATGGAAGCTACAATCCATCTGCAATATTAAAGCCGATCTACCCCCTAAAACAAAAGAGAAAAAAATAAAGATTATCTCGATGTCTCTCTCTTTCTCTCTCCTTTTCTCTCTTCACCCAGACCTATTATCCTGACAGTAGCTAAATGCTGGGACCCTTCACCCCAGGGCTACTTTACCCTCCCACGCAGTGAGTAACCTGTTATATCTCCTAGGCTCTTTCTCAGTTCCTCTTTCCTTGATTYCTTGCATCCTCTTTCCTCACAACACACTCGAGGTCGAAGATCCAAAGTCCCTTCCCCTCTGACCTTCTCGTTTTGAGAACGAGGAGAGGGAGGACGCGAGAAATCGAGCAAAGACTAACTGCGAAAAGAGCCTCGGCTGAGAAATCCACCCAATGGTAGAGGAGACTACAACCCCTCCTCATAGTGTACACCCCCATTGTTCTTCCAGATGAGCCGATCCGGCCCATAGACCCGGCTGTGTGGGTGAGCCATTCTGTGGCCATGACAGGGGCCTACCCTCCCTACCCCGGCAGCTCCTCTCTCAGCACCATCACCTCCAACTCCTCGGTGACCGAGACAGAGCGTGAGTCCCTCTGCCTGTCTCTGGCCCACAAAGGTAAGGTTTGCTTTTATTTAGTACACTATGTTTGAGTCTTCTCGTGTCTCTTTCTCTTGCAAGTCTCAAGTTTTGTCATTTTGCTCATTGATCTCTGTTGAAGATTTCAGTCAGGGTTTCCCAAACTCGGTCCTGGGCCCCCAAGGGGTACACATTTTGGTTTTTGCCCTAGCACTACTCAGCTGATTCCAATAGTGAACTAATCAAGCTTTGATCATTTGAACTAGCTGTATAGTGTTAGGGCAAAAAACTACATGTGCATCCCCTTGGGGACGTGAGGACCGAGTTTGGGAAACGCTATTTTAAGTTCTCTCTTCTCTCTCAAGTGTTCTGTCTACCTTAGTTGATAATGAATAGATTTTTTTGACAGTCTGTTTCTCTTAATCTTACCCTCCTCTCATCTCTCTCTCCAGGGTTTGATGACTTCAACCTGTCCCTGCACTCTGACATGGCGTCGGTGGCTAAGGCCATGGCCTCCCCAGAGTCTGGTCTGGAGGTCCGGGACAGGATGTGGCTCAAGATCACCATCCCCAACGCCTTCCTTGGTGAGAGAACTGCTTCCAGATCTGTTTGTGCTGTATAGCCAACTTCTAGGGTGCTTTTGGATTTGGAAAGAAAGGTTATATCGTTGAAAAGTTATAACTAGTATTAGGGTTTAATGAAAAATATAGAAATAATAATAATACCGATGACCGGTATCCCAGGACTTCCCAACCAAGYACCTTCCAGTTTCCCAAGAAAAATATTGACAGGTCCYGTGRACCAATAATATTAAACATTTATGCCTCACTAAAAAATACAACATGTGCACGTGCAAATAGCTGCATGCATGAACCGGACATATCAACTTTTCTTTAACTTATTTTACTAGGTAAGTTGAATGAGAACACATTCTCGTTTACAGAAACGACCTGGGGAATAGTTAYAGGGGAGGTGGGGGAATGAATAAGCCAATTGGAAGCTGAGGGCGATTAGGTGGCCATGGTGGTATGAGGGCCAGATAGGAAATTTAGCCAGGACACCAGGGTTAACACCCCTACTCTTACAATAAGTGCCATGGGATCTTTAGTGACCACAGAGTCGGGGCACCCGTGWAACGTCCCATCTGAAAGACGGCACCCTACACAGGGCAATGTCCCCAATCAYTGCCATGGGGTATTGGGATATTTGTTTAGGAAAGAGTGCCTCCTACTTGCCCCCCAACACCACTTCCAACATGATCTGGTCTCCCATTCAGGGACCGACTAGGACCGACCCTGCTTAGTTTGAGGCAAGCCAGCAGTGGGATGCAGGGAGGTATGCTGCTGGCAAACTCTCTGGCGTCATTCATAGCCTACATTAGACCAGTCATCACAATTCTAGCAGCCTGCCGTATTTAGCTTACTCAACATMATGTCAATAGAAAACATCACTTACTTGCATGACTTCTATAAATTGCTGTCTCATGTGTAGGCTACTCATGACGCAGTTTACTGAAGGCAGTCTCATCTCACATTCACAAATCTCTTTTTGGCACTGGTAGAAGCTCAAAATAKGAACTGCAGCTACTCACTGGTCACAAAATGACTGGTATATTGTGATTACAACCGTGCCTCTAGGAAATAGATATTTGCAACATTGTTCCATGATGTGAAAATAACAAAAGCGAGTGCACGGCTAGCAGATACCATAGACTTCCAGTCATTGTACTAACCGTACTTAGCAGTTGCGCTAGCGCTAGTTAGCAACTTCCTTCAAACTGCATGCAGAGACATACAAATGCAGTGGTGGGCCGTCAGGGCCAGCAAGGCCTTCTCTGCTGGCCTAATCATCAGAATATACTTTTTTTTTAAATATATTTTCCCACAAATATGTATTAAATTATTCCCCAGAGTAAGAATTATACTCTTCATTTCATAGCTTTCCTCTTGGTTGCACTGCTTCCAGCCCCAGGTTGAGATTTGGAGGGCTGGTCTTTATGTTAGATCTTTTATCCAATCATATTCAGCCATCATGTGTTGCCAGGGGTCTAAAATCTGCCCTCAGGCCTTCAGAATCAACAGTGCGGGCGCTTGTAGCTTAAAGGGAATGGAAATGAAAATTTAGTGTCAACCAATCAGCTTTAGAGTTGGCTATTGTACGCCTGCTGGAGCCAGCTAGCAGGCGTAGTGCGTGCACGTCTTTTGATTGGATTACCAATATTGAGAGGCAGGTCCTATGGGCAGGTCTATGCAGAACCTCAGAAATAGGAAACTGAATTTGATAAACAAATTAAATTGCGTACTACTAAGCTGTTTTTTCAACCCACAATGGCGGAAGGAGGAGAAGATATCGATTTGGTCGAGGATATAATTATAACGCCATTCCCAAGACGAACTTTTCAAGAAAAGTTAGACATTGTAAGGTAAGGTCGCCCGACGCTACAAAGCCTGTCACAGGCGGGAAAGGGGTTCGTTCGCCACTTTCAAAGTTCCAACTACGAGCGCTATCAATGGCTCACAGGCTCAGAGAAGCACTGCAAACTGTACTGCTGGGAATGCCTATTATTTGCAAGTGATCGATTTGGTGTTTGGAGCCACACTGGCTTTGCAAACTTGAGTTGTCTAACCAAGGCAGCAACGAGACACCAAAGTACGGCTGGGCACTTACAAGCAATGGTGCTTTTGAAAACTTTTGGGGACACCCGAGTGGATCTACAGCTCAACGAACAAGCGCGCAGGGCAACGGAGCTGCACAATGAAAAGGTGAAGAAAAATAGGGAAATATTGAAAAGACTCATTGATTGTGTCATGTTTTTGGGTAAACCCTGTTTACCCAAAAATGTAAATTTGTCAATTTCAAGGTGACGCAACGCCTGGTTATACTCCGTTTCTGTCTAAATGTATAGTGTCTAGAGCCATGGCATCATAATGATGGTAATAAGAGGTGGATTAATTCGGGTGGGACTGTGTAGGACCTCACTGAAGGCCCCAGGCCCACGGCACGCCACTGTACAAATGGTATCCATGAGTTCATCTGACTCTGGGGAAGTAGATATAGGGCGTCATTACCACAATCACAACGTGTCCCTTTTAAACTGGCTGGGCCTAATATAGTGAATAAGAGGTCATACAATACGTTTTGTAGTGATTCATATGTTGCTGATGTAAAGGATATTTGCTGGTCTGTGGTGTGTAATGCGGAGCAACCAGACTTGACACATTGCTTATTACTAATAAGCACGCACCCATTAAGAAAATGATTTTAAGTCCTGTTGGATTGATGAAGAATTGAAAAATTGTATGGTTGAGAGGGATGATGCATGGCAAATAAGTCTGGCAGCCCAACTGATTGGCAAACTTACTGCAAATTAAGAAATCGTGAATAAGCTAAATAAATAGAGAAACTATACTATGAAACAAAGATGAATGATAGTAAAAAGCTTTAGAGCACCTTAAAGGACATTGTTTTGGGGAAATCATTCCATCATTCATTGAATGATGGCTAATTTAAACGTAGGGATGATACGCCAGCAACAAACGCTGACACTACACATCCAAGTATATCTGACCAAATTATGAAAGACAAGAATTGTACTTTTGAATTCCATGAAGTCAGCGTGGAAGAGGTGAAATCAACAATGACAAGCCAGGCCTCCCTGGTGGCGCAGTGGTCTAAGATGTGCCACCAGAGACTCTGGGTTGGAGCCCGGGCTCTGTCGCAGCCATCCGCGACCGGGAGGTCCATGGGGCGACGCACAATTGGCCCAGCGTCGCCCGGGTTCGGGAGGGCTTGGCCTAGCAGGGATATCCTTGTCTCATCGCGCACTAGCGACTCCTGTGGCGGGCCGGGCGCAGTGCACACTGACCAGGTGTACGGTGTTTCCTCCGACACGTTGGTGCGGCTGGCTTTTACTAACGACATGCCACTGGCTTTGAGTAAGGCCAGTGTGTCTGTATGCAGATGACTCAACACTATACACGTCAGCTACTACAGCGACTGAAATGAATGCAACACTTAACAAAGAGCTGCAGTTAGTTTCGGGAATGGGTAGCAAGGAATAAGTTAGTCCTAAATATTTCCAAAAATAAAAGCATTGTATTTGGGACAAATCAATCCCAAAACCCTAAACCTCAACTACATATCGTAATGAATAATGTGGAAATACAGCAAGTTGAGGTGACTAAACTGCTTGGAGTAACTCGGGATTGTAAACTGTCATGGTCAAAACATATTGATACAACAGTAGCTAAGATGGGGAGAAGTCTATCCATAATAAAGCGCTGCTCTTCCTTAACCACACTATCAACAAGGCAGGTCCGACAGGCCCTAGTTGTCGCACCTGGACTACTGTTCAGTCATGTCGTCAGGTGCCACAAAGAGGGACTTGGGGAAATTGCAGTTGGCTCAGAACAGGGCCGCACGGCTGGCCCTTAAAAGTACACGGAGAGCTAACATTAATGACATGCATGTCAATCTCTCATGGCTCAAAGTGGACGAGAGATTGACTTCATCATTACTTGTTTTTGTAAGAGGTGTTGACAAGCTGAAGGTACCGAGCTGTCTGTTTTAAAATACTCGGGACACCCATGCATACCCCACAAGACATGCCACCAGAGGTCTCTTCACAGACTAAGTCCAGAACAGACTATGGGAGGTGCACAGTACTACATAGAGCCATGACTACATGGAACTCTATTCCACATCAGGTAACTGATGCAAGCAGTAGAATCAGATTTAAAAAGCGGGTAAAAATACACCTTATGGAACAACGGGGACTGTGAAGTAAAAAAACAGGCAAGTGCGCCTGCATACACAACACATGATAACATACACACACTTTTGTGTGTTGTGAATTTGTTGTGATTCTGTAATGAATGTATTGTAATGTTTTTAAAATTGTATAACTGCATTTTGCCGGACCCCAGGAAGAGACAGCTAATGGGATTCATAATAAGTACAAATAACTACTTTACAATTTCACTTAACAGAACCTGAGTTGATAAAGTTTGACAAATACAATATTATAAACTGGGTGGTTTGAGAACAGCCTTTAGCCGTCGTATATTGGCCATATACAACACCCCCCGGCCTTATTTGCTTTAATAAACCATTGGATTCCTGTCCACATTTCTCCATTTACAGTGGTATAGTCATGTCAATTTTTTGGACTGGTATTTATTACGTTTTCAAATAGCATTTCCGGTTTGAACGGGAATACCAGGATGTTATCGGGATGTTTGCAATTTTCTCGCAAAGAAAATTGGTAGATTTACAGGAAAATATTAAACCCTACAGTAGATCATAGGTGGGGTTCTAATGATGATTGATTGGCAGGTTCTGATTAGTGGAGTGCCTCTACCAAAACATCGGGGGTTCTTAGTGAATGATTGATTGCAGGTTATGTGGTGGAGTGGCTCTCAAACACTTGGGGGTTCTAAGATGATTGATTGGCAGGTTATGGGAGTGGCTTACCAACACGTCGGGGTTCTAGTGTGGGGTTCTAATGGATGATTGATTGGCAGGTTCTGATGTGTTGAATGGCTCTACCAACACATCGGGGTTCTAGTGTGGGTTTAATGAATGATTGATTGGCAGGTTCTGTGTAGTGGCCTCTACCAACACTCGGGGGGTTCTAGTGTGGGTTCTAATGATGTGATGATTGGCAGGTTCTGATGTGGTGGAGTGGTCTACCAACACATCGGGGGTCTAGTGAAGAATTGATTGCAGTTCGATGTGTGGAGTGCTCTACCAACACATCGGGAGGTTCTAGTGTGGGGTTCAAATGATTGATTGGCAGGTTCTAATGTGGTGGAGTGCCTGTACCAACACATCGGGGGGTTCTAGTGTGGGGTTCTAATGGATGATTGATTGGCAGGTTCTGATGTGGTGGAGTGGCTCTACCAACACATTGAGGGCTTCCAGGACCGTCGTGAAGCCAGGAAGTATGCCAGTAACCTGCTGAAAGCTGGCTTCATCCGCCACACRGTCAACAAGATCACCTTCTCAGAGCAATGCTACTACATCTTCGGTGACTTCAGCGACTGTGAGAACTGTGAGTAAAACAGCACAAGCCTTCGTGGCTAATTGCCCATAGGCCTGTTTTACTGTACTACAGAGATGGGCAACAGGTGGCCATCCCTGTATTATGATTATTTTGGATAAAAAAATTGTCAATCTGTGCGGCACTCCTTTGAATTTCGAAATCCCGATGTGGCCCTCGAGCCTTAAGATGTTGCTGTGCCTGCTGTGCTACATTAGCTTTACAGTTTYGTTGCTGTTTGTTGTAAATATGTATATTTGCCATGGACTTTTTGCTGTTTTATTTTGTGAGCGCTCTGGTAAAATGTCCTATGTATTTGTATTGAAAATGAAGGTCAAATGATGCATCATACATCCCTGATTATAACTGTACCATTACTCGATTCTTCCTCTCCCAGACATGGCAAACCTCTCCCTGAATGACAACGACGGTTCTAGTGGGGCCTCAGACCAGGACACCCTGGCCCCCCTGCCCCTCCCGGGGGCCACACCCTGGCCCCTGATGCACACGTTCCCTTCCTACCAGTACACATCCAACCCCTACTCCAGCCAGCCGCCCCCCTACCACGAGCTTTCCAGCTACAGCTACGCGCCAGGCAGCACGGGGAGCCAACATAGCGAGGGTGAGGGGTGTATGTATACTGAACAAAAATATAAATGTAACATGCAATAATTTCAAAGATTTTACTGAGTTACAGTTCATATATGTAAATTCATTTGGCCATATCTATTTATTTCACATGACTGGGAATACAGATATGCATCTGTTGGACACCGATACCTTTTTAAAAATGTAGGAGCGTGGATCAGAGAACCAGTCAGTATCTGATGTGACCACCATTTGCCTCATTCAGCACGACACATCTGCTTCGCGTAGAGTTGATCAGGCTGATTGTGGCCTGAGGAATGTTGTTCCACTCTTCAATGGCTGTGCAAAGTTGCTGGATATAGGCGGGCACTGGAACACGCTGTTGTACACATCGATCCAGAGCATCCCAAACAGGCTCAATTGGTGACATGTCTGTTGAGTATGCAGTAGATGTAAGAACTGGGACATTTTCAGCTTCCAGGAATTGTGTACAGATCCTTGCGGCATGGTGCCTTGCATTATCATGCTGAAACATGAGGTGATGAGCGGATGAATGTCACAACAATAGGCCTCTGTGCATTCAAATTGCCATTGATAAAATGCAATTGTGTTCATTGTCCGTAGCTTGTGCCTGCCAATACCATATCCCCACTGCCACCATACGTTGACATCAGCAAACCGCTCTCCCACACGGTGCCATACACATGGTCTGCGGTTGTGAGGCCTGTTGGACGTACTGTAAAATTCTCTAAAATAATGATGAAGGTGGCTTATGGTAGAGAAATGAACATCAAATTCTCTGGCAACAGCTCTGGTGGACATTCTTGCAGTCAGCATGCCAGTTGCACGCTCCCTCAACTTGAGACATCCGTGGCATTGTGTTGTGACAAAATGCACATTTTAGTGGCCTTTTGTCCCCAGTACAAGGTGCACCTGTGTAATGATCATGCTGTTTAATCAACGTCTTGATATGCCACACCTGTCAGGTGGATGGATTATCTTGGCAAAGGAGAAATGSTTACTAACASGGATGTAAACTAATTTGTGCTCAATTTGAGAGAAATAATATTTTTGTGCGTATGGAAACTGTATTTTATATTTTATTTCAGCTCATGAAACATGGGACCAACACTTTACATGTTGTGTTTATATTTTTGTTCAGTGTAATTAATACGTGTTATGGATGAATAATTAAAGATTTCAGAGTGTTTTCCTGACAGGCCATACTCAGAAACTTGAAGATTGTAGGGTTATGCAAGGGTTAAAAAATGTCTAGTTTGAATCAGAGCTATAGATAGCCTCTGTATGAYTCTGGTTAGACTGTGATATTAGAATGTACTCAGCTTTTCTGGGGTGCCTGTTTTCACATTGTCCTGTCTTCTCTCACCCAGGGAGCCGGAGCAGTGGCTCCACCCGGAGCGAGGGAGAGAGACGGAGGGGAGGGAAAGGCGGAGGAGGGGTGGGCAGTACTAGCGGCCGGGATGAGAAGTCACCGGTAGGCGGAGACGGAGGCAGGGACTCTCGCTCAGGAAGCGGCAGCGAATCAGAGTATTCTGTACGGAGCAGCCTGAGGAGGGGGGAACACGGAGGCTCGGCCACCCCCAGTGAACACAGCCACTATAGCCACGTCAGCCAGCGCTCACACCACCGCGCACCCCCTCCACACCTCCAATTCCCACAGGGCATCCCCCTTTCATACAACCCCATGATGCTTATGATGGTCCCCCAGCACCCCCATCACCCTCACGTGCACCCACACACCCTCCAGGGCCTGGGGCAGACAGGGCCCTCGATGCCGGGCCTGCCCCCTGGCACCATCCCCGGGGGACCTCCAGGGGCACCCCCAACCCGTGACCTGGGCTCTGTGCCCCCAGAGCTCACCGCCTCGCGCCAGTCCTTCCACCTTGCCATGGGAAATCCCAGTGAGTTCTTTGTGGACGTCATGTAGGAGTGGAGACACTACAGAGGGTTGAGTCCCAAATGGCACCTAATTCCCTACATAGTGCACTACTTTTGACCTGAGTCCAATGAGCCCTGGTCAAAAGTAGTGCCCCTCTGGGACTGACTCAGAGGCTGTATATGGGGAAGTTGGTGTCCAGAATCAGAAGGATGCACGCTGCAGCATAAAGAAACTTTAGAGCGGTACCAGCAACATTCACGAGTTGCCTTGATTCATTTGAAYTCTTGGAAAGCTTTATGAGCCTAAACCCAGCCCAGACCATTGTCTCTCTTTGTGATGTCATTGGTTAACCAWGGTTTTATTAGGTGTCTCCTCATCTGACTGGAATCAGTTACCTCTAGATGTTTACCTATCTCTGCCTTATCTTACAAGCTGGCAAACATCTAGAGTAAGCAAAGATGAGTAATTCCTGTCAGCTCAGGATTCACCTAATAAAAACCTTAAATTGAGCTTCATCAAGGGTAATAGGAATACCTATATTTCTCTGTTGTTCAGACAGGAACATAGGTCATTATTATGTCAATATTTACAATGTGAAAACGGAATACATTTCACTTCAAGTAATTGTACATAATTCAATGTGCCACGCAATTACGACCACTGTTACATAGCTGTGATCATGTTTCTAAACATGTTTTCACTCATAGTGATATGGAGCATAGTACTACTATAGCCTACTTAGGAGGTTAATTGCTGTGGTGTTCTTGGAATATGGTACTAAAACACTACCAGCTGGAGAAGRAAAGTGTTGTATACATCATGTATCTGTTAATTGAAATGGATGAATTCATGCATGCATTCACATTTGATCTACTGATAACCAGCAGTAGGAATGTTTTTTTAATGAGAAGCTCTGTTGTCGGGTTTGTGTTTGCATGCACTCACGCTCAGGTCCTGTATTCACAAAGCAAGTAGGTAGGCTGATCTAGGATCAGGTGCCCCCGTCCATATAACCATATTCATTATGATTTGACAGGACTCTGATATGATTGATTGAATAAGGGCCCAGGTATTGTGGAGGCCTCCTGTCCTCTGCAGTAACTGGTGAGCCCCCTGATTCTGTTGTGATTTGCGCCTTACTGGTCAGTCGGCTTGATGCAGTGTGTGAATTGGGCCGGTACACACAGGTACTGATTACTGTACTGCTTTAGTACTGGCCAGTGTTATATTGGCTTAAATATATGAGTACTGGCACCCAAAATGACTACCATACCAGCACCTATTTCAGTTCACTTCAAACACTGGGTGGATGACTGGGAGATGGAAGCTGGTACAAACCGACAGACTGAAGTATTTGCGATAGCAGTTGGTGAGGGTCAAAGGATGTAGCCTGGTTAAACCAGACTGAATGCTATGCTCTCGCCATTGTTTTGAGTGCTGCATTCAGTCTGGTTTAACCAGGCTACAAAGAATTGAAAAAGAAGCAAATACAAAATAGTTGATATAGCTCTGATCTCACACTCCAACCCACATTTAGTTTTTTAACTGAGTGACATACACATTTTTATGTATACATTTCTATAATTGTATTAAAAGGTGCTTGATGAAGAGAATAGTTATGTTTCTTAGTATGGCACAGTCAGTAATGCATTGTCATATTTGCTTGTTTGTCACTTTTACATTTGTACAATTTAGTCATTTAGCGGACACTCTTATCCAGAGAGACTTAGTTAGTGCATTTATCTTAAGATAGCGAGGTGGAACAACCACATATCAGTCATAGTAAGTACATTTTTCCTCAAAGTAGCAAAGTCCGAGCTAGTAAGGGGGAATTGGCATAGGATATTATAGTTTAAATACAACTCTAATAAATTTAAAGTGTTTTCCCCTTAATTTGTAGATAACATAATTTGGTGTATAAGCCTTAATTGTAATTTTTAACTGAACTTCAATGATGGTGGCAAAAAAAAAAATTGACACTTATTTAATTGTTTTTAGAAGAAGCCTAATTTGGCTTTTGACGCTGTCCTTGAATAAAATAAAATAACATGGTTATATACTGAACATAAATACAACATGCAACAATTTTAAGATTTTGCTCAGTTGTAGTTCATGTAAGGAAGTCAGTCAATTTAACTAAATAAATTTGGTCCTACTCTATGGATTTCACATGACTGGGCAGGGGCGCAGCCAAGAGTGGGCCTGGGAGGGCATAGGTCCATCCACTTGRGAGCCAGGCCCAAATCAAATGTATTTGTCACATGTGGCTAATACAACCGGTGGAGACCTTATTGTGAAAWGCTTACTTACAAGCCCTTAACCAACAATGCAGTTGAAGAAATAGTCAAGGAAATATTTAYAATGAACTACATTGAATTAAAAAATAAGTAACAAGAAAATGCCATTAATTAGGCTATATACAAGGGGTACAGCTACAGAGTCAATGTGCGGGGGTACAGGTTAGTCGARGTAATTTGTAAAAAGTGACAATGTATAGATAATAAACAGCGAGTAGCAGCGGTGTAAAAATAAAAGCAGGGGTGGCCATTTGATTAATTGTTCAGCAGTCTTATGGCTTGGGGGTGGAAGCTGTTAAGGAACCTTTTRGGCCTAGACTTGGCGCTTCGGTACCGCTTGCTGTGCGGTAGTAGAGAGAACAGTCTATGACTTGGGTGGCTGGAGTCTTTGGCAATTTTTAGGGCCTTCCTCAGACATCGCCTGGTATAGAGGTCCTGGATGGCAGGAAGCTTGGCCCCAGTCCTGTAGCATAGCATCTGTGTCATCTGACCACTTCCATATTGAGTGAGTCACTGGTACTTCCTGCTTTAGTTTTTGCTTGTAAGCAGGAATCAGGAGGATAGAATTCTGGTCAAATTTGGCAAAAGGAGGGAGAKGTTTGTAAGTGTGTGTGAAGTAAAGGTGGTCTAGAGTTTTTATTATTAAAAAAAAAAAAAAAAAAATGTATCCCCCAGTGAAGGGAAATCTTAATGCTACAATATACAATGATATTCTAGATGATTTTGTGCTTCCAACTTTGTGGCAACAGTTTGGGGAAGGYTCTTTCAGCTTGACAATGCCCCCGTGCATAAAGCGAGGTCCATATAGAAATGTTTTGTCAAGATCGGTGTGGAAGAACTTGACTGGCCTGCACAGAGCCCTGACCTTAAACATCAAAAACCTTTGGTATTACTTGGAATGCAAACTGCAAGCCAGGCCTTATCACCTAACATCAGTGCCCAACCTCACTAATGCTCTTGTGGCTGAATGGAAGGAAGCAAGTCCCTGCAGCAATGTTCTAACATCTAGTGGAAAGCCTTCCCAGAAGAGTGGAGGCTGTTGGAGCAGCAAAGGGGGAACTGTGGGTGATAATGTAATATATATAGGTGCAGCTGCTATACTGAAGCAGCAAGGACATACAGTGGGGAGAACAAGTATTTGATACACTGACGATTTTGCAGGTTTTCCTACTTACAAAGCATGTAGATGTCTGTMATTTTTATCATAGGTACACTTATCATAGGTACACACAAAAATCCAGAAAATCACATTGTATAATTTTTWAATAATTCATTTGCATGACATAAGTATTTGATCACCTACCAACCAGTAAGAATTCCAGCTCTCACAGACCTGTTAGTTTTTCTTTAAGAAGCCCTCCTGTTCTCCACTCATTACCTGTATTAACTGCACCTGTTTGAACTCGTTACCTGTATAAAAGACACCTGTCCACACACTCAAACAGACTCCAACCTCTCCACAATGGCCAAGACCAGAGAGCTGTGTAAGGACATCAGGGATAAATTTAGAAATGCACAAGGCTGGGATGGGCTACAGGACAATAGGCAAGCAGCTTGGTGAGAAGGGCAACAACTGTTGCGGCAATTATTAGAAAATGGAAGAAGTTCAAGATGACGGTCAATCACCCTCGTCTGGGGCTCCATGGCAAGATCTCACCTCGTGGGGCATCAATGATCATGAGGAAGGTGAGGGATCAGCCCAGAACTACACGGCAGAGACCTCGTCAATGACCTGAAGAGAGCTGGACCACAGTCTCAAAGAAAACCATTAGTAACACACTACGCCGTCATGGATTAAAATCCTGCAGCGCACGCAAGGTGCCCCTGCTCAAGCCAGCGCATGTCCAGGCCCGTCTGAAGTTGCCAATTGACCATCTGGATGATCCAGAGGGAGGAATGGGAGAAGGTCATGTGTATCTGATGAGACAAAAATAGAGCTTTTTGGTCTAAACTCCACTTGCCATGTTTGGAGGAAGAAGGATGAGTACAACCCAAGAACACCATCCCAACCGTGAAGCATGGAGTTGGAAACATCATTCTTTGGGGATGCTTTTCTGCAAAGGGGACAGGACGACTGCACCGTATTTGAGGGGAGGATGGATGGGCCATGTATCGCGAGATCTTGGCAACAACCTCCTTCCCTCAGTAAGAGCATTGAAGATGGGTCGTGGCTGGGTCTTCCAGCATGACAACGACCCGAAACACACAGCCAGGGCAACTAAGGAGTGGGCTCCGTAAGAAGCATCTCAAGGTCCTGGAGTGGCCTAGCCAGTCTCCAGACCTGAACCCAATAGAAAATCTTTGGAGGAGCTGAAAGTCCGTATTGCACAGCGACAGCCCCGAAACCTGAAGGATCTGGAGAAGGTCTGTATGGAGGAGTGGGCCAAAATCCCTGCTGCAGTGTGTGCAAACCTGGTCAAGAACTACAGGAAACGTATGATCTCTGTAATTGCAAACAAAGGTTTCTGTACCAAATATTAAGTTCTGCTTTTCTGATGTATCAAATACTTATGGCATGCAATAAATGCTAATTAATTACTTAATCATACAATGTGATTTTCTGGATTTTTGTTTTAGATTCTGTCTCTCACAGTTGAAGTGTACCTATGATAAAAATTTACAGACCTCTACATGCTTTGTAAGTAGGAAAACCTGCAAAATAGGCATGTGTATCAAATACTTGTTCTCCCCACTGTACATAAGAGAACAACACCGTGGTATAGTCTATAATACCTATCAGAGATATTACAGCACCGTGAAGGACGGCAGGAGGAAACAGTGGGCAACTGAGTGCTCTGTAGCAGCACAGCCCGCAGGGTCATTATAGCCTGAAGGAAAGACAGAGGTATAAGGTTACAGAAACCAAGAGAGAGGGGGGGGGTCTGGAGAAACTCAGTGAAATAGGTACTGGCGCTGAGAACAGACAGTAAATTAAGAATAAAGCAATAAGTAACAATAAGATGGGATAAAGTAAATAAATTAAGATAAGACATTATAAATAACTAACTGAAAAGGAAAAGGTATCAGATAAAAACACTAAGTAAAGTTGAAATAACAAAGTAGACAGTTGATAAAATGAATGGAACACCAGTAGAGATCTTAGAGGCTAGACACCCCCTAAGCAAAGAAGAAATAATAAAAACGTCTATAAAATGGGAAAAGCGCACAAGAAAGTTGAGCACCAAATGGCCAGTGGTAGGGACACACATTCCTCCTGTGTGTGAGGAAATGGAAATGGAGACTCTGATAAAGAACCATAAACCAAATGACAAGAAACAGAAAAGGAAAAATAAACGAGAAAGAGAAAATGAAATATTAAACATGTTCAAAGAAGAAGGTGTTGCTTTGTAACAAAGCATGAAAACAGCAAGAGAAATGCTGAAGAAGGATGACAAAGGAAAAGAAGTGGGTGACTAACCCCCCACCTTATTCCAATGGACAATTTCCAATGATAATTGGACACATGGAAATAAAAGGTGAAGTAGAGATGACGGAAGAAAGAGAAGAGGTTGTCACACCTGGTGCAACATGTGCACCCTCTCACTCAACAGAGACAAGAAAAGGACTGAAGCACACAAGAACAGAAGAAGACGGTTTCAATTGCTATGGAGGCCTGAGAAAAGCCCTGGCAGCAATGGAAACAGCAACGGATGAAAGAGAGTCATCAGAGCCACATACAAGAGAACAAAAGACAAAAAGGAAGAAAACCTCAGGAAAGGCCTAAAAGTATTAGCAGACTACCAAGCAGAACAGAATCTCAGTGAATCAGAAGAAGAAGAGGAAGAGAGCGACAGATCCTATAGGAATAAAGTAGAAGGAGAAAATCAAGTAATGGAACAAAAAATAAGAGGAATATGAACGACTAAAATTAGAACTAGAGGAGAGTAATAGAAGACCAGAAAGAGAACATGAGGCTTCGGCCCGCAATGCATATGAGGGCATGAGGAATGAGCCTGCAGAAAACTATCCCAGGGCACGTAGAAGAGGGTCAAAGAAAGAATCTGGCTTTTATAGGAAACAGTGTCCAATCCTGATAAAAGGCACTCAGGGACACTATATACCATGGGCTACGCAGGACCTGGAGGGGTTGGTTGTCCGCCTGCCAGATCTCCATGAGGGGGCTGGAAAGTGGATCAGAACCTTTGAAGAACATACAGTGGGGAAATTACTGGCAGTGGGTGACATAAAGGCATTGTTAGCAAGGGTAACGAGCGTGCATAGAATGGGAGAGATCATGCAGGACGGAGGCATCGATGGCACAGAAGGGGAAGTGATAATGGATGGACTAATGTTCAACAGACCTAGACCAGCCATCTGGCAGGCTTTAAGAGCAGCATACCCAACGAAAGTTGACCCCAAAGCACTGAGAGGTGAAGCTATTGGGGCCACAGAAAACCCAGCCACATACCTACATGGACAACTGAAAAGATGGAGGATGGAAACAGAACAAGATCCAGAGGGGAACGAACTAATAACAACAATGTTCCGGAGTTCAGTGATAGAAGCCATGCCCCAGCCAGTAAGAAGCTGGCTGGAGGATGTGGTGGGACTTACTTCAAAACCCTACAAAGAATTCTGTGACTATGTGATTCATGCTGTGGAAAAACATAGGAAGGATGAACAGAGACAGATTGAACAAGGAAAAGACATTCAAAGGAGACTGACCCAGTTGCAGCTGGATGAACTAACCAACAAAGGGAAGAAGAAAGTCCAGGCCCCAGTAACGACCCCTGGGCCAGAGATGGGAACAATGGCTGCTGTCTCCCCAGGAGGGCCACAACTGCTCGACCCCAGGCAGGCTCAAATGCCAACCACACTGCCAGTAGTAAATGTGTACACACAGCCCCAGAATTGGAATGGTGGGAAAAGACAACAGAAAAATGTACAGCCCGATCAAGGGAAAGGACCCAGGATCCCTCGAGGGGGATGCCAACAATCAGGACACACCAGACAAGATTGCCCTACAAACCCTTGGCAGGATCGGACTGGAGGAAACACAAATAACAGGCAACCACCAACAAACAATAGCCCAAGGCAGCCACCTGGTACTGAAAACCAGAGTGGTTGGAATCCGAATGGTGGATGGCGGGGCGGCCCAAACCAGCCTTCGGGCCCTGTGAACCCATGGTCAGGGCCTAATCAAGCATACTAGGCAGGCCCAGATAATCCTACAGGGGAGGGTCAGTTTCCAATAATAACCACAAGAGCTGACCAAGAACCTATGCTGCAGGATCAAATAGAGAACAGAGGCACACCAATGATGATAGATACTGGAGCCACTTACACATGTGTGAGTTCAAATTATGCCTCTCATTTCCCCATGTCTGGAAAATATGCCAAAACAATAGGATTCTCTGGAAATACGCAGTTAATTCCAATGACTGTTCCAGTTCGTCTGACTGCTGATGACAAATTAGCTACAATTCCAATATTAGTATCAGATCAAACACCAGTTAATCTACTGGGAAGAGATGCTCTATGCAAAATGGGCATACAAATTAAATGTTCTCCTGAAGGAGTGATAATAGAAAGAACAGGAATACAACTACCAGTGGTGACTGCAGGTGAGACAGCTAATATATATTGGTTAGGAGGCATTGAGGCAGATGTAGACAGAACTGTAAGGAGATGTGGTAAATTTGTGCAGGCCCAAATACCTAAAGCAGTTAGAGCAAAATCTGAATATCACTGCACAATGCAATTTGACCCTCATCAGGACCCCCTGTTAGAACAACTCTGGGTTATGGGGGCAAATGGCAGGAAAACACCAATTATGTCTCAGTATGTGATCATTGGGAAGCAGGGAACTGCAATGGATGTGATGGACGGAGACGGATCTGAATTTGTGCAAAAATGGTTCAATGTCTCTGACTCTGTCCCTCACATTACATTGCTAGTAAATCAGGGATTTACATCAAAAGATCTAGGGCCTATGATGAAGGAAGCTGGGAAAAAGAGATGGGATAAAACAGACAATCCACTGATTTTCCATTCAAAAGATAAGGCATTTATCAAAATTAATAACCACTACAATGATGATGGGTGATCCTAGGGAAATAGAGGTCAGTGCAGGCCAACAGGTAGTGTTAGGTGAGGGAATAGGACTGATTAGTGAACTCAGAACAGAAATGGAGAAAATCATACCACCAGAGGTATGGTCACAACATGATACAGATGTCGGGTTAGTAAAGTCAGCAAGTCCCGTCACCATCAAAATAAAACCTGATGCTAAACCTCCGTGGAAAGCCCAGTATCCTATGAAGCCTGAGGCTGAAGAAGGGATAAGATCAACAATTGAAGGACTGCTCAGGGCAGGTGTATTGATAGAGATGCCCAGCCACTGTAATACACCTTTGCTACCTGTTCTTAAAGCCGATGGTAAAAAATGGAGACTGGTACATGACTTAAGAGCTGTCAATGACATTGCACAGGATTGTCCTGCGGAAGTTCCAAACCCTCACACACTGTTGACCAATGTTCCCCCTGATGCCAAGTACTTTACTGTGATTGACCTATGTAGAGCATTTTTTAGTATACCCCTGGCGGAAGAATGTAGGCATTTGTTTGCATTTAGATACAGAGGCAAAACTCTGTCTTACACAAGACTTCCCCAGGGATTTAGGCATAGCCCGCATTTATTCAATCAAATACTGAGAGCTGATTTGGAAGAATTACTGCTTGATGGCACTCTGATCCAATATGTGGATGACCTGTTAATCTGTGCCTCAACAGTGGAACAGTACCACTTTGACTCATTAAAGGTACTGCAGCGATTAGCAGAAGGAGGACACAAAGTCTCTAGAACAAAACTTCAGTACTGTCAACCCCAGGTTGAGTACTTAGGTAGAACAATAGCTCATGGAACTAAAGCAATAGCTCCAGGACAGCTAGAGGGTATTAGCAAAGCGCCGTTGCCACAAACAGTAGCACAAATGATGACCTTTTTGGGAATGACAGGATTCAGCGCAGACTGGATAGAGGAGTATGTAATCAAGACATCTCCTCTGAGAGAAATAATGAAAGAAGCAGGACAGCTTAATCTGAGAGCACAACTAGATTGGAACACTGATGCGTTGGTTGCATTTGAAACACTTAAACAGGAAATGCAAACAGCACCAGCTCTAGCACCCCCAGATTACACTAAATTATTTTTATTATACGTAGCAAATAGGTGTGATAATTATGCAGCAGCTGTCCTTATGCAGGAAACATGTAGTGGTAGGAAGAAACAGCCTATCGCTTACTACAGTTCTAAACTAGATCCGGTAGCTCAGGATTACCCACCATGCTATCAAGGGTTGGCAGCAAAACATTATGCTTATGACAAGGAGTCAACTATCACCATGGGGTATCCTGTGATCATAAGCACTCATCATAAAGTTGTGGAGATGATAGAACAGGGTAAATTTGTGTTAACTAATGCTAGGACTTTGGACTCTATGACTTTACTCACCTATCCTGATGTCTCCATTAAAATATGTAGTACTGTTAATCCAGCCGAAAGAATTCCATTTGACTTTGAAGGGAAAGCTCATGACTGTGTTGCAGAGGCCTTAACATTTACCAAACTGCGTTCAGACCTAGAATATATTCCATTAATAGACAGAGAGGGATGGAACATGGAGAACTACTTTGTAGATGGTTCTTGTTTCAAGGACTACACAGGTAATCATGCAGGGTTTGCAGTAGTTAAACAACAGGGGAAGGCTTTCACTGAGGAAATATTGGAACATTGTCCTCAACCTTGTTCAGCCCAGCTGGCTGAACTACAAGCACTAACTGCAGCATGTGTGCTAGGAAAAGGAAAGACCGTGAATATCTATACTAATTCAGCATACGCACATGGTGTATGCCATTTGTTTGGTGCAGTCTGGAAACAGAGAGGATTTAAAAAGAGTGATGGCAAATTGTCAAACTAATGACAGCTTTAATGTATCCTCGGAAACTAGCAATAATCAAATGTCAAGCACACAAAAAAGGTAATGACTTTGTTATTAGGGGTAATAATGTAGCTGATGAAGCTGCCAAAAATGCTTCTAGATGTATTGTCCCAATTCTAACTGCACCTTTGATGGACATGGTTGGCATTGTGCCTATTACAACTCCGGCTGAGCTGGTTCAAATTCAGTCTCGTGCTGGAATTGATGAGCAAAATACCTGGCTACAGAGGGGAGCCTCTAGATAGACATGAGGTATGGAGAACACATGATGGTGCCATACTAGCCACCACTACCTTATTGACTTGACTTATTAATGATCTAGATCATTGTGCAAGGGGGGAGGTGATAAGAAAAATCAAAAAACAAGGTTTTTGGTCACCTTATCTACAGGCAACAGTAGATGAGATCTTGTCAAGATGTGGAATATTTGCGAAAAACAACATACGTAAAGGTATAACAACGCCCATAGGTCACATACCGGTTCCAGAAGGCCCATTTCGACACATTGTAATGGACTATGTACACATGATAAAACCTATACGTGGTAAAAGGTACATGTTAGTTATCATCGATAGGTTCAGCAGATGGATAGAAGCAATACCATTGGCTGATCAAGGATCAGGCACAGTGATAAAATTCCTATCAAAAGAAGTAATACCCAGGTTTGGTATTCCGTCCGAAATTAGTTCACACAATGGTTCAGCGTTTATACAAAAAGTTGTAAAAACATAATACAGCAGCTAAGAATGAAACAAAGATTGGGATGTGTTTATCATCCGCAATCACAAGGTATAGTTGAAAGGGCTAACGGCTCCCTGAAAAACAAGATAATAAAGATCTGTAAGTCTACAGGGCTTAATTGGGTGGATGCTTTGCCGCTTGCTCTGAGCTGTCGCATGGAAACTAACAGAAACACGCCATTATCACCGCATGAAATGCTTACGGGTCGACCCGTGCCTATACCAACATTAGGAGGACTTTATAAAGGTCCCTCCTTAGATATATTGCAAGATGAATTAAAAACATATGTACAGCACCTAACTAAGATGCACAAAGCTATATATTCACAGGAGAAAAAGAAGGTGCCCGAGCCGGAACCAGAAGGACCTCTCCCGGGTGATACCAGGAGATCTAGTCTACATTCGAGTGTTCCCGGAGGAAGTGGGATCAGCCGAGGAGAGAAGGACCCTACGAGGTGGCCAAAGCAACGAGAACGGCCGTCCAAGTGAAAGGAAGCCAGACGTGGTACCATCTGAACCACTGCACCCGAGTCCCATCAGAGAGAAGGAGACAACCGCATAGAGATGAGGACACAGAGGATGCTGATTCACCAGGCGGGAGCCCGGAAGGAGCAGGAGCAGCGGAGATCGAGACGCCGGGGAGGAAACAAGAAATCAGCTGACCAAGTGGAAGCCAGGATACAACGGATGCACCGCCTAATGCACCCAGAAGAGGACGAAGGAGAGACAACACTGGGGGAAAAAACCTGCGAACAACCAATATTCTCTCCTGTGGGGCCAGAGAGCCCAGGGATGGGGGGGGAGTGACATGCCTGCTACTCCTAATGACATACCTGTTGTGGCAGACCTCCTTGACGGAAGCCCTCTACAGTGGGCCCCAGAAGTACTACCTAAAGAATGGGGGCGACTCTTCCCTGATGGAAGCCCAGTCAGTTCTGAGGAAGGAGCCCCACAGGAAGGAGGAGAGGAAGGAACCCCACAGGAAGAAAGATGAGAAATCCCACAAGAAGGAGAGACCTCACGGGGAGAAGGAGGAGTTCCACAGGCTGGAGAGGAGGGCGACTTCCCCACAATTGACTTTTCAGCTCTTGAATGGTCTCCTTAACAGACAATTGAAGTTAGAACAGAAGAACAATGACATTGACATGACAAGAGCAACAGTGAACACTGGTACAGAAACAACAGACTCAAGCAAAAGACTCTCACAATCAAGCAGTATGGTGGAAGCAGGAAGAGAAGAGAGGAACCTGCCGAACAATCTGAAAAGACTGACAAGGTTAGCATTTCTGTTCCACCTCAAATCATAACAGAAACAGAAGAACAGAAGTCAATCTCAATCAAGAGGATCAAACCTCTACCTGAGACTGCATTTTGTGGATGGACACATCATCAGATAAAGGGAGAAGTCATCTGGGACCCGAAAGGATGTGACCTGACATTAACCAAAGAAGAAGACGAGTGGTTGCTTACCATGAATAATATTGAAACTGTTGAAGGTGAAGAAAATGTAGTTGAAATAGCAAGAACAAGATTAACTGAAGGGAATAGCATAACTGTTATTAGAATTGGTCCTACGCCGATACCGGAACAAGAAGAACCTGTGACAACTAGAACAACGAAAACAACAGTGGCAGCTGCTGCAAAGACTACAGTAGTTACCACTAGGATACCATCTATGGCCCTTACCAAAGAGTCCACTGTACCCACAAAGAAACCTGAAGCATCGGCGTCAGGAGGGTTCTTTACTGACATTTGGAACTTTCTGACAAATTCTAACAATCTACCTCAAGACAAGAACATTGTAACAACAAATATCTTAGAATCGGAACCGCTCAAGGACACCACACTGGAAGAAGTAGTGAAGAATGACTGGTATAAATGGGCTAGATATACAGCAGCTAAACATAGAATGGACAATTGCATTTTGTGTAGCAAATCACCTTTGTCTGATCTTTTAATAGTACCTTAACCTGCATCATTTAAAGACTGCTAGTTGGAAAAATGTTCATTGAACTAATAGAAAGTACTATATTCCCTTGTGCAACATAGAATGCAGAATTGCTCTAGGTAGCACTAGGGGTAGGAGTATGTTGAATGAAACCATGTTGGGAGATAGTGAATGTGCTGCCTATGACATTAGAACTGAATTAAATTGACCTCAACTGGACAAAAGTACCATTGTTAAAAGAAAATATGAATGTTTCTATAGCTATGGTACTGATGGAAGTGATGTAGGAAACACTACTGTCAAGTGTGATACTATTTGGGTATTAGAAACTGATGGGGTTCGTAAATTTGATGAGAAAGGGTTGATTGAGAATAGAAAAGGTTTGTGTGGTCACAACTYAGGTTGCACCATCTCTCACTATGTTGAAAAATCAAGACAGAGGTATTGCTGATAGTTTCTGGATGTGTGGGAAAAACAAACTGTTGAATGTATTGCCTGAAGGATGGACTGGTCTTTGCCCCTTAGTCAGAGCAATTCAACAGGTTACCATTATTAAATCACCACAGGAGGACTATGTTAAAACTAGAGTTAAAAGGGCTTATGAAACAGATCCTGAAGTATACCTTGACACAATTGGACAACCTAGAGGAATTCCTAAGGAGTTTAAGGCTATGTACTACATGCTCATTGCTTTTYCACAGTATATTGGTTTATTGAAAGAGTTTTATTTTTTGGTTTCTGACTGGATCTTTTACTCCTATCAAAWTATTGACTGGAGATGTTTGGTCTAGTTGGGTTGTGCTTTATTCACATTMATTTAATATTTTATTTGCATGCATGTAGTTGATGCCCTTTTGACTCCATCCTCTTGGTATTCTTTTAAGTATAGTTTGTGGGACTAATTAGTCCCAGAGGRGGGATTTGTGGGAGCTAATGTAATATATATAGGTGCAGCTGCTATACTGAAGCAGCAAGGACATATGTACATCGGACAATAGTAGGAGAAGGTGACACCTAGCACATTTTTCTATTTCTGAAAAGGACAACATGCCAAAGATTACATTAAGCTGAACAAACATGAGTACAATGGCCAAGGCCATAGGTGCTTAGGACAGCTGGACATACCAATGGCAGAACGAGATAGGAAGGAGGGTGGTAGCAAACTGACCAACAGGTGGAACATAAGCATGCAACAAATGTATTATTTTTTGTAGGACATGAAAGGGTCCCGCCACCATTCTAACCTAACCAGAAGCAGATATGGGCGTTATTGGGCGTAAACAAGCAAGGAACTTAGACTAAAAGATAATGGTGGCAGAAGGACTAAGGGAGTAACWTAATTTGCATGTGGGATGTACTCATATGCTGTATGTGTATAAAAGCCGAGCCAGTGCTCAGGGAGGTTGGTTGTTCTGCGGACCAGCACGGCTTCTGCTACTTTGTATTAAAGCCTATATTGAATTCACAAGTTCTTGTAAAAGTGTTATGTTTCTGAGACAGTTTTCCACGACAGAAYCAGCTCCATATTAATGCCCTTGAGTTTGGAATAAGCTGTTTGAGCAGGTGTCCCCATACTTTGTCATGTAGTGTATCAGTACACTCGTAAAAACTTAAGCATAACGAAACTTCTATTTGATCAAATAAGCCATTACATTTTTTCTTGACCAAATTCGACACTCAATTAACATACAAAAACTCCTTGCTTGGTGAGAGAAAAAACAACAAAAAACACCACCTGCTGGAGAAGACAGATTTTGGGCCCAGTTATCCCTCCCGCTTTGCCTCTTCCTCTCTGGCAACTTCACTATTGATTTTCTAGATTCAGGTTCACTCAAACATTTTAAGCATTGTTTTTCAACTGATAGTTACAGCTGATTTGGGGATTTTATATCGACTCACTCTCCTTAAATATTTGTCATCTGATGTATTAGTTTCTACGGAAGTCCAGAGAGGACATGTGAATAACAAAATATACACTGAACAAATGTATAAACGCAACATGTAAAGTGTTAGTCCCATGTTTCATGAGCTGAAATAAAAGATCCCAGATGTTTTCCATCTGTACAAAAACCTTATTYCTATCACARACTGTCATAAACTGTCTCAGGGAAGCTCATCYGCATGCTCGTTGACCTCACATGCGTCTTGAACTGACTGCAGTTCGGCGTTGTAAAAKACTTCAGTTTGAAAATGCTCACCTTCTATGGCCATTAACACACTGGAGAAGTGTGCTGTTCACAGATGAATCCCGGTTTCAACTGTACTGGGAAGATGGCAGACAACCGATACATATCGGTAGTCCGGGTCAGGTGAAATCCATAGATTAGGGCCTAATGAATTTATATCAATTGACTGATTTCCTTATATGAACTGTAACTCAGGTAACTCTTAGAAATTGTTGCATATTGCGTTTATTTATTTTTTTCAGTGTATTTCCCTCGTTATGTCGATCACGACTAATTTATCTTATGATCACTACATAATAAAAGTTGTTTTGTCGAACACAAGATAATCAAAAGTACCACACATCAACCATTCATTTGTTCAGGTGCAGGATAACCACGTCATCATGTGGCTGTGTTGTTTGTTCGCAATGTTGGGCATTTAAGCCCTGAACTATGCCTGACGGGCAACCTTTCTCCCAGACTATGYGCCACCCCCAAGACCACAGCCCATTGCAYGCAAGGAATAACGCAGCTAGTCTTGTGAGCTAGCTAGGTAAYGTTAGTCTTGTTAGCAAGCTAGCTTGTTATCTATGCTGGTTGTTATCGAGCAGAACTGATATATGTATAATTGCAAGGGACACTTCATGTTTTGTGGATAATATTTACATTTACAGTGGGTGAGCTCCATTCCKGGCAGGCTGCTCAGATTTAGCAGCCTCAGAGGCTGATAAGTCAGGATGCTGCCTTGTAGGCTGTTTCATATGTAAGGCTTCTTGCAGACAGCCGGCCGGGCGCATGCACGCTGACTTCGGTAGCCAGTTGTACGGTGCGGCTGGCTTCCGGGTTACTCGAGCAGTGTGTCAAGAAGCAGTGCAGCTTGGCAGAAGAGTTGCAGCGATGGTACAAGACTAACTACCAATTGGATATCACGAAAATGGGGAGAAAAAGGGGTTAAAAGTACAACAAAAAATGAAAATGGTATACTTTTTAACTTAACCAGTTTTGGTCTTTAAAGCAGGGCCGACAGACAAGTTCCTTACTTTTCCCCCCTTCATAAGACTCCTGAATAGCAGACTGTTTGCATTGCCCGCCCCCCCTCTTTTACGTTGCTGCTGCTGCTCTCTGTTTATTATTTATGCATATTCACTTTAACTCAATCTACATGTACATATTACCTCGACTAACCTGTGCGCCCGCACATTGAYTCTGAATCGGTACCCCCTGTATATAGCTACTGTCATTTTTTTCTTAACACTTGTTTTTTTCAACTGCATTGTTGGTTAAGGGCTTGTAAGTAAGCATTTCACTGTTATGTCTACACCTGTTGTATTCGGCACATGTGACAAATAAAATATGATTTGATTCCACTTGCCTCTTCCATTTTTGCGGTAATGCTGCAATTTTGGGTAGAGCAGATATTTCCATATTTTTATTACCTGCATGTGTGACAACTYCACCAGCCCTATTTATGATATAGTTTACAAAGTTAATATAATTTTAAAAAATGTATTCCCCAAATAAATATTTTTTATCAATTAGTATATTTGAGTTTAACCATAATATTTGTTGCATTATTTGTTCTGTCTTTTCTGGTGGATTAAACTAAAATTGCAATCAACTTTCTATGGCTTGTTTTAACAATAGTGATATTTTGGAGAGGATTTCATTTTCAAATAACCGAAAGTGARAGGTCGTCATCTGAATAAAGGGAAAAAGGCCATTCTTGAACATTGACTAATCTGCTAGATAACCAGCTCAGATTTAAGTATACCTTTTGTATGACTGAAGCCTTTAGTGAGAGGTCTAATGCTTTAATATTTAATTTCTGCCCTCCGAATTCATATTCATTATATAAATATGCCAGTTTAATTTTGTTTGGCATGCCATTTCAAAAATAATGTTAGCAAGATATTATCTATTTTTGGTAACTTTCCTATAAAAATGTATGGAGTGAGGTTATTTATTTATTTGGGATATGTATACCGAGTATATCCACATCACAATCAGACCATTTTATTGGTAAAGTAAAAGTAGTATTTTTTTAATGATCCAATACGTAATATCATCATTTGGTTGTAATCCAGAGAGGTTGGAAAACGTTTCTAGATCCTCCGAGGCTGTGGAGAGATCCAAATTATGGATAAAAAAAAACAACATATCATCAGCCTCGGTATTCAGGCAGTATTGGTTTTTGTTCACGTTCAGTACGTTTATCCTGTTTTTAGTCGGCTTATGCTCATTATTAAACTCACCTTCTGCACCTGACTCGTAGCATATACGTTACACGCTTTTAAGCCCTGAATTTCTAGCCCCTTGATATTATTGTTGGATACGATTTTAATAGTTAGCAATTCTAAAGGCACATTTAAAAGTGTCCCATACAATAAGGGGATCTGCTGTACCTACAGTACCAGTCAAACGTTTGGACACACCTACTCATTCAAGGGTTTTTCTTAATTTTTACTATTTTCTACATTRTAGAATAATAGTGACAACATCAATACTATGAAATAACACATATGGAATCATGTAGTAACGTGCTTCAACACCTGCATTGCTTGCTGTTTGGGGTTTTAGGCTGGGTTTCTGTACAGCACTTTGAGATATCAGCTGATGTAAGAAGGGCTTTATAAATTTGATTTGATGTAACCAAAAAAGTGTTAAACAAATCCAAATATATTTCAGATTCTTCAAAGTAGCCACCCTTTGCCTTGATGACAGCTTTGCACACTCTTGGCATTCTCTCAACCAGCTTCACCTGGAATGATTTTCCAACAGTCTTGAAGGAGTTCC
>NC_036863.1:49354500-49412767 GCF_002910315.2 Salvelinus sp. IW2-2015 | reverse complement strand
TCACAACTCAGTTGCCACCATCTTTCTCACTATTTGAAAAAGCAAGACAGAGTATTGCTGATAGTTCTGGATTGTGGGACAAAACAAATGTTGAATGTTTTGCTCTGATAAGGATGGCACTGGGTCTTTGCCTAGTCAGAGCAATCAACAGTGTTTTCACCTTATGTTAAATCACTAAGAGAAAATATGTTAAAACTTAGAGTTAAAAGGTGCTTATTGAAACATGATTCCTGAGTATACACTTGAACACATTGACACCTAGAGGAATTCCTTAAGGAGTTTAAGGCTATTTACTACATGCTCATGCTTTTTCACCTTAGGTTATATGGTTTTGAAAGATTTTTATTTTTTGTTTCGGACTGGATTCTTTCTACTCCTATCTAATTATCTTTACTGGAGATGTTCTTGTTAGTTGGGTTTGTGCTTCTATGCACATTAATTTAATATTTTATTTTGTCATGCATTTTAGTTTGATGCCCTTTTGACCTCCATCCTCTTTGGTATTTTTTAAGTATAGTTTGTGGACTAATTAGTCCCAGAGCGTGGATTTTGGGGCTAATGTAATATATAGGGCAGCCGCTATACTGAAGCAGCACAAAGGCGGACATAGTGTACATTCGGAACAAATAGTAGATGAAGGTGACACTGCACAATTTTCATTTCTGAAAAAGTGACATACATTGCCACAGATTACATTAAGTGAACAACATGAGTACATATTGCCAGCCATAGGTGCTTTAGGACAGCCTGATCATACCAATGGAAAGAATCTCGACATAGAAGGAGGTTTTAGTGTAGCTACGATGTCCTCTTCTCCCTACTCTGTGCTCTACCATTACATCGTGGTGCGTGCTTTATGTAGCTTTGTCATATATAGCGCTGCCTGCAAAACAGAATCGTACTTACTTTGTGGCTATTGTCGGTGAGGTTGACAATGTCTGGAAGTGTCGGTCTATGTACGTCCTCGCACCCATACAAATCTTGCATCCGATAGACGCAACGAGAAGCATGGATAGCATACGATGTCTGTATTCGGTACATGCTTGTTTGAATACAACGCAAGGGAACGCTTTAGGGACGATGAAAGTTGGTAATTGTGTTGGGCGCAGACAGGGACATCAAGGAATGCAGAGTAAGTCAACTCATATGCATGTGTGGGCACTCGATACTATTATGAGCAGAAAAGATATATTAAAAAAGACTGAAAGGCCTGGATGCATATACTACGCGCCGGACGGGATTGGTGTTCTGCGACCGCACAATGAGCTTCGCGCTTACTTGCTCATGTCCAGGCATCATGATGATTGAATTCACCAGCAGATTCTTGTAAAGTGTAGTGTTTCTGAGACAGTTTTCCACACAGAACCAGCTCCTATTAATGCCCTTGAGTATAGTGGTGCGGAAGGATGAAAGCTGTTCTTGAGCTAAGGGTACTATCTCTCACTAATTATTTTTCTATTGTTAAGTTTGTCACATTATAGTCATACCCACTGACAGTTAAACACATTTTTAATGAGTTTTACCCGGAGGCACTTCATCTATTTTTGAACTTCATTTAGTAAAGCCATGACCATTTTTTCCCGGTTTTGTCATCTACATCGAACTCGACACTCAATTATTGACATAACCAAAATAACCCTTCTTCCTCTCCCCTTACTCTCTAGAGATATAGCAAAATGAGCAAAAAACCCCCACAATCCTAAGATATGTGAATAGTCGTCCACCGCTCAGCCTGGTAAGGAAAAGAGTCGTAGAAGATCATATTGGGACCCTGATGATGCCTACTCGCTCTCATTTATGGTCTCATATTCCCACCGCTCGTAGCTGCCTAAAGACTCATCAGGTGAATAGTTCTCTAAGATCGAAAGGTCTACTACACCCTCTCCCCAAATTACATGTACTCTTTACGACCGCGACGTTGTTTTTCTTCTTCCCAACTTATGAACTAGATTAGTGACTCGCAAAAATTAGGGCGATGTTCTATGGGATCGTATGTGTGAATCCTTCCATCCCTAGTCTCCCACCGCGTTCCTTACATTTGCCGGCTATCGTATCTATCTGTGGATGTAATGCCTAGTTGGTTATGGGTAAAGCGTCGCTTTGCCATAAGCATTTCATCTCAATGAAATATATGCGGGTTATCATAAAATCATGAGTAAAAAGTTGAGACTGCCCTATGATGCGTAATTAATCTCTAGAAGTTTGCACGCAATAAATATAATGAGAGACGGAAGATGTACAGATAAGTACAGGTGCACTCCTCGAGTTGATTTATCATGAGATGGGACAATATGTGTATTAACAATGGAACATATGTCCTCAGTAGCTGGCGTTCTATGCCATAAGCGGGTGTCTATGAGTCCTGCGAAACACAAACCAATCTATCATATTACCCCTATACTCACTACAAGTGCTTCGGTGCGCTATCAACAAAGCACTTCTTGTCTATCAGCTCCAAGCTTCCCGTCTGCCCGTCCATCGTCCATCAGCGTTGATCCGTTCCAACCAAACAATGCTCTGTGTACTCGAACCATGATCCGTCTGTTCCAAAGGTGCCCCTGTGCTCATAGGTTAGTCAATATAACTTCCCTTCACTCGTCTGTGTCTCTAAGCCAGAGAGTCAATGGGCGCCACCTTCTATGGCCCCCATTAACAACCACTCGGAGAGAGTGTTTCCATTACACAAAGATTTTGATTAAATCTCTCCGCCATATTCCTACTTGCTAGTGGTGTAGAGTCCTCAATGAGCTTCCGTTATCACAGCTATCTCAGACGCAGTAGACTGACCCTATGCCCACTGATACTAACATACTCTCTTCGTAATTTAACTTTTAATTGTGGCTCATTTTAAAATACATCCTCGAGGTGTCAATAAGCAGAGAATAATCCGAGTATAAACTTAGCAATTACTGCCCTACCGATAAGATCTTCGTACGAAGTGATCAATTGGAAGTAAGAATTGTCGTGGATATGGAACACGTATATAGAGTGTGAACTCGAACAAGGGTTAGACTCTTAAAGAGAAACGTATCTAGTGCGGAGACTTAATGGCCTAGGTATTTTTCTTCATTTTCCGACATGAACTCTCCACGGTCTCTTCTATGGTCGATCAGCGAGCGTAGAATATAGTGCTGACTAATAGAGCTATCACTACAAATAAAAAAAGTTTGTTTTCAAATACAGAAATGGAAGATAACATCGTACACGGTGAAACAAGTGGCCCTAGATTGAGCAGCACAATACCAACTCACAACGTAAGCACGATTTTTCATACAGATCTGTTCCTAGGCTTTGCCACAGTAATCTCACTATATTTTACTGTCGTTCAATATATCTTGTGTATGTCAGCGCTTTTTATTTGATCATTTGCTTAGCGATCAAGAGATAAAGTAGTCTGGGATGCTCGTACTTTGTGATATGCCCATTCAACGATAGGCATCATGAGTTCACCGGACGTGTGTGATGCCTATGCACTACATGGCTCTACGCAAGACTACTAGCAGCCCCCCAAGACCTCTGCCACATGCACGCAAAATGGAGAAGAATAACGCAGGTTAGTGTTCGTGATGCTACGCGTATCCCCAGGTAACGTTTAGTTCTTGTTAGCAAGCTAGCTTGTTATACTAGTGTGCCTGGTAGTTATCGTAGCAGAAATGAATATATAGTGATAATTTGACCCATAAAAAGCCTTCATGAGTTGTGTGTAAATAATAATTGACAATTTACAGTTTAGTGCAGCATATCCCCTATCTCTGCTAGGGCCTGCCCTCAGTTCTAAGCCCAGCCCTCCAGACGGTTGTATAAGGGGTGTGCCTTGTAGGCTGTTTCAATAGGATGTTGACAGGATTCCATCTCTGCCAGAACAGCCTGGGACCCTCATGCGAATATTAATGGCCCACAAATCTATGGGACTATGCAACACTAATTGCTGTAGCTTATTGAAACGACCTTGTTCAGTCCTCAGTTTTCTGAGTAACATACTAAATTGTCCACCACACAGAAACTGTGCCTTGTATTCTCTAGTTACCTTATGCTCAAGGTTGAGGGCCAAATTCCACTCTCACATTAGCGCGTGACATAGGCCGTCGGCCATAGGCACGCGACTTACAGAGTAGCCAGTTTGACGGTGCGGCTGGCTTCCGGGTTACTCGAGGCCAGCTGGTTCAAGAAGCAGAAGCTGTGCAGAAAGTATTGCAGCGAGGGAGCAAGACTAACTACCATGGATATACACAAAAATGGAGAAAAGGGTTAAAAGTAACAAAAAAAAATGAAACTGGTATACTTTTTAAGCACTTAAATCCTCTCTCCTCTTAGAATAGTCCTATCGAGCCGCACAGCAACACAGTTCCTTACTTTCTCCCCTCTCTCAGCATAAGATCCATTGCCAAAGGTCCGAGGATACTCTGAGTGCAGAATACGCAGCACATCTATGTAGAGACAGCTGCATCCGCTCCCCCTCCTGATTTGACGTTAGCTGTGTGCTGCTCTCTGGTCTTTATCTGTTATATACATAATATCACTTTTACTCAACTCTACATGTAACAATATTATACGCTCGATCTATACCTGTGCGACAGAAACCCGCTATCGATTATGTTGAACCGGCCATTGGAACTCTGTGATCTTATTACCGCCCTGTATATATGCTACTGTGGTCAATAATTTTTTTCTTCGACTTGATGGATATTATTCAAACAGCTTTCTTTCTGTTGTTCAAGACTAAGCGCCTATTCTGGGTAGTCGATAAGTAATGAGGACATTTTTCAGCTGTGTTGACAGGGTGTTACCCACTTCGTGTATAAGGGGTCATGCAGGCCACAATCAGGTTGGCAGATGTCTATAAATTTGATATGTTCATTTCTCGTTCTCTCGGACTTATGGCCATGCTCATTCTCGACGTGTTGTATGCTCGCACCCAATTCATCATCGTAATGCCTGCAATTGCTTGGGCGGTTTAGATAGAAGAATGTCATGTTACCAGTATTTATTACCTGCATGTGTGACAACTTCACCAGCCTATTTTGATATAGTTTACAAAGTTAATATAATTTAAAAAATGTATTCCCAAATAAATATTTTTTATTCAATTAGTATATTTGAGTTTAACCATAATATTTGTTCTGTCTTTTCTGGTGGAATTTAGACTAAAATTGCATCACACTTTCTATGGTTTGTTTTTTAACATTAGTGATTGTTTGGAGAGGAATTTCATTTTCAAATAACCGAAAGTGAAAGGTCGTCATCTGAATAAAAGGAAAAAGCCCATTCTTGAACATTGACTAATCTGCTAGATAACCAGCTCAGATTTAAGTATACCTTTTTGTGACTGAAGCTTTTAGTGAAGAAGTCTAATGCTTTAATATTTATTCTGCCCTCCGATTCATATTCATTATATAAATATGCCAGTTTAATTTGTTTATGCATTCAAAATAATGTTAGCAAGATATTATCTATTTTTCGGTAACTTTCTCTAAATGTATTGGAGTGAGGTTATTTATTATTATTGGGATATGTATTACCGAGTATATCCACATCACCAATCAGCCATTTTATTGGTTAAAGTAAATAGTAGTATTTTTTAATGAATCCAATACGTAATAATCATCATTTGGTGTAATCCAGAGAGGTGGAAAACGTTCTAGATCCTCCGAGGCTGTGGAGCAGATCCAAATTATGGATAAAAAAAAACAACATATCATCAGCCTCGGTATTCAGGCAGTATTGGTTTTGTTCACGTTCAGTACGTTTATATCCTGTTTTTAGTCGGCTTATGCTCATATATTAAACTCACCTTCTGCACCTGACTCGTAGCATATACTTTACACCTGCGCCTTTTAAGCCTGAATTTCCTCACCCTTGATATTATTGTTGGATACGGTTTTAATAGTTAGCAATTTCTAAAGGCACACTTTAAAGAGTGTCCCATACAATAGGGGATCTGCTGTACCTACGATACCAGTCAAACGTTTGGCACACCTACTCATTCAAGTGGTTTTCTTAATTTTTACATCTTTTTCACCTTGTAGAATAATAGTGCAACAACATCAATACTATGAAATACACATATGAATCATGTAGTAACGTGCTTCAACACCTGCCATTGCTTGCTGTTTGGGTTTAGGCTGGTGTTTCTGTACAGCACTCTTGAGATATCAGCTGATGTAAAGTAGCGCTTTATAAATTTGATTTGAATGTAGACCAAAAAAAGTTAAACAAATCCAATATATATTTCAGATTCTCAAAGTAGCCACCCTTTGCCTTGATGACAGCTTTGCACACTCTTGGCATTCTCTCACCAAGCTTCACCTGGAATGTTTCCAACGTACTGAAAGGAGTTCCCACATATGCTGACACTTGTTGGCTGCTTTTCCTTCACCTCTGCGTCCAACTCATCCCCAAACCATCTCCAATTGGTTTAGGATGTCGGCGGATGTGTGTGCGAGGCCAGGTCAACCTGATGAAGCACTCATCACTCTTTCTGGACAAATAGCTTACACAGCCTGGAGGTGTGTGGTTATGTCATTGTCTGTTGAAAAATAAATGATAGTCCCACTAAGACAAACCAGATGGGATGGCGTATCGCTGCAGAATGCTGTGGTAGCCATGCTGGTTAAGTGTGCCTTGAAGTCTAATAAATCACTGACAGTGTTCAAGCAAAGCACCCTCACACCTCACAAAGAGACGCGGGTTGGAACCAAATCTCTAATTTGGACTCATCGACCAAAGGACAGATTTCCACAGGTCTAATGTCCATTGCTCGTGTTTCTTTGCTCAAGCAAGTATCTTCTTCTTATTGATGCCCTTTAGTAGTGGTTTCTATGCAGCAATTTGACCATGAAGGCCTGATTCACGCAGTCTCCTCTGAACAGTTGATGTTTGTGATGTGTCTGTTACTTGAACTCTGACAAGCATTTATTTGGGCTTCAATTTCTGAGGCTTGGTAAACTCTTAATAACGTATCCTCTCAGCAGAGTAAATCTGGGTCTTCTTTCCTGTGGTGGTCCCACATGAGAGCCAGTTTTCATAGCGCTTGATGGTTTTTGCGACTGCACTTGAAGAAACTTTAAAAGTTCTTGAAATTTTCTGGGATTGGCTGACCTTCATGTCGTTTCCCTTTGCTTATTTGAGCTGTTCTTGCCATAATATGGACTTGGTCTTTTACCAAATAGGGCTGTCTTCAGTATACCACCCCTACCTTGTCCCAACACAACTGATTGGCTCAAAGGCACTAAGAGGGAAAGAAATTCCACAAATGTACTTTTAACAAAGCACACCTGTTAATTGAAATGCATTCCAGGTGACTACCTCACGAAGCTGGTAGAGAGAATGCCGAGAGTGTGCAAAGGTGTCAAGGCAAAAGATGTCTACTTTGAAGAATCTCAAATATAAAATATATTTTGATTTGTTTAACCCTTTTTTTGGTTACTACATGATTCCATGTGTGTTATTTCATAGTTTATGTTTTCACTATTATTCTACAATGAAGAAAATAGTAAAAAAAAAACTTGAATAAGTAGGTGTGTCCAAACTTTTGACTGGTACTGCATGTTATGTCGGAAAAAAAGAATAAATTCTTCTGTCCTAGTTAAAAATAATCCATCTACCTTGTGGATCTGTTAGGACAATTTGCACATTAGAAGCAAAATTATTGTTAATGAATATCATCACCTCTTTTGAGTTTCGTTGCCCATGGGATAAGTATATTTCGCCCCCAGTCATTTTTTCACACAACTTCAGATGTATTTTTTTGTGAACTTGTTCTAATAGCCTTTTGGTAACGTTCTCCATGTTTGTTGTCAAGGAAGCGAATTATTTTTATACAGGATGTACCGCCCCCACCTACTGTCAACCAATCATGTCAATACAGAGCTATACGGAGCTATGTGGAGCCCTCCACATTGTTACAAAATTTGTGAGGCTCATGGCATCACCGTACTGAGCTCGATTTGGCCTTCGCAAGCCTCGGAGGCTCTGCAACTGTGTCACACCCTCCACACAGAGCCTCTGGACCACATGTTCGGATCAAGCATACATAGGCTTTAATCCTGCTGTAGAATTCATTCCAGCCAGCAGTAACCAGTCACTCAGAAAAAAAAAAGAATAATGACTCTGGAGTCAGTAAATTGAGTGGTTCAAAAAGAACGAATCATTCGCGAACTGCAAATCACTATTGTTCACTATTGTATTTTTGGGCAGATACGTGTTGGACTTTAGCTACGTGGGCTAAAGTCCAACTCCAAAACATAAATGAACAAAAGAAAACTGTAACAATATGCAGATCAAAAACGTGAAAACAACCCATTTATCATGTCCTGTGTTGTCAGGAAGCCACGACTATTAAATTGGTCAAAACGTAGAGCATGGCTTGAACCAGAACCGATCATTAAAAACACAACATTTGAATAATCAAATCGTTATTCAATTTCTCGTTATGTAATGTTTCTTTAGACAATAAAAACAAAAAACAAAACCATTTATGTTGTTTGATTTCAGATTCAAATAAAATAAAAGCGGCAGGACTCTTAACTCGTGTTTTATCTTGTCATGTAATAGGAAATATTAATTGGACAAAAAGTACAACTAGTTTTCATCCACATTGCCACACTTCACAAATACTGCACCCTCAACTTCAAAACTCCTAGTTATACAACCATGTAACTTAGAAATTCACTCGAAAGAAATTTGCTTTGGCGAATAGTCATGACTGGTTCAGTCTATCTGTCATGTGGTAAAACAAGGATTATATTGCTGCTTACACCTTGATCACACTGGTACAGCCCAGCCTCACATTCAATTCGCGCATATATGTACAAAATGTATTTCAGCAGATTTCGTGCGTTTTTGTGCATTTTTTGGGGTGGTTCAATTCGTTTGAAAATACACGAATTTCTGTGCTACTTAATTCGTGCGAAAATACACGAATTTCTGTGCTACTTAATTCGTGCGAAAAGACACGAATTTAACCAGTAGGCGACACACAAGCCGTTGCAACAACCATAGACGCGATCGCCTGTATTTATTTATTTTACGTTATGAATATATAGATATTTTGTATTTTTTTAACCATTTAACCATAAGAGGTTATATATATATATTGTCTTTATTTAATCCCTATTAAAACATTGTGGTTTTATGCCTATATGTACTGTTTTCAATTTTTCTGAACAGACTTTTCAGTATAGAATGAATATAAGCAATGCATGATGGTTAATGGTGTTTTATTCGGTTGTAGTTCCATGTATTTCTTAAAAAATAAACGTGTAAACCATTTTTATTGAACAGAATGTAACTGAAAATACAATGGCAGCCTTGCCATTGTCCATCAATAACAAAACATTTTTTTTCGTATACCATTTGGGGAAACTTATGCAGTCATTGTAGTCTTACATTTTGTTGGCCAACCAAAATTACCAAAACGTTAACCCGTAATAAGGCTAGGGTGGCTGAGTGTAAATACATGGCTCTGAGTGTAAGCACCTTTTCACTAGAAACGTTCTTGTGTTCAAATTACCGTCAGTGCGAAATAGCTAGAAAGCTTTCGTATTACCACTTGGCTGCACCTACGGTTACGATAACGATAAATCAAGTGCAATACCTGCGTCGACCTGTGTCGAGCAGCAAAACACCGGAAAGCTTCTAGCCTACCGGAAAGTTACAAGAAGAACAAGAATAGTTACCTCATCCGGTCATGTGACACTCTGGATGCCCCCTAAAAGCAATCTTCAACCCGTTTGAAAATGAACGCTGGTACCCCAAAAACATACCAGGTGCATGGAAAAGTTTGACTTAGAATATTTTTGAAAACTCCATAAATCACTCAGCCCAGCACCCATTGATTTGGGGCGGTAGTATAGCGCTCCCAGAGCGGGTATGGAAGTCTGGATCCCCCCCTAAAAGCATTTAAGGCTCTGTGTGTCTTTAAGCACCATACTTTTCACTCCATCCTTGCTGTGTGGTGTGTGTGTGTGTGTGTGTGTGTGTGTGTGTGTGTGTGTGTGTGTGTGTGTGTGTGTGTGTGTGTGTGTTGTGTGTGTGTGTGTGTGTGTGTGTTGTGTGTGTGTGTGTGTGAGAGAGCTTTTCTTGACATCTGTTTAGCGAAATTATGATTTACAGTTCATGAGGGTTGACCGATTCACACATTTAAAGTTTTGGAAAGATCTGACTTTTTAACACTTCGAAACAGCACCTATGACCCCATTTTAAGGCACTTCCGTTGGCACAGGGAAGCTATAAGTAAAGTGCTTTTACAGAATCCTGAGTTTTAGGTCTATACGTTAGAACTGACTGATTTACACAGGGTTGAATGCACTATATATCACAAACTGCTGGTTGGGTTTGGCAAAACATTTCTTTTAGGGTGATTTTATACTTCCGGTTGCTCCAGAAAGCTTAGAATCAACAAGGTAGACCTCATAGTGGCTTGATGGATTGTCATTGAAGACAGGTTTCATAAGACATTCATAACCCACATAGGCTTCAGGTTGAATTTAGGGGTGCAGGGCCAATGTGTTCCTATGGGGTGAGATTACTTGTAAACTGTTTGATGTAAACACCTTCTTTTAACTGTTAAGGGTTAACTGCCCACAACGGTCAAGGTTAGGCTTGCCACAGAGACCTTAAGGAACGTGTCCTGGGTCAAATTGTGCTTCTAAACTCTTAACAGTTCTCTCTCTGTCTCCCAATAAGCAAACGACTTTGAAATGTAGGTTCAAGGGGTCCATCTTCTGTGTCACTGTCGCTGCGCTCAGACCGCAGCAAGCTACGGTCAAGCGGGGGCATCCTCCTGTTGAAACTCGGCACGGCTCAATGGTGATGTCATTTTTAGTGGCTGATTCAGAATGCTATTTTGTGTCTGTGTTCACTGTTAAACATATTTGCCAAAAATGCACAAACAGTCCACTAGCAAGTCAGTGGTCCGATCAAGCCAATAGAATATTTTCAGACCCAAACTGATTACCATCTGACTCCAAACTCACTTTTTGTTCCAACCGTTTCAGAAGCCAACTATCACATATTTCAGAGCAGCCCAAATCTAAGCGCCTTCCATTTAAACCAAATAAAACAAATAATACGTAGTTATGTTCTAGCTGCGGGTCCAGTTTCACATTATGTTTAGCCCTATGTGAGGCGACCTCGAATACCAAGTTTCGGCTCGATAGGTCATACGGTGCCCGAGCAAAACCTTAATTGGTGCTGAAATTCCACTTTTTTCCATCCTTGCTACGGGTCTTGAATGAGCTATCGGACAGAAATGTCGGGGTCCGTCTCTATGGGCCGAGCCAGTTTCAATGCACTAGTCTTGCAACTCTGGACTTTTCTAAATGTCACCATTTTGTAATGCTCAAATGAATTGAAGTCAATGCAAATGCACGCAGGCTTTTTATCGGTCCGAGAACCTTCTAGAGCCACATAACTCACCGTGCTTAATCGACCTGAGCTCTAGAACAGGTTTGTAAAGTTTCAAGAACTCTAGGTCTGACGGTTTCTTAAAAAGTTCAAACAAAAGTAACTATTGCAGGCACTGTCTGCCTCTAAGCCCTCAGTGTGTCACTCATCCTTTCTGTGTGGGTGTGTACATTTTTCCTTGAAATCTGATTGGGATGAAGGACTGATTTACAGTTCATGAGGGTTGCCTATTCACATATATTAGTTTTGGAAAGATTTGACTTTTTTAAACCCTTCGAAACAGCCCTTTGGACACAATTATGGCACTTCCGGTTGCACAGGAAGCTGAAAGTAAACACATATCCTTATTGGAGTGGGCTTTTACAGAATCCTGAGTTTTAAGTCTATACGTTAAGAACTCACTGATTACATAGGGTTGAATGCCACTATTTCTCTCAAACTGCAGGTTGGGTATGGCAAACAATTTTTAGGTGATTTAACCACTTCCGGTTTGCTCCAGGAAGCTTAGAATCGACACAGGTAGACCTCATAGTGGCCTGATAGATTGTCATCAAAGACAGGTTCATAAGGCATTATTAACCCACTTAGGCTTCAGGTTGAATTTAGGGAGCAGGAAATTAATTCTATGGGGAGACATGTCATTGTAAACTGTTTGATGTAAACACCTTCTTTTAACTATTAAGGGTTAATGCCACACGGTCAATGTTAGGCTTGCACAGATCGGGAGGACCTTAGGAACGTTCCTGAGGTCAAATTGTGCTTCTCACCTTAACGGTTCTCTCTCTGTCTCCCAAAATCAAAAAATATGAAATTGAGGTCCAAAGGGTAATTTGGGTCCTTCTTCTTGTCCCTGTCGCTGCACTCAGACCGAGCTAGCTACGGTCAGCGGGCATCTCGTTGAACTCGGCACGGCCTGGAGATAATGGCAAGCCATTGCAGGCTTTGTGTGTCTTTAAGCACCGTACTTTTTCACTCCATCTTTTATCCCCTTTTCTTCGTGGTATCCAATCGCTAGTAATTACTATCTTGTCTCATCGCTACAACTCCCGTATGGGCTCAGGAGAGACGAAGGTCGAAAGCCACGCGTCCTCCGAAGCACAACCCAACCAAGCCGCACTGCTTCTTAACACAGCGCGCTCCAACCCGGAAGCCAGCCGCACCAATGTGTCGGAGAAACACCGTGCACATGGCCCTTGGCTAGCGCGCCACTGCCCCGGCCCGCACAGGAGTCGCTGGAGCGCGATGAGACAAGGATATCCCTACCGGCCAAACCCTCCCTAACCGGACGACGCTAGGCAACGGACCTCCCGGTCGGCCGGCTGCGGCAGAGCCTGGGCGCGAACCCAGAGACTCTGGTGGCGCAGCTAGCACTGCGATGCAGTGCCCTAGACCACTGCGCCACCCGAGAGGCAGATCTGACCTTTTTAACCCTTCGAAACTGACCCTATGGCACCATTTGAAGGTACTTCCGGTTGACATAGGAAGCTGAAAGTGAAACACATATCCTCCTTGGGGTAGGCTCTTATATAATATTGAGTTTTAAGTCTTTATGTTAAGAACTGACTATTTACAGAGGGTTAAATGAGTGTGTGTTATTTCATAAAATCACATAAAATCACAGAATTCTGGCAGAGCTTCGAGACCCACTTAAAAAATGTTCGTCTGAACATACTGCAACTGGATCTGTAATTTTTTTTTTTTTAACTCCTTTTTGTGAACATGACAATTTGTCAATGTACGATTCTCTTAAATTACGATAGATAAATGGCTGGTTCTTTTTTTCCTGACACCGTATGCTTATGTACTTTGACGTGAAGCGGTCAAATTAGCACCCTACTTTGCGTTTTTGACCTTTAATCCCAGAAAATGGCCATAACTCAAAAAGCGTTGAGGCCTCGACGCCATCTTGTTCGGGGCCAACTGTCCATTACGTCTTCGAAATATTTTCCGTTTAGGAGAAAAGGCCACATGCATTTGCAATATTATTTATTTTCCCTCTGGTGGGAATTTCCGAGACTGCGGAAAAATGACCAAAATGTGTTATTTTTATAAAACGGAACCGAACGTCCGAGAGATTTAGTTTGATGACTTCCTGAAAGATCTCTCCCCCGCGCACGGCCGACGCCGTCCACGAATTTTAGAAACGTTGCAGGACGTCTAGTAAGGGACCTTACATTTGCAATGTGGCGTTTCTCACTAACCATATGGTGAGTGCTAAAATGTTCCCTTAAGGTATGGAAAGGCCTTGGAAAGGCCATAAGTGTAAGCCAACATAATTCATTATTTTACATTAACATGTAATACATGCATTATGAAGAAAATGGTGTAATTTAGGCTCCACGAAATATGAAATGGGTTATGAAGAAAATCGTGTATGGTTGCCTACATGACAAAAAGGCGTTCTGATTACAAGTGCATCAGTATCCAAAGTATTAAGCGAAATCAAGCACAGAAAACAGCATTGGCATTATAAAACAATATTTCCCACGAATTAAGTCGCACTTAAATGTGCGTCTTTTCTCAAAAATTCTGTTCAGCAAGTCTAAAACAGTACATATAGGCATACAACGACACATTTTAAAACATGGTTAAACAAAGACAACATTTCTGTATATTCATGACGTTGAATTAGCCATTAAGAAGAACAAAAATGAAATACAAATGATCGCGTCTACATGGTTGTTGCAACGGCTTGTGTCGCCTACTGGTTTAAATTCGTGTCTTTTCGCACGAATTAAGTAGCACGAAATTCATGTATTTTCAAACGAATTGAACCACCCCAAAAAATGCACAAAAAATGCACAAAAACGCACGAAATCTGCTGAAATACATTTTGTACATATATGCGCGAATTGAATGTGAGACTGTGTTGGTTGGTACATCAGAAGTACATTCCTTTCCAATGGGATGCGCCATTAGCCTTGCAGCATTGCTTTGCAGAGGAAGTTACAGTGTGTTCTGTGGTGAATGTGTTGGATTTATCGAACGTATGCGTCAAAGCTGTATGCTACGGCTTGAGTGAAATTGTAGGCAGAAGGTGAATGTTGAACTTTTGTTGCACACATATTCAGATGATGACGCGTTCTATTTTGCGCAAATGTACTATCGGTGTGATCAAGGCGTGACAGAAATGATAGCAGAATGTGAATTATGAACTTTTGTTGCACACATATCCAGATGATGCTGTGTACCATTTTGCGCAAAATACTGTCGGTGTGATCAAGGCGTTAATCTGGATGCAAATTCAGTTTTGAGATCCACAGGAGTCATTTGCGTAGTTGGACGTTTCTGACTAGTCTTGGAACTATGACAACTGGATGGGATATGTAGTGATTTTGCCAACACAGCCTATGCCCCTTAACCTTTTTTAAACTATCGCTTTTGTTGATTTAAATCGGAATATATTAGTATAATGACTAATCCGGGAATGGAACAAGCTAATTGGCTCGAGAAAAGTAGATAAAATAGACTCTACAGAGCTACAATGAATTGCTAAATTACCTCTGGACACGAAGGGTTTACGGAGCTCCTCCTCCACCTTGTCACTATGCAGCCTACATTTCCGTATTTCCTGTGCATAGATTCCAAGAAGCTAGACAAGTCTTCCGTATGCGCTGTCTAGACCCGGTCAGAAAGGCAGCTGGTGTGTCTAGAATCCTTCTTTCTATGCTCTGGCCATTTTCTTCAGTGGATTTTTTTCTACGTTACACAACTGCAGTAGCCTACTTGAATAAGTCACCGGTTTTGACTCAGAAGGACAAAGTCGTCCATTTGGAGCGCTTATTCGGGACACAAGATCAAACAGATCTCTTTAACCTTAATTTCATTTAATTCTGAAGATAGTTAAGGCGGTCGTTCAATATGCTTTTGGGCAAAGTGAGCTTGACTCCTGCTTTGTGCACAGCACTTCGTATCTCCCCTGCCTTTTCCGGGTAAGTAAATACGTTMTCACTGACAAAACAGCTTTAAAACGATGTATTTATATACATTCAATAATGTTCAATTCGTATTTATATTCGTGTAGGATTCAGAAGCAGATCGGAGCAGCAGCCACGCAGAATGCCCGCCTCTATGCGTCTTCTCAGGCCGCGGAGGTAGGCTATGTATGGACAGGGCGCTGTCATAAAACAGAAAACTCACAGCCACGCACTCGTTTTCCTGGTAAAAATTGGAAACATTGTATCAATGTTCAAACATTGTAACAGTGATTATTCTAAACCGGAGCGTTTGTTGCCATCTTGACAGCWCATAGGTTATGTGTTCAGGTGTTGAAACAAACGATTCTGCGTCATAATGTTGTATTAATAAAATGTTATCCCAAATGAGATAATAAAGTGTAACTGATAAAAGGATGACATTGCTTCCAGTGGAGGTAACCTATATGGACCTACCATATCCATYAGGATATGTAATAGCATCGAGAAGTGGGGGAAAGTTCACCGTGGACTCACGTGACTCCAATGTAGGTTATAGGTGGTGCTGAGTTCTATTTCCATTCAATGATAGACAGGGGACAGCCAGGTCACACAGTGCATGTGTCTGACSAATGACCATGTCAATAGAGTACCACAGTATGTGTCATAATACCCATAAACCTAGTRGTCAAACAGGGAAATGGTTCCAATTGTTTTTCAACCATACATTTTTCCCATAGGGGATTGTAGAAACACTTAAAATAAGGGCTGTTGTGTGTAGGCTTACCCTGGCRTGAAGTTTCGATAACCATGTAAATCTCTCTCAGACAAGGTGACTTTTATCAATATATTTGCCTGTATTTACCTCCCAAAAATGAAAYGCTAATGTGGCTATCATAAAGGATGTTTWCTCCAAATAATTTGAGGGAGTGCGCACATGTGGCTATTCTGTGTTGAGTGTTAACAAAGAAACAGGTACTCCAATATGCTTAATTTAGAGTTATGTAACTTTAGTTGTCATGCATATGTTGGGCTATATGCTTTTGATTTTTAATGCATTGTAAGGCTGCATGATGTGACTAATGAGGATTTGAAAAAAGTCACATGAAAGGCATGAGCTCTGCTTTGTTTTTTTTGCRCAGGCTGTACACACTTCATCAGTCTGTCATTCACAATTTGACAAGCACTTGATAAYGCCTCAAATTTCCCAGCTGCATCCCCTATGTGTGGCCGTAATGCCCCCTAAAAAAATCCATGCCTTTTGTGGCCGTTGTGCCCTTGGGCTGAAATAATAATAATAATAATTTCTTTCTCCTGGCTGCGTGCCAAAGCACCTCTCATTCACATGGTTCTCTGTCACACGATTGGGTCTTTCTCACAGGCTAGTGAGAAAGTGTGAAGACTGACATATCGGGGTCGCAACTGCACACGTCCTTATCCCATTCCAAGGTGCATATTGGAAGAACTGTCCACATTTACTTTTCGTCAGACAACAAGATGAGTAGACCTAACTAACAGCAAAAGCGCCAGCCTATGTCAACCTACTATCCCCCATAGTACAAAAGTTGACCTATTCTGTGCAATAAATAATTTTCCAAACATAGTCTGGGACAGTTGTGGGATGCGATAGATCCCAAATTAATATAACCACTAACATCAAAACTATTTTACGCAATGTGGCTCACACAACAGATCAGAACGTTTAGCTTAAAATGTTGATAAACTATTAGGCTATTTCTACACATTATAAGCGCAGCAATGCGCACACCGCTGTAGGCTAGAAGCGTGAATGTCTCATTAACTTGAAAACACCGTTATCAAAAGTGACCCAAATGCGATTATGCATGTGATTATGCATAAGAATGTAGTGCATTCTTATGGTGAAAATTATCTTCCCCAAACTTGAAACTCACGCTCTGTGTAGGTATGCCAGTTAGACTCTACACACATTGTAAAGCGGATTAATGTGGTTAATTTTAAGAAGTTATTTGGCCACTTTAGTTGTGATACAAACCTTATCAAAACATATAGGACTATGGGCTGGGTTACATGAGGTGTGCGACTATGATTTGAAAAAGTTGCAAAAAAAAGGCATTTGGCTGTTTTTTGCCTTAAGCTGGGCATCATTCACAAGTGATGGGCTATTGTTGCCATAGACATCCGGCGCTTACAAAATATCACTGGTAGACCAGATGGTGGYGCTATAACAAGTGATTGACAATACATACATGAAAAGGTCATKCCTCACCCCGTTTGATCTAAAGTCATGAAATTCGGTACATATGGTGCTTTCACTTCAACTGGGAACAGGAAAAAAAGAGGTCAAATCATRAAGTCAATGATCTCCAGGTCGGAAAGTGGGAGCTCTAGAAAGATGCCCAAGTTTCCCGACTTGGAATTTTGAGTTAGATGACCGTTAAAAAAAAATCCCTGTTGGAGCTTGTTTTTCTCCAGAGTTCCCAGTTGTCTTGAATGCGACAATAGGTCCCTCTCCTCACAAGGAACAAATTTGCCTCATGGACCCATACGGTCCGCCATGATGGATTTTCTGCCATTAACAATTTTGTGAAAAACACTTAAAACGCTACTCTTCCGGCACCGAATGACCGATCTGCACGAAACTTGATATGTGGCATCTATGGACAACTGTCTCAACGCAATATTTTCTAGACTAGTACTGAAAACATCATGGCCGCTATTGACCAATAAACATTCACATGGGCGTGGTCTTAAAATATATATATCAGTCAAGGATATTTGTTTTGTCACACAATTTGGTACACATGTTGCAAACACTGTCAACACTTAACATATGCAAGAGCCGTCATATCAACCACACGGTGGCGCTATAATGGACACATGTTTATAGCTCTTGATTTGTTTGACTCGGTGCATAAATTTGGCACAYGTTCAGGGATATGAGTCTTGCTAACCCACTCGATATCCCAGACACCACTGGCCTGATTTTGACAACTTGGGTGAATGATGCGTCTTGCCATAGATATCCGTAATTTACAAAATKACACTGATAGGCCCAAGGGTGGCACTATAGTAATCAACTGAAATTCCGAACTTATATCAAGCATGTTGTCCCATTATGAGCTTAAATTGTTGTCACTAATTGGCCCAAGATGGGGCGCGGGCATCATTTGTGTGGGACATGTTTAATGTTGCCTTGTTTTTAAATGAACACTCAGATTCTTAAGAGTAATATATTAYTGTTTCTCTTTCATATTTAATCCTTGTGTATAGGAAGGAGCAGGGTCTTCTACTCTATCTTTGAYAAACCCCTTCGCTATTGTTGCCTGTTTCCCCTGTCTAAAGTACTGTACCACTCCATTCAATTATCCTGATCCCACCTATCAATAATCCATCGGAAATTCAGTTCTTTCAGTCCCTATCTCTCTAACATATTGTAACCATAGAACTAGAATGAGATTATATTTCTATGGTTGTAATCTCTTCTCTCTGTATGACATTGCTTGTTTGTGTTTGTCTCTCTACAGGCAGTGCTGGACAAGCAGGCTGTTGGCACCACCACAGCAACCAAGGCAGCCACTGCCAAGAAGGCACAGAGCGTGGTATGAGTGGGAGACTTATTTTTGTCTTAACAACACTCATATTCACCCTTGTGTTTTTAGATCAACCTTCCTCCCTATAAAGTACTGCTTTACTGAAGTTGTYCATACTGGATGTGGCTACCGTTTGGGTCTCCATGTTTTAAAAGTTCAAGATCAACAATTATGACTGAGCTGCGCTTAGATCCCTCTGAAATGCGTTAGAAAGTACAGTATGCATTTCCTGCTTTTTTTGTGTGACAGTATCAACATGACTCCATGTATCTCTTGTAGGAGTCCCAGTCTTTCGCCGTCAACATGTTCAAGGGCCAGATCAACCCCTCACAGGTCTTTCCCTTCCCCTCAGGTGAATGGACTAGTCATGTTTAGCTGTCAAGGCATCCATGTATTGTTATSCAGCCACTTAGCTGTTATGTAAAGGAGACATGTTGGAACAACTAACGGTTGAGGTCTTTTTGCTGTTTCCCAGTGATGAACGAGGAGCAGACCCAGTTCCTCCAGGAGTTAGTCCCACCCGTTTCCAAATTCTTTGAAGTGAGTTTCAATTTACCTTTTCTTTTTTGTTGTTGTGACCAAATGTTTTTATTTTATTTTACAAATAGTAAACCACAACACATATTTCCTCTTAAGTTATTCAAGCTACATTTCTTTACTGCCATTAGATTTGTCATCAGGGTCATGTTCATTAGGGAACACCGTAGCAAAATGTTTCTCAGCGGAAAACGAAAACAAGCGTTTCTTATTGGACAAGTTCAAAAATGAGTTTTAATGACTCCAACCTAAGCGTATGTAATCTTCCGACTTCAACTGTATATATGGTGTGCTGTAGGAGGTGAATGACCCAGCAAAGAATGACTCCCTGGAGAAGGTGGAGGACAGCACCATGGAAAGCCTGAAAGAGATGGGGGCCTTTGGCCTGCAGGTCCCCCAGGACCTGGGGGGCGTGGGGCTCACCAACACACAGGTGAGAACATACACTTTTTATCTCTATACACACACATTCTTGTACAACTAACCTTGTGGAGACACACAATTAAAAAAAAAAAAAATTATTCCCCTAACCTGTACCCTAGTTTCTAACACTAAAACCCATTGAAATAGCATTTGAGCTTGTGGGGATAACAAAAATGTCCCTATTTGGTCAACTTTTTGTTTGTTTACTATTGTTGGGGGAATTCTGGTTCCCAACAAGTATAGTTAAAAAACACACACACACACACACACACACCACACCACACACACACACACACACACACACACACCACACACACACACACACTGACCTGGGGGGGCGTGGGGGTAACAACACACAGGGGGTAACAACACACAGACAGACACACACGTGGGGGTAACAACACACAGACAGACACACACACACACACCTTAAGAGCTATACCCCAACCAGTACGCAGTAAGCAGGGATACCCTATTACCTCTATACAGTAAGAACACACTCTATTCAGAGTACTGTACCAACACATAATACACAGGTTAGCAGAAATACCAGCACACGTGTGCAAGGATGCATATACAGTGCCTTTGGAAAGTATTCAGACCCCTTGATTTTTTCCCCCCCACATTTTGTTATGTTACAGCCTTATTCTAAAATCGATTAAATAAATAGTTTAATCCTCAGCAATCTACACACAATACCCCATAATGACAAATCGAAAACAGGGTTTTAGACATTTTTGCTAAATTATTATAAATAAAAAACAAATACCTTTGATTGGACATGATTTGGAAAGGCACACACCTGTGTATATAAGGTCCCACAGTTAACAGTGCATGTCAGAGCAAAAACCAAGCCATGAGGTCGAAGGAATTGTCCGTAGAGCGCCGAGACAGGATTGTCTCGATGCACACATCTGGGGAACGTACCAAATATATCTGCAGCTTTGAAGGTCCCCAAGAACACAGTGGCCTCCATCATTCTTAAATGGAAGAGGTTTGGAATCACCAAGATTCTTCATAGAGCTGCCGCCAGGCCAAAACTGAGGGAGAGAAGGACCTTGGTCAGGGAGGTGACCACGAACTCGATGGTCACTCTGACAGAGCTCTGGAGTTCCTCTGAGAACCTTCCAGAAGGACAACCATCTCTGCACTACTCTCAGGTGCCTTTATGGTACAGTGGCCAGACGGAAGCCCCCCCTCAGTAAAAGGCACACGACAGCCCGATTGGAGTTTGTCAAAAGGCACCTGAAGACTCTCAGACCATGAAAAACAAGATTAACTGGTCTGATGAAACCAAGATTGAGCACTTTCTGACCTGAATGTCAAGCGTCACATCTGGAGGAAACCTGGCACCATCCCTAAGGTGAAGCACGGTGGTGGCAGCATCTTGCTGTGGGCATATTTTTCAGCGGCAGGGACTAGGAGACTAGTCAGGATCGAGGGAAATATGAAAACTAAGTACAGAGAGATCCTTGATGAAAACCTGCTCCAGAGCACTCAGGACCTCAGACTGGGGCAAAGTTTCACCTTCCAACAGGACAACAACCTTAAGCACACAGCCAAGACAACGCAGGAGTGGCTTCAGGACGAGTCTCTGAATGTCCTTGAGTGGCCTAGCCAGAGCCCGGACTTGAACCCGATCGAACCTGAAAATAGCTGTGCAGCAATGCTCCCCATCCAACCTGACCGAGCTTGAGAGGATCGGCAGAGCAGAATGGGAGAAACTCCCTAAATACAGGTGTGCCAAGCTTGTAGCGTCATACCCAAGAAGACTCAAGGCTGTAATTGCTGCCAAAGGTGCTTCAACAAAGTACTGAGTAAAGGGTCTGAATACTTAAGTAAATGTGATATTTACTTTTTTATGTTTAATACATTTGTACACATTTCTAAAAACCTGTTTTTGCTTTGTCATTATTGAGTATTGTGTGTAGATTTCCGAGGGGGAAATCTATATATTTTAGAATAAAATGTGGAAAATGTCAATGGGTCTGAATGTTTTCTGGAGGCACTGTGAGGTGTTGGTGGTGTAACTGCTGYTTGTGAAGGATGCTACCATAAGGTTCAAGCCATGTCCACTGGATAAAGAATGATGTGCCGGTAGTAGAAAATCCATCCCTATGTCGAAACAAGTCAGCACGAAACGGAGCTACGTATGTTGCTCTTGATAAGGATGGCTGCAGAATATCCTTCAAGACTCAGCTGTTTTTTTTTTACTTTTGTGTCCTCTGACAATACTACACCAGACTGGTAGAGTGTACTGTGTAAGTGAAATACACTCATGTYTTAACGTCCTTTTTATTGAACAGTATGCCAGGCTGGTGGAGATCGTGGGCCAGCACGATCTGGGGGTTGGCATCACTCTGGGTGCCCACCAGTCCATCGGTTTCAAGGGCATCCTGCTGGTTGGTAGTCCCGCCCAGAAGGAGAAATACCTGCCCAAGCTGGCCACAGGTGAGAGAGAGGCGGCAGGTAGCCTAGTGGTTAGAGCGTTGGTCGAATCCCCGAGCCGACAAGGTACAAATCTGTCGTTCTGCCCCTGAACAAGGCAGTTAACCCACTGTTCCCCAGTAGACCGTCGTTGAAAATAAGAATTTGTTCTTAACTGACTTGCCTAGTTAAATAAAGGTCAAATAAAAATAGAGGCTTTGTCGTTATTCTCTCTTAGTCATTTTATTTGGGTCCGCCTATGTATTATTATACCTAGACTGTATAATTCTACGTATAAGGCATTTAAAATCTGTTGTCCTTATTTCTCCTTCCTCTTTTATCTAGGTGAGACCCTGGCTGCTTTCTGTCTGACTGAACCAGCCAGTGGCTCTGACGCTGCATCCATAAAGACCCTCGCCACCCTCTCTCCCTGTGGAAAACACTACATCCTCAATGGAGGCAAGATCTGGATCAGGTACTGCAGGACCACCAACATTGTGCTATCATTTAGTATGGCAAACACACGGTTTAGTGTAGTTTATGTCTTGTACACATTCATAGATACATTGGAAGTGGGAAGTTTACATACACCTTAGCCAAATACATTTCAACTCAGTTTTTCACAATTACTGACATTTAATCCTAGTAAAAATTCCCTGTCTTCTGTCAGAATAATAGTAGAGAGAATTATTTATTTCAGCTTGCATTTCTTGATCACATTCCCAGTGGGTCAGAAGTTTACATACACTCAATTAGTATTTGGTAGCATTGCCTTTAACTTGTTTAACTTGGGTCAAACGTTTCGGGTTGCCTTCCACAAGCTTCCCACAATAAGTTGGGTGAATTTTGGCCCATTCCTCCTGACAAAGCTGGTGTAACTGAGTCAGGTATGTAGGCCTCCTTGCTCGCACACACTTTTTCAGTTCTGCCCACAAATTCTCTATAGGATTGAGGTCAGGGCTTTGTGATGGCCACTCCAATACCTTGACTTTGTTGTCTTTAAGCCATTTTGCCACAACTTTGGAAGTATGCTTGGGGTCATTGTCCATTTGGAAAACCCATTTGCGACCAAGCTTTATCTTCCTGACTGTCTTGAGATGTTGCTTCAATATATCCACATCATTTTCAACATAACGATGGTCATTATGGTCAAACGGTTCTATTTTTGTTTCATCAGACCAGAGGACATTTCTCCAAAAAGTATGATCTTTGTCCCCATGTGCAGTTGCAAACTGCTTTTTTATGGCGGTTTTGGAGCAGTGGCTTCTTCCTTGCTGAGCGGCCTTTCAGGTTATGTCGATATAGGACTCGTTTTACTGTGGATATAGATACTTTTGTACCCGTTTCCTCCAGCAGCTTCACAAGGTCCTTTGCTGTTGTTCTGGGATTGATTTGCACATTTTTCACCAAAATAAGTTAATCTCTAGGACACAGAACGCGTCCCCTTCCTGAGCGGTATGACGGCTGCGTGGTCACATGGTGTTTTTTCCTTGCGTACTATTGTTTGTACAGATGAACATGGTACCTTCAGGTGTTTGGAAATTGCTCCCAATAATGAACCAGACTTCTGGAGGTCTACAATTAATTTTCTGATGTCTTGGCTTGTTTCTTTTGATTTTCCCATGATGTCAAGCAAAGAGTCACTGAGTTTGAAGGTAGGCCTTGAAATACATCCACAGGTACACCTCCAATTGACTCAAATGATGTCAATTAGCCTTTCAGAAGCTTCTAAAGCCATGACATCATTTTCTGGAATTTTCCAAGCTGTTTAAAAGCACAGTCAACTTAATCTATGTAACTTCTGACCCACTGGAATGTGATTAAGTGAAATAATCTGTCTGTAACAATTGTTGGAGAAATGACTTGTCATGCACAAAGTTCCTAATATAGAGTTGTGGTTGTATACAGTATTGCTATTGTTTTCTTTGACTTATCCTGACTCTGTGTTGTCAGTAATGGTGGTCTGGCTGAGATCTTCACAGTGTTTGCCAAGATGCCCATGATGGATGAGAAGACGGGACAAATGAAAGACAAAATCACAGCCTTTATCGTGGAGAGGAGCTTCGGAGGAGTGACACAGTGAGTGGTAGATGGAGGGATGGGTGAAAGGCTGGGAGATGGATACAGATATGGAAGGATGGAGAAAGGGAGGGATTGGAAGAGGGAGGTCTGAAATGGGGGAATTTAAGTAAGAGTATGTACTGTATGTTTCTTGTTAGAAGCTTCACATGATTGTTGATTTAATGACTATCCCAGTCTCTACATTACTTTTCTGTCTGTCCATAGTCTTGTTTTTAGTGAATATTTTAAGAAGTTTCTGTCCTGAAGATGTACATCCACATTTTAAAGAAGTTGCAGACAAAGACAAAACAAAAACATTTTAATTTCGGGCTTTAAGCAACCACTTTTTTCGTATACACCCCCCCCCCCCCATTTTTCAATTACGACCTTGTCTCATCGCTGCAACTCCCCAACGGGCTCGGGAGAGGCGAAGGTCGAGTCATGCTTCCTCCGAAAAAATACCCGCCAAACCGCGCTCCTTAACTCCCATCCGCTTAATATGGAAGCCAGGTGCACCAATGTGTCAGAGGAAACACCCGCCTCAAGGAGTCGCAAGAGCACGATGAGCCAAGTGAAGCCACTCCGGCCAAACCTTCCCCTAACCCGGAAGATGCTGGGTCAGTTGTGCGCTGCCCTATGAGACTCCAGGTCACAGCCGGTTGTGACACAGCCCGGGATCGATCCCGGGTCTGTAGTGACGCCACTGCGATGCAGTGCCTTAGACTGCTGCTCCACTCGGGAGGCCCGAAACAAACACCCTTATCCAGGTGACATGTTAATGCATTCATCTAAGGTATCGTCAACATTTCTGTACCTTCTACCTCCTCCAGCGGTCCCCCTGAGAAGAAGATGGGCATTAAGGCATCCAACACGGCGGAGGTGTACTTTGAGAACGTCCCGGTACCCATTGAGAATGTCCTGGGAGAGGTAGGTGGCGGCTTCAAGGTGGCCATGGCCATCCTCAACAACGGGCGCTTCGGCATGGCCGCCGCCCTCTCCGGCACCATGAAGGGAGTCATCACCCAGGCTGTGAGTAGCGCTGTGTGGGACTATCCAAATAAATTGTTACCTCTATTTGCCCTTCAGTTGAATCTGTCGGGTCTCATTGAAGCTCTGTTACTGTGTTTGTTTTAGCACTTCTTGACCTCCCATACTGACTCCTGTCCTGTCTCTTTGCCCAGGTGGACCATGCAGCCAACAGGGTCCAGTTTGGCAGTAAGATCCACACCTATGGAGCTATCCAGGAGAAGTTGGCACGCATGGCTATGCTGCAATATGTCACTGAGGTACACAGAGTATCTATTGATTGATAATCAATTTATATCTTTCTTTTCCACACACTCAAAGCTCTTTACATAGTATGAGGAGAAACTCAGCTCAATGCACCATGTGTAGCACCCTATGGGTGATGCCCTGGCAGCCATTTTAGTTCAGAATGCTCACCACACTTCAGCTGACATGGTGTCAGTGGAGGCTGCTGAGGGGAGGACGGCTCATAATAATGGCTGGAACGGACCAAGTTGAATGGCATCAAATACCCGGAAATCATGTATTTGACGCATTTCAAACCATTCCACCTATTCCGCTCCAGCCTTTACCACGAGCCCATCCTCCCCAATTAAGGCGCCACCTGTGCATGGTATGCTTACAGCCACTGGCAGAAAGACGGAAGCAATCGCATAATGCACATTATAATCCATTACTCGATCAATCAACCAAATGTATTTATAAAGAACCTCATCAGATGTCACAAAGTGCTGTACAGAACCCCAGCCTAAAACCCCCAAACACCAAGCAATGCAGGTGTAGAAGCACGGCGGCTAGGAAAAACTCCCTAGAAAGGCAGGAACCTAGGAAGAAACCTAGAGAGGAACCAGTCTCTGAGAGGTGGCCGGTCCTCTTCTGGCTGTGCCGGGTGGAGATTACAAGAGTACATAACCATTTAAGGACAGATTGTTCTTCAAGATGTTCAAACGTTCATAGATCACCAGCAGAGTCAAATACTAATCAGTGGTTATTGAGGGTGCAACAGATCAGCACTTCAGTAGTAAATATCTGTTGGCTTTTTAAAGCAGGGCATTCAGAGGTCGAGACAGCAGGTGCGATAGAGAGGGAGAGAGCGGGTCGAAACAGCAGGTCCGGGATAAGGTAGCATGTCCGGTGAACAGGTCAGGGTTCGATAGCTGCAGGCAGAACAGCTGAAAACTGGATCAGCAGCATAGTCAGGTGGGATGGGGACAGTCAGGAGTCATCATGCCAGGTAGTCCTGAGGCATGGTCATAGGGCTCAGGTCTGCTGGGAGAGGACAAGAGAGACATGGGAGAATTAGAGTGAGCATACTTAAGATCACACAGGACACCAGATAGGACAGACTGAGCCTAACCCCCCCCCCCCCCCACAGACACACACATAGACTATTGCAGCATCGATACTGGGCACTTAGACAGACGGGGTTGGGGGACATTGTGGCCCCGTTTGACGATACCCCCGGACAGGGCCAAACAGGCAGGATATAATCTCGCCAACGCACAGCCCCCACACCACCAGAGGGAGATCAACAGACCACCAACTTACTACCCTGAGACGAGGCTGAGTATAGCCCACGAAGATCTCCCCGACGGCACGAGCCCGAGGGGTTGCAAAACCGGACAGGAAGGTCACGTCACTGACTCAACCCACTCAAGTCGAGTATTGCGAAAAAAGCCTGGCAAGACGTGATGCACCCCTCCTAGGGTCAGCATGGAAGAGCACTAGCAAGCCAGTCAGCCCACATAATAGGGTCAGAGGTCAGACTACATTCAATTATAGGACCTACTACAGAGATGAGTCTTCAGGAAAGACTTAAAGGTTGAGACCGAGTCTGTGTCTCTCACATAGATCGGCAAACCATTCCATAAAAAATGTAAATCTATAGGAGAAAGCCCTGCCTCCAGCTGTTTACTTAGAAATTCTAAGAACATTAAGGAGGCCTGATTCTTGTGACTGTACATATAGGCACAGTACCAGTCAAAAGTTTGGACACCTACTCATTCAATGGTTTTTCTTTCTTTTTACAATTTTCTACCTTGTAAAATAATAGTGAAGACATCACAACTATGAAATATGACAGATGGAATCATGTAGTAACCAAAAAAGTGTTAAACAAATTTATTTTATATTTGAGATTCTTCAGAGTAGCCACCCTTTGCCTTGATGACAGGGAGCTTCTTTTGATATCCTGTTGTGATTTTCATGTCCTCTTCTCCCCTCCCCTTTCTTTCAGTCCATGGCATACATGATCAGTGGGAACATGGACAGTGGATCCAAAGATTACCATATTGAAGCTGCCATCAGCAAAATCTTTGCCTCTGTGAGTACAGCACTGTCTGGTTTTATCCTTATCCTCTTAAGAATTTCACAACAATTACTTCAAATGTGTAAATATTCCATAAGATACATTGCAAAATGAATGCATTTTCATAAGAAACTTCAGGACACACAATGTATTTGAATCAGTCAGAAAATGTATTGATTGATCCAGCATAGACTGTAAATACTGAAATAAGACGATTAGTGTGTTTTCTGACTGTAAGACGACAGTTGCCTGCCCAGAATGCAACCCACTTTGAAAGGCTTGACTTAACAAAAGCCCATTGAGATGTGCACGATTCAAGACGGGTGCGCTTCACACTAGAGGTGTCCAAAAAGTTAGATCTGTTCTGAATCCTTGGCTTTCCCACCCGACCAGATATGCATAAATATATATATATTTTTAAACGGAACCGTTCTGAATGGACCTGAGGACAGTCGGACCCAAAAGACCCATGGAAAAACAGATCCAAACAGATCGTGCCGGTTCGGATCTGAGAGACCCGTACAGATTCGAGAGGAGAAAGAAACCTCCTCAATAAACAAGCGATATTGGCCAAATGATCCACAGTTACGTGTCCTTAACTCTCTTTAACAAATACAAATCGATATGTAGCACACTCAAATTTATAGCATATTGTTTTATTTGTTTTTAATTTCCTAAAACAATGGTTCACCTGTCTGAGATTTGAGCGCTGAATGCAACAGGGCATTGTATGCCTGTAGGTCTAGGCGTCCACTGTATGATATGAATATTTACAATCTAAATCTAAAGGAAGAGAAGTTTAGGCCTAGATATACCAGCGCCATGTTCCCAACACCGACATGTATTTATTTTATAGGGAAAGGGGGATACCTAGTCAGTTGTACAACTGAATGGGGAACATTGGGTTAACTGCCTTGCTCAGGGGAAGAACGACAAATGTTTACCCTCGTTGATTTGATCCAGGAACCTTTCTGCTACTTGTCAGATAGGCTACTACTGCTATACAGATAGGTGTACAGAAGGAGGCTAATTTGTACATTTTCAATCAGCTTATTTTTTAATAAAGATGAGCATTATATTGTTAGATTAATGGAGTTACTCTGCTAGGCCCAAAACATTCTTCCTCACCTCACTGTCGGAGAGTTAGTTGGAACGCTGTTGCGCACAGCCTTCGTAAGCCGGCCTAGTTAAGCCTAATAAGACGTACTCCACCAAACCTTCACAAAAGTTTCTGAACTTTATTAGGGTACTATCAAGTCTACAAGTCAATTAAATGTTTATAAGGAAAATACGAACAGGTTATTATATTGCGTCATTAAGTTTTGCATCTCGCCTTAGGTTTTTCCTTTCCATGGTTTGAGTGAGAGTAGGCCTATAGGGCTACGGTAATTCTATTATGGCAAAACACAACATTAGCTTAATTTGGCCAATTTGGCTCAACAGAACTCAACAAATGTCAGCAATKGCTAAGGCCATTTATTTTCCAACAGCCATATTTTTAACCCATCTCKAACTAAATATAGCACAAAATTAAAATGAYAGTTTCCTACTTAATTGAGCCAATTTAAAATGTATCAACAAAATTAAACCAAACACTTTTTGCACATATAAAGAACTGGTTTCGATTCTTAAATACATCTACAATAATAATAGTAATGATTATAGCGTAATGATAAAACAAATTATAATAAATACGAAAATAAATCAGTTTGAAAATTTGCATCAAACCTGAATAGCGAGTAGCACACAGTCTATTTGGCCGGGCCAACATTCTTCTTACATTTGTCCTCTAAAACTTGTCCCCAAGGACATTCCCCTTGTAGGCTTCTTTTCACTATAATCTTCCTCCTCCAACTTGTATTTTACTTAAATGAAAAAGGCCTCCATCTTTGCTGTCAACAGTAGCCAAGGCTCCTTTCACTTGCGCTCTCTCTCTCTCTCTCTCTCTCTCTCTCTCTCTCCTCAGCAGCAGGGACATGTGACGTGAGCAGCCAAAACCAGTTTCGGCTGGACATAAGCTATACGTTTTATTGTGTTGCAATTGGCTGACACGATAACAACACAGTTCTCATCCACTCGCATACATTCAATTAACTGAGCATGGGTCCAGTCGGTAAATCCATTTGAATTGCRCATACCTGAGACTCATGGCAATTATATCAAACTGACCTAGATCCGAGACAAAAGTCAGAGTTTAGGACTCGTACCCGCTCGGGGTCGGATATCGGATCTGTCGGACCCGTGCCTCTACTTGGCGCTGCTACAACTCGCACGCTACGGGACCGCAACAGCAGAGACGTTTAGCCTCGCGCTCCAACGCTCCTAGTTGTTGCGTAAATTGACCCACTACTACTGTTTACTTTGTGCATCTATTCTAGGTCATCTCACTCGGTCTACCTTTTAAACCCAACCTAACTTGTGACATCACCTTATGCACTACTGCCCCACAGTGGCAAGAAGTGACATCCCCAAAAACACACAAACTATACCACACATGAATAACTCCTAGCCTCCCACGCATAGGCTATTTTCTGTCCTTAAGACTCAAACTGAAACGAAATAATATAAAAATGAAATAGAAATGTTTTTGTAAAACGAAATAATCTTAGCTAATAGTAATAAAAATGAATATAAATCTGTAATAACCTTGTCTCTCTCTCGTAGGAGGCTGCCTGGGAAGTGACTGACGAGTGTATCCAGGTCATGGGAGGAATGGGCTTCATGAAGGTGAGTCTGCGTCACTGGCTGCTGGGGTTGTTGGGAGTGGTTATGTGTGTGTGTCGTACATAGAGATATAGTGTATGATTTACAGGGGTGAAAATAGAGTTTGTTCCCGGTATGTGAATGCACCCCAAAAAAATTATGGGCCTAATAGAATTACATCTAGAATCCCTATTAATTCCATAGGATCTCTTTGGACCTGGAAGAAAATATTTGTTACATCTTTTTAAATGCATTATTTTTTTTAAACATTTTTGTAACATTTTTTATTGTAATTTCAAAATGTTCACCCAAATATTAAGCACACACTTACACACACCTGCATACATGTATAGAGATATTCATAAATATATATATCATCTTCCCCTCCCCGCCACTCTCACCCTGTCTCCGTCATTGTATCTCTCAATACATACATTTTAAACGAACATACAGACAGAAATTAAACACAAAAGCTCAGTTTAAATAAAGAAGTTAGGTCCAACATACAGTGTAATTCTGAAACAAATAGACCACCAGCATTGTAAGAAAATCCTTGCAGCATAATAGCTGATAAATCAGGTTCTAGATCATTTAAATAAGGTCCACATACTTTGTAGAACGGATCCTGTTTTACAATGTGTTTGGGTGCCTGTATCAGTTTTGCATTTAAGACACTGAGGAGAAGAGGGGCTAAAAGCATGTCTGTGATTTGGGGATATATGCAATCTGTGTATTATTCTGAACTGGATTGCTTTAGTATGATCACATAGCGATATTGTTTTTGCATATCTCCAAATGTCCTCCCGCATCTCTTCGTCAATAGTACCAGACAATTCTTTCTCCCACACTTGTTTCACCCTCTGTGTGTCAACAGTAGAAAAGGACCTTAAAGCATCATAAAACAAACTTACAGACATGTTCCTTTGTGGGGAAAAAGCATTAATTCGATGACGGACACATCAGAGTTGCCAATTTTAAGGTGGTGCTCTTCAAAATATGTCTTACTTGTAGAAAGAGAAAGAAGTCCTGCTTTGGGAGTCTGTATTTCTCAACCATCTACTCAAATGACAATAAAATCAGCAAATAAGTCATTTAGTCTGCGTATGCCCTTACTAAGCCAAAAGTTAAAGCCAGCATCCAGCAATCCTGGACCAAAATCTGGTTTGTTAAGAATTGGGATAAGAGCAGAGGTTAGTTTGGACCTTCCCAAAAAACATTGAACTGACCTCCTCCATGCTTTGAGTGTTAAGTGGAATGGGGTTATATTTAGAGAAAGAAGTCTCAATGTCTAACCAAATAGAGGAGTCATCGTTTGCGATCCAGATAAAGCCTTCATGACCTTTTTAATGTGTCATAAACTTTATGGATCACTCACATAACAGAGGACGAAACAGAAAACATTTCTGATTTTAAAACTGCAGTTCCTCACAATAAAATGACAGCTCTTAATAAGGGTTGTTTAAAAAGAAGACGAGCTCTATACAACATTAAAACATTGTTTTGAGCTGTCAATCAATTCAGTAGGCTCCTGTAAGCTTGCCTACCTGTGTGCATTCGTCCACTCTAAAATAATTCCTGCAACCATACAGTGCACTGTACACCTGCCATTTAATGAATGGAAAAGACATCTGTTACAAAACACACAAAAAATCGAATGAATGAAATTCAGTGATTTTTGTCATTTACATTTAAGTCATTTAGCAGACGCTCTTATCCAGAGCGACTTACAAATTGGTGCATTCACCTTATGATATCCAGTGGAACAACCACTTTACAATAGTGCATCTAACTCTTTAATTAGGCCTACCTACACTTGTAGCCTGAATTCATGTGTCATCTGCTGTCTGTGCGTTTCGGTCTCAGCCACTCATCTCTGCCTTTTGTAGAATGTCACTTATCATCCAACCACACTGCATTTTGGAGCGTATTCTACATGTTTTCAAGTCCATTCGCTCATGTTTCATGCGACTGACATGGGGTAATGATAAATAATAGCCTACAGTTTTTGGCATCTTTGTTTGAACTATTGTGATAGACTCACGTTCGACTGGTACGGCGTACCCGCACTATTTATTTCCAGCTTACTTTCATCCCTGGTTTAATGTCAGCGTCTTACATAGAAATAGATTTAGATCACTACAATGGACATTGTTGGTGTGTAGACAGGACTACAGAGAGGCGCTATTGTTTTATGCTGGGTGTGTGTGTGCGCTTACTGTGAGTGACTAGGAGTGGTGCCTTTGAAGACTGACATCTTATGGCTGTTTCCTGTGGTCTGTATCCAGGGCTCTGGTGTGGAGAGGGTGATGAGGGATCTTAGAATCTTCAGGATCTTTGAGGGAACCAACGACATTCTCAGACTGTTTGTGGCTCTCAACGGATTCCAGGTACACTACATGTCACCTATTTTGTCTGAGCGATCATACTGTCTTTGTTTTTGAAATAGAAATGGAATTACATGAACGGCAATCCCCGTTCAAGTCACTGTCTCATGATGGGTGGGCCGGAGGCCATATTGAGTCTACCCAATGTATGTTCCTTTTGTAGTAATTATATTCCAATGGGGTTTTCTATGTCGGTGTGAGATATGAAGAGTGAATGGTATTGATCTTCCTGTTGTTTCCAGGATGCAGGGAAGCACCTGAAGTCTCTACAGCAGGCTCTGAAGAACCCTCTGGGCAACGCTGGGCTGCTGGCTGGAGAGATGACCAAGAGGGCCAAGAGGTCAGTGTGTAACACGCTGTTTAAGAAGCCCACTTGTCAACACACTAGGGCTGACCCCATTTAGTCGACTAGTCGATAGTTTGGTCGACCGAGATTTCTTTAGTCGAGCAGTAGCAAAAAAAACAAATACAAAAAAAATATCATGTTGTACAAGACACCCCTCTGATTTGCGCTGAGTGGACTGATCCATTGTGGAGGCCGTGGGGATGGCTCAGTCCAAGACGTGCTACTGAAATTGTATATGGATATATTACATAAGAACGATGGTGTAACACTAATAAAACATTTATTTTAAAACAAATGCGCTTTCTCCCACGTTGGATAGTGGCCGCTGTCCGCGGTTCTGAAACGCATCAGTGCGCTGTTGAATTGGCGCCTTTTCCTAGACCTTGTTGCTTTGTGCATAATAGCAAAGTTAACCAGCATATTGGTGTTGAGAACAATGCGGCGGAGGTGGCAGCAGAATGAGGAGATGAGAAGACAGCCCTTGACTTATTGCCTAAGAAAAGTGAGGAGAGGGGAGACTCCAACATAACTAGGTCTATAATCAACAGTCTAACTGTTAATGTGCCTGGCTTTATAAATCATCAATATATATATATCTACATAAATACGACAGATCCTGCTTCTGTTGCCTGTTTGAGAGTTTCTTTAATAGCCTACTGATGAGCACCAAGCCTAGCACAACATGTTAAGTAAACAATTTCACAAATTCGGCTGTTTTAATCTTTACTGTAATAAAGGCTACACCTTTTTTTACATTTTACATTTTAGTCATTTAGCAGACGCTCTTATCCAGAGCGACTTACAGTAGAGTGCATACATTTTATTACATTTTTACATACTGAGACAAGGATATCCCTACCGGCCAAACCCTCCCTACCGGCCAAACCCTCCCTAACCCGGACGACGCTATGCCAATTGTGAGTCGCCCCACGGATCTCCCGGTTGCGGCCGGCTGCGACAGAGCCTGGGCGCGAACCCAGAGACTCTGGTGGCGCAGCTAGCACTGCGCTGCAGTGCCCTAGACCACTGCGCCACCCGGGAGGTGAACAGCCTCTGGTATTTTTTATCATTTATTTACTGTTTACACTGTTCTAAATTGTTGGAATATAAAACATATTTATAGTAATAATAACTCGCCTTTTTATTGTTGTTGTTATGATTTGTATAAAAAGTAATGTCATTATCATTTGGAGGCTTAGTAAGCAGCCTTGTATAACCAGCTGTAGGCCTAAGAGCACATCCTGTTTAGTCTTAATACTTACGCCTAAATTTCAATATTTCAATAGGCTACTGTATCGATCAATCATTAATTTGTTCATGTCATTCATGATTAGAAACGCAATCGAGCATTGTAGTTAAACATTTTTATAATTTTTATAAATAATAATTGAATTGCCTTGAATAATTAGCTTAAACAATAAATAAACCGTTAGATTTTGGAAATTTAATTCACGAACGAATGCAACTGTTTTTAGTCTTTGCGGTAATAATCAGAACTGTTGTCCAGGAGTTTCACCCCATTGTCATGATCGATGGTTTCAAGTTTGTATCCGTCATTTTTTTTTTTGACAAGCTGGAACGTACAGTGTAATTCGTGAAACAAATAGTCCACCAACAAGAAAGAAAATACTTCTGCATTTCCGGCAGTGTAAATACATTGCACATAGGCTCGGGATAACTCCTGACAAAGTTGGGTAGCTGAAATTCAGTGCTTAAAGAGCCAAATTGATTAGTCACAGGAATCAGGAGTTATAAAGCCAACTCAATGGCCTGTTTCTACAAACGGTGGGCTTACCACATGGATGGGCGTTCATAAAATTACATTGTGGGCCGACATGGTCAGCTACAACCTAGTAAGCACGAGCGTACATCTTTTTTTGGTCCTGTCTGGGTGTTGCTTTTTGGTGTTTTACAAACGGTAGGCTTATCACAGATGGGCGTTCATCAAATTATTTTCAGGCAAAACTGTAGGCTACACCTCGGTAAGCACGGACCGACATCTTTTGGACTGTCATTTCTTTTTTGGTCTCGCCTATGGAGAGTAACATTTCCAACCAGAATAACCTACATTTGTAAGGCGAACTCCAAGGTCCTCTGATAACACTAGTCCCATGCGAATCGACATCCCCTTGGTTTGAGAGAAATGCCCGCGTTTGACAGGTGTTTGCTTGCGGTTTTCACAAGAAAACAACAACTGATTGGATAAATTGAACTAAGCGCTGTGCACAGGCTACACGTAGGCCATTCATATAGAGTTGATCAACTTTTACAGTGAATGCTTTTGCTTGTTTTGTGCTTTTCAGTTGAATATTACCAAATGCAGCAGTAAGAAATATTGAGCCTATTTAATGCAACCCTTGCTTAATAGATGGCAAAGCAGCATACAACTGACCTAAACACTTGGAAATGATAAGTTACTTTCTCATCCATAGCCTTAAAATGCATTTAAAGGGCAATTGCACTGTTTAGCTCACATCTGAAGGCTGGGGGGGAATTTAGGACGTACTGCGACTCGCTAAAATATCCTAATGATTTATGATCACACTTCCTCAATTCAAATATTATGGCGACATTTAAAGGGGAAATGGTTTAGAAAGTTGGGAAGAAAGCTGGCGTTCTCAGTGTGACCTAATCACCTGGACATGTTGAAATACTTTATCTTCACGCCTAGAGTAAAAACCTCCAGGCTTCCGTCATAACTGTCAGTTTATTGGGAAAAAATTAAGAATTACATGGGGCAGTATGGGGAAAAAACACGAATCCCATCCGAATCGTCCTCTGGAATAAGGGACATTCTGGAGTAATAATTACACAACCAACGTTCTCTATTCATACTAGTCCCTTGCGAACAGGTTCTAGGTTACTTGCATGCGATGCGTACATGTGTCACGTAAAGAGAGCAAGGGTTAAGGGAATAGGGAATGTTTTTCCTAAACAAATGAGGGATTTCGAAAACAACTTTTAGGTCAGAAATTATGTTTTAGCTCCCGCAACACGGACAGCGCGATGAACACTTTGATGTTCTGTGGTGGTCGCTACAGCAGGGAGGAGAGAGCGACAACGGGTGCTAGTCAGTCACTCGCTGTCTTTTCTTTTTAGCACAGCAAAGTCTGAGCCCGGCCCGGCACAATCAAATCAACTGCTGGTCGGACTCCCTCTAGTCATTTGTGTGTCTTAATTATTTAATCAAACCGTGTGCTTAAAGAATCAGACAAGCTCAGTGAATATAGTTGATTTGATTCAAACACATAGGATGTGTCAATATATGGGAAAATACATGTTTAAAAATGTCAACCAATCGATTGGTCGAAAGAACAGACAACTCTTGGTCGATCAATTTTTATTTTATTTTACTCTGACAGCCCTACAACACACTCCCTAACCATCTGTCTCTTTCTTGTTATCCAGGAGGGCAGGTCTGAGCACTGGCCTCTCTCTACAGGGATCAGTCCATCCGGAGCTCTCTCACAGTGGAGATCTGGTGAGAGAGATTCAAAGCTTGCATTGACCTCCGTGGCTGTATGTAATCCATCCATGCCGTAATGTCACTGTACGTCTAAGACTCCCAGTTGATTGACGTCCGTATTTCTTCCAGGCTGTTAAAGCTATCGAGCACTTTGGAGTCACTGTCGAGGATATGCTGCTCAAACACGGCAAGAACATTCTCCGTGAGTATTTATAATACACTGTCAACCTACAGTACATAAGAAGAACTAAATGTGTGAACCTGATTTTTAAGGATGCYCAACTAGCACATTTGGTAGCTCAACGGTTCCCCCAAGCTGGGCAAGCAAGTGCCTTTGACTGTCGGCCCAGATGATGTATGGTCGTACTGGTCACACACACACTTTGAATCTTTCGCCCAGAAACAGGCTCCAAACAGAACAATAGTTCTATCACTGGTGTGCAGAATTTAACACTTTTTTAAAAATTTAACACTGCTCTGTCTTCAGTTAAGCGAAGAGGAACTAGTTAGTTTCTGTCAGCTCTTGGGTAAGCACCCAGATATCATGGGGTCATTCTACACACACACACACACACACACACTGTTCTATCTTTATATGAGTTAGTTTCTGTCAGCTCTTGGGTAAGCACCCAGATATCATGGGGTCATTCTACACACACAGAACAGTTAGAACAGGCCTCTTATTACTGCGCAGACACGCTCCTCCATCTTATGAGTTATTTTCTTTGACAATCTCAAGCCCAACGCCTAGGCTCAAAGACCGATATTTCAGTACACAAGCATTAGTGAGGTTTAACTTCAAAATGCCCTCACAAAACGTTATGCAGAAGTACTGAAATTCTCACAGAAGAACGTTTTCTTAACATTCTCTGAATGCTCTGAGAACATGCCTTTTTAAATAGAACCAGGAGTAAACCTGTAGAAAACGTTATGCTGCTAGCCGGGTATCCTGCACCGTACCCAGAACGTTGTGGGAAGGTTGTATGTTTGTATGTAAAATAACCATAGGACAACACGCTCTGACCAAGCTCTAAGAAACATATGGTTCTCAGAACGTTATGTGCTAGCTGGGTAGTGTTTAATGGCCAATATTATATGGTTTGTATTCTAATGTTATTTCTCCTCTCCATTGCAGATGAGCAGTTTGTGCTGAAGAGAGTGGCAGACAGTGCCATTGACCTGTACGCTATGGTTGTTGTCCTGTCCAGGTAATACTGATCCTTACTAAACCATGTTTTATTTGTAGAAATGCTGTATTAGAATCTGTATGTTGTCTGGTGTTCTTTGCTTTTGTGACGTCATCGCTGCTCTCTGGTCCACTCTTACCCAATGGGTCGTACCATTTCAAAAAGCACAAGAAAGAGGATTTCCACACCCACCATCTCAGATTGCGCTGAAATAATTTGTTGTTAGAAACAAACGAGATTAGCATTCCTTGCATCATTATTTTGTTGAAATATAATTGGATCTCTGAGAAATTTAACGGAAAATTCCACCCAAATATGATATTTTGGTATTTGTTTCATTAGTCCCAAAATGTTTTGCATGTCAGCCATCAAGATCTGCAGCATCATACCAGCTGCGTTTCTGTATTTTGAAAGTTATAGATCTTGATTGCTGACATGCAAAATGTTTTTGGACTACATCAACAATTGCCAAATGAAACAAATACCAAAATATAGTTTTGGGGTGGAATTTTCCTTTAAGCTGTTTAAGTGCTTCCAAATTGGCCGTTTTTAATTTATAGGAATCATATATATAATATTCAGTAAATATAGTACCTAACATCCGATTTGGACAACTTTTTTTTCTAACAATGAGTTAGACGAGGAATCCCGCCAATCCCACCCCAACAACGAGTATGTAGTATCACTTCTCTGTGTCTGACATGTAGTATGGAGCTGTGCCTCAAGAGTATTGTTTCTTCATCCTATGTAATGTATTCTCAGTGAATTAATTTTTCTGTTCAGAGAAATTAGTCATCACATTTTATTTGTCACATGTGCCGAATTTCAATGGGTGTTGACTTTACCGTGAAATGTTTGCTTTTGAGCCCTTCCAAACTATGCAGAGTAAAGAAATAAAAATACTAACTCGAGGAATAAAATGCACAATAATGGAGCTATATACAAGGAGTACCAGTACCAGATTAATGTGGAGCTATAAACAGGGAGTACCAGTACCAGATCAATGTGCAGGGGTATGAGGTAATTGAKGTAGATATGTTCATGAAGGCAGGGTAAAGTAACTAGGCGTCATTGAAATGTAGGTTTATGTCCCATCCTACATGCTGATTTTATCAGATTCTGAACACCAAATGGTGCTATTCCTGCGATTAGGTGATTTAAAAAAAATATTTAAAAAAATGTAATCCCTCCCCAGTATTAAAAATCCTAGTTTCATGTCAGGTCAAATAGCAGTTACCTAGCCATGCTTTCTACTAGAGCTGTCTTCTACCTATCCACGGTTTTAAGAGAAAAAATCCTGATGTTCACTGCTAGTCCCAAAGCCAGCCAGCCAGGCAAAGACCCTTCCCGCCAGCTCTGAGCAGTCCACATGGTCCTATTGCCGTCCCCTTATACCGCTAAACTGCATTTGCTTTTTAATCAGAATTGGAATGATTTTAGTAGCCAATTTAAAAAAAAATGTTGTTGAGGCCTGGGCTAATCGCCCAGTCAGTGTTCCAATTCATTCCAAAGGTGTTCGATGTGATTGAGGTCAACGCTCTATGTAGGCCAGTCAAGTTCTTCCATGCCGATCTCGACAAACCAAATTGTCTGTATGGACCTCGCTTGTACACGGGGGGCATTGTCATGCTGAAACAGGAAAGCGCCTTCCCCAAACTGTTGCCTCAAAGTTAGAAGCACAGAAAGGTCTAGAATGCCATTAATTGTATTCTGTAGCGTTAAGATTTCCCTTCACTGGAATTAAGGGGCCAAGCCCAAACCATGAGAAACAGCCCCAGACCATTATTCCTCCACCGAACTTTACAGTTGGCACTATGTATTGAGGCAGGTAGCGTTCTCCTGGCATCCGCCAAACCCAGATTTGCACTGCCAGATGGTGAACCAGGATTTAGGACTCCAGAGAACGCATTTCCGCTGTTCCAGAGTCCAATGGCGGCGAGCTTTACACCACTCCAGTTGTCTACACTTGTCATTGCGCATGGTGATCTTAGTCTTGTGTGTGGCTGCTCGGCCATGTAAACCTATTTCATGAAGCTCCCAACGAACAGTTCTTGTGGTGACGTTGCTTCCAGAGGAAGTTTGGAACTCTGTAGTGAGTATTGCAACTGAGGACAGAATATTATATAGACGATTTTTACGAGCTACACGCTTCAGCACTCAGCGGTCCCGTTCTGTGAGCTTGTGTTGCCTACCACTTCACGGCTGAACTGTTGTTGCTCCTTGACATTTCCACTTCGCAATAACAGCACTAACAGTTGACCAGGGCAGCTCTAGCAGGGCAGAAATTTGAGGAACTGACTTGTTGGAAAGGTGGCATCCTATGATGGTGCCACATTGAAAGTCAATGAGCTCATCGGTAAGGCTATTCTACTGCCATTGTTTGTCTATGAAGATTGCATGGCTGTGTGCTTGATTTTTATGCACCTGACAGCAATGGGTGTGGCTGAAATAGCTGAGTCCACTAATTTGAAGGGGTGTCAAAATACTTTTGTATATACAGTGCATTCGGAAAGTATTCAGACCCCTTGACTTTTTCCACATTTTGTTACGTTACAGCCTTGTTCAAAAATGTATGAAATTATTTTTGTCACTCATCAATCTACACACAATACCCTATGATGACAAATCAAAAATAGGGTTTTAGAAATTTTTGCAMATTTTTATATAGAAAAAAACTCTACTTTGTTGAAGCACCTTTGGCATCAATTACAGCCTCGAGTCTTCTTGGGTATGACGCTACAAGCTTGGCACTGTATTTGGGGAGTTTCTCCCATTTTCTCCATATCCTCGCAAGCTCTGTCAGGTTGGATGGGGAGCTTCACTGCACAGCTATTTTCAGGTCTCTCCAGAGATGTTTGCGTCTCAGCTCTGGTTGGGCCACTCAAGGACGTTCAGAGACTTGTCCCGAAGCCACTCCTGCATTGTCTTGGTTGTGTGCTTAGGGTCGTTGTCCTTTTGGAAGRTGAACCTTTGCCCCAGTCTGAGGTCCTGAATGCTCTGGAGCAGGTTTTCATCAAGTATCTCACTGTACTTTGTTCCGTTCATCTTTCGCTCGATCCTGACTAGTCTCCCAGTCCCTGCCGCTGAAAAACATCTCCACAGCATGATGCTGCCACCACGCTTCACTGTAGAGATGGTGCCAGGTTTCCTCCAGATGTGACGCTTGGTATTCAGGCCAAAGAGTACAATCTTGGTTTCATCAAACCAGAGACTTGTTTCTATAGTCTGAGAGTCTTGAGGTGCCTTTTGGCAAACTCCAAGCAGGCGGACATGTGCTTGATTGATAGAGTGCTGCAGAGATGGTTGTCCTTATGGAAGGGTCTCTCATCTCCACAGAGGACTCTAGAGGTCTGTCAGAGTGACCATCGGGTTCTTGGTCACCTCCCTGACCAAGGCCCTTCTCCCCTGGATTTCTCAGTTTGGTGGCCAGCTCTAGGAAGAATCTTGGTGGTTCCAGACATCTTCCGTTTAAGAATGATGGAAGCCACTGTGTTCTTGGGGACCTTGATTGCTGCAGAAACGCTTTGGTACCCTTCCCCAGACAAAATGTTGTCGCGGAGCTCTACAGACAATTCCTTTGACCTCATGGGTTGGTTTTTGCTCTGACATGCACTGTCAACTGTGGGACCTTTTTATATAGACTAGTGTATGCCTTTCCAAATCATGTCCAATCAATTGAATTTACCATGGGTGGACTCTCAAGGATGATCAATGGAAACAGGATGCACCTGAGCTCAAAGGGTCTGAATACTTATGTAAATAAGTATTTCTAAACTGTTTTCGCTTTGTCATTATGCTTTGCCATTATGGGAGGATTATTTATTTTTTTACTCATTTTAGATTAAGGCTGTAATGTAACAAAATGTGGAAAAAGTGGTCTGAATACTTTTTGAATGCTTTGGTTTTTGTTGGAAACTGTTTCAAATTATAGCTTTTTAGCGTTTGTGGTACAAATCCGATGCAAGTCAATGGTACATATATTAGCATTTTTACGATTCGTGTTCAAATCATCCTAAAGTAACTAAATTATGCGAGTTATAGATTAATTGGATATGAAGCGGGAAATGCTAGTATATACCATTGACTTGCATTGGATTTGTGCCACAAGTGCTAAAATGTTAGCATTTGAAACGGTGGCCAAGAAAACAAAACCAAAGCTTGGGTTGCTGTCATACCTTGTCCATAGACTAAGGAAACCAATATGTTGTTTTGTAATTTGAGTAAACTATCCTGTTAGCTTAGATTCTCAGAAATGTTGTTGCAGGAATGCTAATCTTATCTGTTTCTAACTACAGAAACTATTTCAGAACAATCTGAGATGGTGGGTGATATGGCTTGGAACGACCCCAGTAGAAATATAGGTTGCCATTTGTGTAACATGCTATATTCTGTGAAAAAGATGAAAGCATGAATTGGAATGATATCTCCCTCTCTCCTTCTCTCTTTCAGGGCATCCCGCTCTCTGAGCCAGGGTCATGCCTCTGCCCAGCATGAGAAGATCCTGTGTGAAACCTGGTGTATCGAGGCGAGTCTCTCTCTCTCTCTATCACACACACACACACACACACACACACACAACACACACACACACACACACACACACACACACACACACACACACACACACACACAACACACACAGCTCTGGAAAAAAATTAAGAGACCACTGCAAAATGATCAATTTCTCTAGTTTTACTATTTATAGGTATGTGTTTGGGTAAAATGAACATTTTTGTTTTATTCTATAAACGTCTGACAACATTTCTCCCAAATTCCAAATCAAAATATTGTCATTTAGAGCATTTATTTGCAGAAAATGACAACTGGTCAAAATAACAAAAAAGAKGCAGTGTTGTCWGACCATTAAGTTCATATTCATTTTTAAACAACACAATACTAATGTTTTAACTTAGGAAGAGTTCAGAAATCAATATTTGGTGGAATAACCCAGATTTTTCAATCACACCTTTAATGCGTCTTGGCATGCGCTCCACCAGTCTATCACATTGATGTTGGGTGACTTTATGCCACTCCTGGTGCAAAAATCCAAGCAGCTCGGCTTTGTTTGATGGCTTGTGACCATCCATCTTCCTCTTGATCACATTCCAGAGGTTTTCATTGGGGTTCAGGTCTGGGGATTGGGCTGGCCATGACAGGGTCTTGATCTGTTGGTCCTCCATCCACACCTTGATTGACCTGGCTGTGTGGCATGGAGCATTGTCCTGCTGGAAAAAACAATCCTCAGTTGGGGAACATTGGCAGAGCAGAAGGAAGCAAAAATAAAGCTGCCCAATTGCAGCCTTGCTGAAGCACCCCCAAATCATCACCGATCCTCCACCAAATGTCACATTGGGTGCGAGACCTGGAGAGGCCTACGAGCCACAGTGTCTCGCACCCACTGCGAAATTTAGTGGAGGATTGGTGAAGAGGACAAGTACATTAGTGTCTAGTTTGAGAAACATACGCCTCACAAGTCCTCAACTGGCAGCTTCATTAAATAGTACCCACAAAACACCAGTCTCAACGTCAACAGTGAAGAGGCGACTCCGGGATGCTGGCCTTCTAGGCAGAGTTGCAAAGAAAAAGGCGTATCTCAGACTGGCCAATAAAAAGAAAAGATTAAGATGGGCAAAAGAACACAGACACTGGACAGAGGAACTCTGCCTAGAAGGCCAGCATCCCGGAGTCGCCTCTTCACTGTTGGCGTTAGAAATGTCCTTGTTTTTTAAAGAAAAGCAAAAAAAGTGTGTCTATTAAAATAACATACAATTTAAGATAAATACAATGTAGACATTGTTAATGTTGTAAATGACTATCAGGTGTTTTCTTGCCACTATATTGTGTGTGTGTGTGTGTGTGTGTGTGTGTGTGCGTGCTGATCTCTGCCGCGCCCCCCCCCCTCCACCACCAGGCCTATGACAGGATCATGAAGAACGTCAAGGACCTGAAGTCTAGTTCCACCACCCAGGTCTTCAAGAACATGAAGGCCATATCTGCTGCCGTAGTGGAGAATGGAGGCATCGTCGCTCCTCACCCTCTGGGTTTCTAAACCAACTCGTAGAACATTTATAACACTGACAGAAACATACTACTCCCTGAGAGAGAGAGAGCTCCTTTTCACGCTACTGAACCAATCCAAGCTGTACTGTACTGGCTGAAACCATGCTAGAAAGGGAAATGTGAAACCAAAATCTGAGCCAGTACGGTTTGGGTCGGCACGATAATGCGAAAAGGGTGAGAATGCGCTCTTCTGTGGGAGAATCTCCACTGCATACTTCTCATGTCCTTGCCTCTTTCTCAAAACCCATTGGAGGGGAGGTACCTTTGGGTTTCTCATCCAATGGGTCTTGAGAAGGAGGCGAGAAGAGGGGGGATGCAAGTAGTATGCAATTGAGATTCTCCCATTGTCTCAAAGACCCTCTGCAGAAAAAACGTAACTCTTCAAGCCTCAACGTCACAGTGCATCACAAGCCAAGCGGATCAACTATCCTTCGACATGGTTTTGACTATTAATTTACTGAATGTAAAGTCTGTTTTACTTTTACTATATTTATGGCCTTTTAAATAATATGTACTGTAGTCTTGATATCTGTCCAGGATCTCATTTGGAACTAACCATATGTGCATGGTGGTATCAAATGACTAAGATGTGGGGAAAGACAAAGTTAGTTTGTTGAAGGTTTTTGTATTAAGTTGAGATTTGGTTCTGGGTTGCCGAGACTGTTTGGGACAATTCTGAGGAAGGACAGTTTGAGGAAGTATAGTGACATCAGCCTTGTATCTGGGCTCTTTGAATACATCACTTTGCGTTCATTGTGACTAAATTCTCTCTACCTGTCAATAACCTGATATGTACAGAGTTGTGTGTGTGCTGCACTCACAAATGGCCTGCAAGGGAAAATAGGGTGCCATTTCAGTCACCCATGGTCTCACCCTTACTTTGTTGAATGTTCTAATGTCCTTTGACAGTTGACCTTGGTATTGTGGTCAGGTGTCAATACGTCACATTCCGTGCAATCAACCATTTTCTTCTGTTTTCTCTGCTTTTCAAATCAAATTTTATTGTCACATGCAGATGTTAATGCGAGTGTATTGAAATGCTTGTGCTTCTAGTTCCGACCATGCAGTAATATCTAACAAGTAATCTAACATTTCACAACAACTACCTTTTACACACAAGTGTAAAGGAATGAAGAAGAATATGTACATATAAATATATGGATGAGTGATGGCCGAACGGCATAGGCAAGATGCAGTAGAGTACAGTGTATATACATATGAGATGAGTAATGTAGGGTATGTAAACATTATATAAAGTGGCATTGTTTAAAGTGACTAGTGATACATTTATTACATCCAATTTTTAACAATTAAAGTGGCTAGAGATTTGAGTCAGTATGTTGGCAGCAGCCACTCGATGTTAGTGATGGCTGTTTAACAGTCTGATGGCCTTGAGATTGAAAAACAGCTTCTGTCTCAGTCCCAGCTTTGATGCACCTGTACTGACCTCGCCTTCTGGATTATAGCGGGGTGAACAGGCAGTGGCTCGGGTGGTTGTTGTCCTTGATGATCTTTTTGGTTTTTTCACCACTTCACTCGTTTGTGCACGGTGATCATTTGTTCCCTGTTTTATGGATTCTACATTTTGTCTTCATATGACAAGGATTGTACTCACAGTTTGAGTGTGTGTAATTCACGGTTTTACGTAAGTATTTTTGGGGACAGCCTGTTTGTGAAAGTCTATTGTCACAACCATACAGTCACTTTCTTTGACAAGCCTGCAGGAATAGTGGTGCAGCACACACAAACTCAACCAACAATAAACAACTCTAGTGCCTGATATTCCAATTGCCTTTGCCGAGGGTTGCAGGTCTATTTCTAAAATTAATTTAATGATAGTACCGGTATGTCGTGTTGCTAAATATGTAGCATAATCAATAGMGATTGGCTTGTGGCTACTTCTTCGATCATGTTAATGTCAAAAAGAATGTAGCATTGATGATAATAAAGGAAGAACTTGTGTTTGGTCATATTGTTTTATATTTTCATTATAAACATGCTGTAAGAGACACCTTAGGACTTCTTACAAAGACAGTTATATTAACCCATTAAGCACTGACAAAGAAATGGATGAAAGGAATTGTATCCTAAAAAGTGTAACTTAATATTGTCCACAAAAGGAATGCCGCTGCCTCAATTCTGTGAAGCTCGCTACTCTGATGGCTGTGGCTCAACACAAAGGATTTCAGATAGGCCTTGTTAATCACAGTGCAGATAAGTACCTGAGGAGATAGTTGCACCAGAGGGGTTCAGCAGGTTTGGGCTGCGTTCCGATTCTCTACCCTTCTCCAGAAGTGTGCACGTGTTCACTACCCCCATGCATTGGATTTGGTCAAGCATGGCTGGAGGCAGGGGCAATTTTAGCATGTAAATCTTGATGGGGCAAACTAAAACATTACATTTTTTATATTTTAATGCATGCCAGCAAAGCCACTACACAATACATTAATTGCACTATAACGGTGACAAACGGTGCCCACAAACTGTAGGGCCTACATACAGCTTTCCCAACAGCAGAGCTTTCCTTTCAGCACCATGGAGTGAATCCTTACCACCGCTACACCTGGCTTTCAGCGGAGACTTGTCTGGCAGCGAAACAATTCATTCAGCCTCATATACTGCCTTTTTAGAAAACATAGCTGATATGGCTGACTTCCTTAAACAAATGTGGTTTCTACTGACAATTGAGCCGTACAAACTATTGCATAAGGGAACCTACGAGAGGATAAGAGGAAATCCGTAATTTCGTTTAAGACATTCTTGAGCGAGCTAGGACGGATGTAGTCAAAACTATTTGTTCAGCACTTTTGAAATGTATAGTGACAGAATTCAGAACATGGGATGTTCTTGCAGTATTCTCCCTGTACACCAAGTCAGAACCGTAGGACAAATAAAGGGGGCATATTAACAGATAATGAAAGTTCTTACAATATTCTATGATTACATTTCTCTAAACAGGTTACATGTGCACCAAGTCAGAACAATAGGTAAGTTATGAGGGATATTACATAATTTATGCAGCAGCATACATTTTTGGACTCACCTTGTGCTGTGCTCCCTTGAGCAGGAAGGTGGCGCGGCTGTCCTTGTAGGCTCTAGAAAAATCTCAACTTGGAATTCCGCGTTGGATGACTATTCAAAATTATTTTCCGTATTTTCCCAGTCGGAGCTAGTTTTATCCGAGTTCCCAGTTGTCTTGAACTCACTGAAGTCGTAGATTTCCGAGTTTCCAGGTGTTTTGAACGTGGCAGAAGTCATGCTGTATTGACAGCATAGCCAATGTATTAAAACCTTTCTGGCCCATGGTGTTAGCCCCTTTTTCGTGATATCCAATTGGTAATTAGGATATTGTCTCATCGCTGCAACTCCCTTACGGACTAGACTAAGGTTGAGAGCCAAGCCACACTGCTTCTTGACACACTGCTCGGTTAACCCGGAAGCCAGCTGCACCAATGTGTTAGAGGAAACAACCGAAGTCAGCTTGCAGGTGCCTGGCTGCCACAAGGACTTGCTAGAGCACGATGAGACAAGAACATCCCGGCCGGCCAAACCGTCCCCTAACCTGGACGACGCTGGGCCAATTGTGCGCCGCCTCATGGGTCTCCCGGTCACAGCCGGCTGTAACACAGCCTGGGATCAGACCAGGGGCTGCACTGGCGCATTTATGGCCGATGAGCATCGATACGTTTTACCTATAATTTCTCTTCATATGTCAAGGATCAAAAAGGATTTGCCTTTGGATTGCCGACGATGACTGCTTGTCTAGCTTGATAGCTACGATTTTGAAAGTATTTTCTTTATGTAACCAGGCAAGTCAGTTAAGAACAAATGCTTATTTCCAATGATGGCCAAACCATAACCCGGAACGGCGCTGGGCCAATTGTGCATCGCCCTATGGGACTCCCAATCACAGCTGGTTGTGATACACCCTGGAAATGAACCAGGGTCTGTAGTGATGCCTCTAGCACTGGGAGTGCCTTAAACCGCTGCACCACTCAGGAGCCCAATGTATGATGTTGACATGATCAGTCCAATCAAAGCTACGGTAGATATAACTTGATTTTACGTAATTTTACCTGTGGCCAATGACCTTGAGCCTTCTTGGATGGGCACTTCTAATGTAACTCTATGGCAGCACCCAAGGGGCTTGAATTTTCGAGCTCTACCCGTAGATTTTGCGGTGACGTAGTTTCTCCATGAGTGACAGAACACTGAGCCAATCACAGCGCAACTAGAGAACATTACGCTCCGTATTTTCCGCTGGCTGCCCCACCACCACWGAAAGCACTGAGCTAGGCTGAAATAAAGCAAAAAAGAGACCATGTTTGTATGCAGCTTTATTAACTCAATAATTTTTTTATTTTACATTGTTTGCAAACTGATCTGTGACACATATTAATGCCAAAATAACATGCAAAACAGGCAACAAAAAAAACTGGTTTCCACCATAATCCTCATACCAATCCATTCCTTTTAGATATGAGTGCACACTTCGAGATGTATGAGTGCACACTTCGGGAGAGAATCATAATGTAGGCATGGTGTTCTACAGAGGTATCAGAAAGGCTAAGGTGGCTGGGTGGGTCAGCCCAGAATACAGCTACAGCAGTGGAGGCTCCTCAGAGGAGGAAGGGGAGGACCATCCTCCTCAGTGAATTTGATAAAAAAATTAATTGTAAAACATTTAAAAATGTATCCTTTAGATAAAACTATACTAAATATAACCACGTCACCAAATAATTGATTAAAACACTATTTTGCAAAGGTCTACAGTAGCCAGAACGGCACTCTGTAGGGTAGAACCATGGTGTAGCCGGAGGATAGCTACCTTCCGTCCTACTCTGGGTACATTGACTTCAATACAAAACCTAAGAGGCTCATGGGTCTCAACCCAAGTCCTACATAGACTTACACAGTAATTATGAAAACTTCCGGAGGACGTCCAGCAGCCTGTCAGAGCTCTTGCAGCATGAACTGACATGTTATCCACCCAATCAAAGGATCAGATAATTAATATAGTACTGTAAGCATAAGCTGCAGCTAGCTAGCACTGCAGTGCATAAAATGTGATGAGTATTTGACTCAAAGAGAGAAAAAGACAATAATTAGCTACTGAAACACCCTGCTCAAACAGAGGGATGCTATGTTAGCTAGAGCCTCTACAGGATCGCCACCCCATGCCGGTTGAGCTAACGTGCGCTAATGTGATTAGCATGTCATTGTAAGTAACAAGAACCTTTCCCAGGACATAGACATGTTTTATATGGGTAGAAAGCGTAAAGTCGTGTTAATCTAACTGCACTGTCCAATTTACAGTAGCTGTTACAGTGAAATAATACCATGTTATTGTTTGAGGAGAGTGCACAGTTATGAACTTGAACAAGTATCAATAAACCAATTAGGCACATTTGGGCAGACTTGATACAACATTTTGAACAATAATGCAATGGTTCATTGGATCAGTCTAAAACTTTGCACATACACTGCTGCCATTGAGTGGCCAAAATCTAAATTGCACCTAGTCCCCTAAGCCCTTCTCTTGCGTTTCAAAGATGATTAAAAAAAATATATACATTTTTATTTTAAACATGTTTTTTTCTTTGTATTATCTTTTACCAGATCTAATGTGTTATATTCTCCTACATTAATTTCACATTTCCACAAATTTCTAAGTGTTTCCTTTCAAATGGTATCAAGAATATGCATATCCTTCCTTCAGGTCCTGAGCTACAGGCAGTTAGATTTGGGTATGTTATTTTAGGCGAAAATTTGTAAAAAGTGTCCGATCCTTAAGAGACTAGCTGGCTATGACTTTCCAACACAACACTGGAACTCTTCCAAGTCAAGGTAAGCTTATGGTATTACTAATTTATTGCCACCAAGGCCCACCGGTGTAACTGCTTATGGCCTCCCGAGTGGCGCAGTGGTCTAAGGCACTGCATTACAGTGCTAGAGGCGTCACTACAGACCCAGGTTCAATACCTGGGCTGTATCGGGAGTATTGGCCGTGATCGGGAGTCCCTTAGGGCGGCACACAATTGGCCCAGCGTCATCTGGGTTAGGGGAGGAGTTGGCCGGGGGGACTTTACARGGCCGTCATTGTAAATAAGAATTTTTTGTTTACTGACTTGCCTAGTTAAATAAAGGTTACATTTAAAAAAAATACTGACTGTACACTAACGTTACTGCATGATTGTAGCAGGTTTACTAACACGTTAGTTCTATTAGCTATTGGCTGTGTGTAGCGGTTTGGCTTGGAAAGCTTTTTTCACCTGGTCACATGCAGTTGATGTGCATTGGAGTCCGCAAGTGAAGGGAAGAGGTGAGAGGAGGAGAGTGCATGAATGCGAGAAGGAATACAATACAACGTGGCTGCTATGAAAGTGAACTGTGTTTACGAGTGATCAGGGGTGTATTTCAACAGAATCGGCGGAATGAACACGCTTGTTAAACGGGAAAAAACGGGGGAAAACATACTTGAATTTGTCCAATAGAAACTTTTGTTTGCAAATGTTGGACTAGATGTTGTAGCAGCTAGATGAAGGCAAGAGTGTGCAAGGTGTCACTGTCTGTCACTGTCTGTCACAAATGTGTCTCTTGACCTGTGTGCACCTACGTTGTAAGCTTTCATTCATAGGCTAAGTTGTAGAACCCTCATGATGGGTACAGGGAAAATTCTAGTATCATGTAGTAGCCTAAACCTATCCGATGTTACATTGCGCTGGGTGAATGGAGTATGAATGACAGTCATCCGATATGCTGTAATAGAAATAAGGCCATGCTCATGAAAAAAATCTTCCTCCCTCAACTTAAACGGCACTGACCGCCACTGGGCTACAGGGTGTTCTCCCCCAATGGGGTAATATCAGCGGTCAGACCACGTTCATCATCAGGGGCTGCAGTCCGACCAGGAACAGCTGTACTATAATCTACACCACCAGAGGCAATTCTTCTGCTCTTGAAAAAGCCCTTCTGAGAAAAAAAGCAACAATCTTTAGTCAATATATATTTATATGGTTGGATGATGTATACATAATGTTGTTCGTACAGACAGACAGCCTTGGAGAGGGAATAGGGTGTCACCTCACACTCCCTCCTCCCCACTCCAGAACCACTGAAGCAGACAGGGTTAGGATTGTGGTTGCGGTTGGGGTTGAACTGGGATGCGGACATGAGGCTAGGGTTATGTTAGGATTTAGGGTTAGAGGAGTGTCTCACCTTGTAGAGAACGCCAGAGATTATCATCAGTAGCAACAGCGAAAACACAACACTGATGGAAGCAATGAGAGCAGTGTGGGATTCAGGCGTCGTCTCCAGAATGGACAGAATCTAGAAGAGAGATATGACGGAGTGAGTGGAAGAAATAAGAACGATCATTGTCATGAAGCCCACCTGTCCCAATCCCATTAGAAGTTTAGAAGGAGAAAGTGTAGGCCTTATAGAAATAATGCACTCAAATTGAAAATCACGAAAGAAAATAATATGCATTTCTATCAGCCTAATCGAGGTGGAGATTACATCTCACATTCCAATGTTTGAATTTGTAAACAAGACTGCATGGGATTCCTCTTAACGCGACTCCATGCAACCAATGGCAATGTCCACTTCAGGTATAATGCCAGGAGCCGCTTGTGGATTTGACAGCTCTGACGCAGTTCCAACAACCACTATGCAGATGTGGGCTAAAGAGGATCTGATGGAATAGAGCCCTTAGAGAGCATTTGAAATGATTGGCTCACCTTCACACTCTGAGAACCAACGGCAGGGTACTGGGAGTAGACACTCTGGTCGAAGGACAGCGACCCCCAACTGACCACCTCCACCGGCTGCACCGCGGAACCCTGGGAAACAAACAACACTACTGAAACTCAACCACAACAACTCATAACGTGAATCTCGGCCTCGATTCAATCAGATGGAGCGCTAACCCGCGTTGGCATTTTGGCTGTGTAGGTGAGCGGCTGCTCTTGTGTGTGTCACAAACCACTCCCTTCCGTATTATCCCTACCGTGTTAGAAGTTCAAAATGGCGATGGAAAGTGTAGGGCTCGATTCAATCCGTATCGCCGAAGTTCATCGCTATAGCACGATMGAAATTTAAAAGGCAATGATCCTGCAATCGCGGAGACCACATTCACGGTAAATGCCACATATGTTGGCAGAATCAGAAATTACCTTTAAGGGGGAGTGTAGCACCTATTTCTGAGAAGCCCCGGAGCCAGGCTTTCTTTGGAGGCTGTGGATTTTGCTCAATGGGATTATAAATGTTTCTTGCAATAGCTAGCTATTCTCTTCCTCCGTTTCTGAATGAATTTGTGGCTATTTCTTTCTTGCTGGCAAAATAAGTGAGCTAGATTTTGTTTGTGTTCTGCCATATGTCGATAACATAGTTAGGTTTGTCACTGGTATGGGCTACTAAATATCCTAAACCCAGCCAGCTAGACAGTCATAGATCGTAAGGGTGTAAACATGTGAATATTGTAGAAAAATTCTCACAGCCGTTTTCCATGTACAGTAGGTTACAGGTAATATGTTCCTCCACCGTGTGAGTCATATAAATTAAGATCTTTCTGGCTGTCTTCTTGGTTTTAGTATATGTGAGGAGCTCCGAGCACTGCCATTTATACATTGATAAAACCTATTGAGAAGAACTAGGTAAATGAGTAATCCGTTTGGGGAAGGGGATCGTAAATACACTTAGCAATTGTTTTAGATGCTTTTTCCTTATGATCCCTGGAGATTAATGTGAAACCAGTCAAATGGAAGCAAACTTTTCCACAGCGAGGTAGGCTATAAATAGCTGTGCCTTTATTCAGAAATGTTATTGTATTGTATATTTTGGAGGCCCGGGCTTTTCTCAGTTATATTTAACAATTTGTATCATGTTAATTATTAGCCACTATTGGGAGCCACCGTCAGTATTACACACATACATTTATAACTGTCACTTTAGTGTTAGTTTCCTTCCATTTGCAGCCTACATTTATAACTGTCACTTTAGTGTTCGTTTCCTTCAATTTGTAGCCTACATTTATAACTGTCACTTTAGTGTTAGTTTCCTTCAATTTGTAGCCTACATTTATAACTGTTAATGTAGTGTTAGTTTCCTTCAATTTGTAGCCTACATTTATAACTGTTAATGTAGTGTTAGTTTCCTTCAATTTGTAGCCTACATTTAGCATCATTCCATTCTGTTTACTTTCCTCTGTCACATCTGTGTACTTGTTATTGATGGTGCGTAGCAATGGATCATATCAGGCTAACGTTGTGCAATAATTGGGGATATGTAGGCTATTTGAATCGTTATGAAACTCAGACTACATGTAGCAGCTTAAACCTGGAACCAGGCGCACGGTTCACGACGACTAGACTGTTGTCACACATTTCAATAATTAGTGAATATTAGTGTAAATCTGTAGGACTATTGTCCAACCTCTATTGTCCACCTTCCAATATTTCATGCATTGAACATTAATATGGCGACTTTCAGGATGAATCAAACCACCCTATTTTTTATGATTCATACTAACCCTAAAATGTGTCTAAACAAGAGTATCAGAGTCTTTTTTTCCCTACCAGTTGGTGCTGAAACGGAGACAAATATTCATATATTTAGATGTTTTCTTTTATTGATCCCTATATTCTGAACCCTTTCTCTCTATGTTATTCCAGTGAGTCTGTCGCCAAAATTCTAATTAATAGGTACACTTTAAGGGATGGCTTAAGAGAAATGTAGCCGAAGTCTACGCCCCTTCGTCGGGATTGGCCAACAGTACTACTCCTAGTAGGAGTGGGAACTATCGATGGGATTCTTCAATTAAGTGTTTATTGTCATTCAACGATAGACAACTAGTTCTCATATATATTTTTTAACTGCACCAAACGTTTTAGTTAGATGTAAAATTGCGCAATTGAGACCTCCCCAGCAAAAACAGATTCCTTGATATATCTTAGATTAATTCTGACTATTTAGAGGAAGTGTATACTGGCTACGTTGTTGCTATGGCATCTCAAGAGGGACAAACAGTAATATTGCAGCTTTTTTTTTTTTCAAGCAACGGTATTTCAAAGGAGTATGAGAGGCACAGACATGCACTTTGCCTAGCCAAGTTCTGCTAGGAGCAAACCGAACCTAGTTTGAGGGCTCCTTAAACTTCTTAGGGCTTAGTGCCTTTTTTTCTATATTTCCGCCTGAATGATGTACCCAAAGTAAACTGCCTGTTGCTCAGGCCCTGAAGCCAGGATAAGCATAAMATTGGTACCATTGGAAAGAAGACACTTTGCACTTTGTAGAAATGTTAAAATAATGTAGGAGAATATAACACAATAGATATGGTAGGAGAAAATCCAAAGAAAAACCAACCAGATTTTTTTTTTAAAGAGAGACCATCCTCTTAGAATGGCAAGTATAAGGTCATACTGAAAATTAGCTCCCTGGATGCAATTCATATGGCTTCCACAGGGTGTCTGCAGTCTATGTTCAAGGTTTCAGGCTTATAACTTCAAAAAYGAATAAGAAATATCAGTTTTAGTACAGGGACAACGTCTTGGAGATTCATGTTTATGCGCGCCATGAAGACAGGACGCACCTGCTATTGAACATACTGCTTTCTGTAAGAAATATTATAGTTTGATTACATTTTAGGGTATCTGAGGAGTAAATAGAGACGTATTTTGACATGTTGAAACAAAGTTTAGGGGGAGATTTTCGGATTCCTTTCTCTGCACGTTGAACGAGTGGATTACTGAAATCGATTGCGCCGTGCAGTTAGATGAACAAGAATGTAAGCTTTCAACCGATATAAGACACTTATATGTACCTAAATGTTTAATATTCATAATTTTAGGATTATTTATTTGAATTGCGCGCCCTCCAGTTTCACCGGAAATTGTCCCGCCAGCGGGACACCTAGCCCTAATTAAACTCAGTTTTTCACAATTCCTGACATTTAATTCYAGTAAACATTCCCTGTCTTAGGTCAGTTAGGATCACCACTTTATTTTAAGAATGTAAAATGTCAGAATAATAGTAGAGAGAATTATTTATTTCAGCTTGTATTTCTTTCATCACATTCCCAGTGGGTCAGAAGTTTACATGCACTCAATTAGTATTTGGTAGCATTGCCTTTAAATTGTTTAACTTGGGTCAAACGTTTCGGGTAGCCTTCCACAATAAGTTGGGTGAATTTTGGCCCATTCCTCCTGACAAAGCTGGTGTAACTGAGTCAGGTTTGTAGGCCTCCTTACTCGCACATGCTTTTTTTGCCCACAAATTTTTCTATGGGATTGAGGTTAGGGCTTTGTGATGGCCACTCCAATACCTTGACTTTGTTGTCCTTAAGCCATTTTGCCACAACTTTGGAAGTATGCTTGGGGTCATTGTCCATTTGGAAGACACATTTGCAACCAAGCTTTAACTTCCTGACTGATGTCTTGAGATGTTGCTTCAATATATCCACATCATTTTCCTTCCTCATGAGGCCATCTGTTTTGTGAAGTGCACCAGTCCCTCCTGCAGCAAAGCACCCCCCACAACATGATGCTGCCACCCCCGTGCTTCACGGTTGGGATGGTGTTCTTCGGCTTGCAAGCATCCCCCCTTTTCCTCCAAACATAACGATGGTCATTATTGCCAAACAGTTCTATATTTGTTTCATCAGACCAGAGGACATTTCTCTAAAAAGTACGATCTTTGCCCCATGTGCAGTTGCAAACCGTAGTCTGGCTTTTTTATGGCGGTTTTGGAGCAATGGCTTCTTCCTTGCTGAGCGGACTTTCAGTTTATGTCAATATAGGACTCGTTTTACTCTGGATATAGATACTTTTGTACCTGTTTCCTCCAGCATCTTCACAAGGTCATTTGCTGTTGTTCTGGGATTGATTTGCACTTTTCGCACCAAAGTACGTTCATCTCTAGGAGACAGAACGCGTCTCCTTCCTGAGCGGTATGACGGCTGCATGGTCCCATTGTGTTTATACTTTCGTACTAATGTTTGCACAGATGAACGTGGTACCTTCAGGCGTTTGGAAATTGCTCCCAAGGATGAACCAGACTTGTGGAGGTCTACAATTTCTTTTCTGAGGTCTTGGATGATTTCTTTGGATTTTCCCATGATGTCAAGCAAAGAGGCACTGAGTTTGAAGGTAGGCCTTGAAATACATCCACAGGTACACCTCCAATTGACTCAAATGATGTCAACTAGCCTATCAGAAGCTTCTAAAACCATGACATCATTTTCTGGAATTTTCCAAGCTGTTTAAAGGCACAGTCAACTTAGTGCATGTAAACTTCTGACCCACTGGAATTGTGATACAGTGAATTATAAGTGAAATAATCTGTCTGTAAACAATTGTTGGAAAAAYTACTTGTGTCATGCACAAAGTAGATGTCCTAACCGACATGCCAAAACTATAGTTTGTTAACAAGAAATTTGTGGAGTGGTTGAAAAATGAGTTTTAATGACTCCAACCTAAGTGTATATAAACTTCCGACTTCAACTATATGTGAGAATGATGTTCATTGACTACAGCTCAGCATTCAACACTATAGTGCCCAAGAAGCTCATCACTAAGCTAAGGACTATGGGACGAAACACCTCCCTCTGTAACTGAATCCTGGACTTCCTGATGGGCCGCCCCCCGGTGGTAAGGGTAGGCAACAACACGTCTGCCACACTGATCCTCAACACTGGGGCCCCTCGGGGGTCTGTACTTAGTCCCCTCCTGTAATCCCTGTTCACCCACGACTGCGTGGCCAAACATGACTCCAACATCATCATTAAGTTTACTGACGACACAGGGAGTATCCTGTGGACTACAGGAAAATGCAGGCCGAACAGGCCCCCATTAACATCAACTGGGCTGTAGTGGAGCRGGTCGAGAGTTTCAAGTTCCTTGGTGTCCACATCACCAACGATCTATCATGGTCCAAAACACACCAAGACAAAGCACACGACAAAACCTTTTCCCCCTCAGGAGACTGAAATGATTTGGCATGGATCCCTAGATCTTCAAAAAGTTATACAGCTGCACCATCGAGAACATCCTGACCGGTTGCATCACCGCCTGGTATAGACTGTTTTCTCTGCTACCGTACGGGAAGCTGTACGGAGCGCCAAGTCTTGGACCAAAAGGCTCCTTCACAGCTTCTATCCCCAAGCCATAAGACTGCTGAACAATCAATCAAATGGCCACCGGACTATTACATAGACCCCCCCCCCCCCCCATTTGTTTTGTACACTGCTGCTTCTCGCTGTTTATTATCTATGCATAGTCACTTCATCCCTACCTACATGTACAAATTACCTCTAACCTGTACCCCGCACACTGACTCGGCACCGGTACCCCCTGTATATAGCCTCATTGTTATTTTATTGTGTTACTTTTTATTATTTTTTACTTTCGTTTATTTGGTAAATATTTTCTTAACTCTTCTTGAACTACGCACTGTTGTTAAGGGCTTGTAAGTAAGCATTTCACGGTAAGGTCTACACTTGTTGAGTTCGGCGCATGTGACAAATAAAGTTTGATTTGATTTGACACTGCCAAAACAACCGCTATGCGGGTGTCGTCTGACACGGACCTGATAGAACCTAGCCCCTCATCTGCTTGACATGGACCCATACCAGAGCAATCTATATACGGCTGCCTCATCTAGCCCCATACAACACCTATGCTTACATACATTGTTCAACAACATGAAACGTATGTATGAAGTTACGATTATCCTTACCTCTGAGCTTCTACTGATATTCCCAACAAACTTGAAGATGGTTGGCTGATTGATGGACGACAGTCCTATGGTGCAGCCAAACAGATGACAGATGACCCCACTACAGTGCTGTGGTAGACCCAATCAGAAGGGTTAGAGTAGAAACGACTGTACTTGTAATGACAAGTGATTAGAGAAACACCCATGCTTCTATTTAATTTATGTCTCTTTTAGAGGTCTTTCTCACCTGATAAAACAGAGTGTTTTTTTCCTGTTTAGAGAATACCTCCTTYCTCTCACACGTTCCTCTGCTGTTATCCTTTGGCACAAACACAGACGTGCACGCAAAAATAAGAACACGTATWATACCAGAAGACATATGCAACTAACCAAATACCATATCCTGCCACTGGTACTTCATGCTGATTGACTGAGGAAAGTGCTGCTTGACTATTGTAGATGCTGTCAGGTGACCTGCGTCTGCTACAGACCAGGCACAAAACAAAAGGAAATGCTTCAAGTGAGTGAAACACAAAGGTACTATCGAAACTTGCCCAATAAGAAAAAATCATTTTCGCTTCCAATGTTAAAAAAGGTGTACCCGAATGAAAAGGACCCAGGCTGCACTCACTGTTTGAAGAAGAGACACATTCCACWGGTAACCAGAGTCCAACTCCACTGGAATCACAAATGTAACATTGACCGGTGCGGCCACATTTCCTATATTCTCCACCTCA
>NC_036863.1:49334655-49352792 GCF_002910315.2 Salvelinus sp. IW2-2015 | reverse complement strand
TCTTCGGCTTGCAAGCATCCCCCTTTTCCTCCAAACATAACGATGCGTCATTATTGCCAAACAGTTCTTATTGTTTCATCAACCAGAGGACATTTCTCTAAAAGTACAATCTTTGCCCCATGTGCAGTTGCAAACCGTATAGCTGGCTTTTTTATGGCGGTTTTGGCAGCATGGCTTCTTCCTTGCTGAGCGGACTTTCAGTTTACTGTCAATATAGGACTCGTTTTACTCTGGATATAGAATACTTTTGTACCTGTTTCCTACCAGCATCTTCCACAAGTCATTTGCTGTTGTTCTGGGATTGATTTGCAACTTTCGCATCAAAGTACGTTCATCTGCTAGGAACAGAACGCGTCTCCTTCCTGAGCGGTTATGACGGCTGCATGGTCCCATTGTGTTATATACTTTCGTACTAATGTTTGCACAGATGAACGTGGTACCTTCAGGCGTTTGGACAATTGCTCCCAAGGATGAACCAGACTTGTGGGGTTCTACATTTCTTTTCTGAGGTCTTGGATGATTTTCTTTGGATTTTCCCATGATGTCAAGCAAAGAGCACTGAGTTTGAAGGTAGGCCTTGAATACAATCCACAGGTACACTCCAATTGACTCAAATGATGTCAACTAGCTATCAGAAGCTTCTAAACCCATGACATCATTTTTCTGGAATTTCCAAGCTGTTTAAAGGCACAGTCAATTGAGTGCAGTTAAACTCTGACCACTGGAATTGTGATCAGTGAATTATAAGTGAAAATATCTGTCTGTAAACAATTGTTGGAAAAAAATACTTGTGCATGCACAAAGTAGATTCCTAACCGACATGCCAAAACTATAGTTTGTTAACAAGAACATTTGTGGAGTGGTTGAAAAAATGAGTTTTAATGACTCCAACCTAAGTGTATATAAACTTCCGACTCAACTATATGGAGAATGATGTTCATTGACTACAGCTCAGCATCAACACTATAGTGCCCAAGAAGCTCATCACTAAGCTAAGGACTTGGGACGAAACACCTCCCTCTGTAACTGAATCCTGGACTTCCTGATGGGCCGCCCCCCGGTGGTAAGGTAGGCAAACAACACGTCTGCCACACTGATCCTCAACACTGGGGGCCCCTCGGGGGTCTGTACTTAGTCCCCTCCTGTAATCCCTGTTCACCCACGACTTGCGTGGCCAAACATGACTCCAACATCATCATTAAGTTTTACTGACGACACAGGAGTATCCTGTGGACTACAGGAAAATGCAGGCGAACAGGCCCCCATTAACATCAACTGGGCTGTAGTGGAGGAGGTGCGAGTTTCAAGTTCCTTTGGTGTCCACATCACCAGATCTATCATGGTCAAAACCACCCAAGACAAGGCACACGACAAACCTTTTCCCCCTCAGGAGACTGAAATGATTTGGCATGGATCCCCAGATCTTCAAAAAGTTATTACAACTGCACCATCGAGAACATCCTGACCGGTTGCATCACCGCCTGGTATAGACTGTTTTCTCTGGCTACCGTACGGGAACGTACGGAGCGCCCAGTCTTGGACCAAAAGGCTCCTTCACACTTCTATCCCCAAGCCATAAGACTGCTGAACAATCAATCAAATGGCCACCGGACTATCTAATTGACCCCCCCCCCCCCCCCCCATTTGTTTTGTACACTGCTGCTTCTCGCTATTTATTATCTATGCATAGTCACTTCACCCCTACCTACATGTACAAATTACCTCTAACGCTGTACCCCTGCACACGACCGGCACCGGTTACCCCCTGTATATAGCCTCATTTTATATTTATTGTGTTACTTTTTGATTATTTTTTACTTTAGCTTAATTTTGAATATTTTCGTTGTAAGTAAGCATTTCACGGTAAGGTCTACACTTGTTGAGTTCGGCGCATGTGACAAATAAAGTTTGATTTGATTTGACACTGCCAAACAACCGCTATGCGGGTGTCGTCTGACGCGGACCTGATAGAACCTAGCCCCTCATCTGCTTGACATGGACCCATACCAGAGCAATCTATATACGGCTGCCTCATCTAGCCCCATTCAACACCTATGCTTACATACATTGTTCAACAACATGAAACGTATGTATGAAGTTACGATTATCCTACCTCTGAGCTTCACTGATATTCCCAACAAACTTGAAGATGGTTGGCTGATTGATGGACGACAGTCCTATGGTGCAGCCAAACAGATGACAGATGACCCCACTACAGTGCTGTGGTAGACCCAATCAGAAGGGTTAGAGAGAAACGACTGTACTTGTAATGACAAGTGATTAGAGAAACACCATGCTTCTATTTAATTTATGTCTCTTTAGAGGTCTTCTCACCTTGATAAACAGAGTGTTTTTTCCTGTTTAGAGAATACCTCCTTCCTCTCACACGTGTTCCTCTGCTGTTATCCTTTGGCACAAACACAGACGTGCACGCAAAAATAAGAACACGTATATACCAGAAGACATATGCAAACAACCAAATACCATTCCTGCACTGGTACTTCATGCTGATTGACTAAGGAAAGTGCTGCTTGACTATTGTAGATGCTGTCAGGTGACCTGCGTCTGCTACAGACCAGGCACAAAAAAAAGGAAATGCTTCAAGTGAGTGAAACACAAGGTACTATCGAAACTTGCCCAATAAGAAAAATCATTTTCGCTTCCAATGTTAAAAAAGGTTACCCGAATGAAAAGGACCCAGGCTGCACTCACTGTTTGAAGAAGAGACACATTCCACGTAACCAGAGTCCAACTCCACTGGAATCACAAATGTAACATTGACCGGTGCGGCCACATTTCCTATATTCTCCACCTCAGAGATTGAGATAGGACACGGGGAGATTGTTAAAGGAATTTTGATTCCTGTTTATTAACCAATTCAATTAAAACACTCTGCCATAAATAAGAATTTGTAAGATAATTATCTCATAAAAATGGACAGATACCATCTTAAAATCAAATCAATCATAACGTTTATTCTCGAGAGTACTGATTCATAATACATTTTACATCAGGTTATATAATGAAGATGATGTCATAGGTTTTAATGTCCAACCTCCTTCTCGGCATACAATGGCAATACAGTTAGAGTTCTCATTTACTGTCTGCCACCTGTTTAACTACTACAACCAACTCAAGGTCTTTCCCCTCCCTGGGTAGAGACATCATTCTAGCCTGTCTGAAGATAAACCCATTCTTTCTAAACAAGGAACACATAACATTCAACATTATGAGTTATAATTCTAAGTCAAATGTATACATATTTTAGTCATTAAACACAAAAATCCCGTAAAACGAGAATAAGAGATATAACAGGAAAGAAGTGTAATTGAAACACTAACCGATAAGAGATAGACATGTATACAGAACCAGTAGGCAGCAGTACCATGTACAGTATGATTTATCCCTACCATGTATATGTGCTCCAGAAGCTTGTTGTCTGGGAAAGTTATGTATTGGGAGGAGTATCCTCTGAAATATAACGATAAGTAAAGATCGTTTATCCTGCCTCAGTCACTATTGTCATATTGAAACTTTGTCTGAAGAGGAAAATTGTATGCACCCACCCTTTCACAACAATATTGATAGGAAGTTTGACATCTACAGAGGTGCTTGCATAGTTATCCTGAAGGGTGCCCTGTCCTTCATTATCACTGTAGGACAGAAGAATGAATACACAAACAGTGTTGACGTTTACCTTTGACACAAATTACGAACTACAAATTCTGATTAGATAGATGAATGGAATAGAGTAAAATAGAAAATAACAACTTCATTTCCCCCCCCCTCCATCACTGGTTAAGTTCTATCCGTGGAGATGGTGACTCACGTAGTAACAAACACATTGAAAGCCAGTCTTTCTCTCAAACAGGATGGCTCATACACTGTGAATGACATCAACACTGTCACCTGGGGGAAGGGCAGAAACAGATCAAAATGTTTTCTCTCTCAGCTTTACAAAAATGCAGTAGGCTGAATGATATTTACCCGTGCCCCCTGTCTCAGGACATTAGAGCTGAGGGGACACACTGTGTGTGTGATGTTTTCTAGTTCTGTGGTGTTGGACACACACCAGACAGTCAACTGGCCTGGTCCTGATGGCTGTAACAGATTGAACATTTACCTGTGACATGATCAAAACCAAACTAAACCAGCTGATGAAAGCAAACACTTTATCATATCTCTATTCCTCCATCCTTGCCACCCCTATTCACAACTAAATCCATCCTTTCATCCCTCCATCCTTCCCACCCCTGCTCACAACTAAATCCATCCCATCCTTTCATCCCTCCATCCTTACCACCCCTGCTCACAACTAAATCCATCCCATCCTTTCATCCCTCCATCCTTACCACCCCTGCTCACAACTAAATCCATCCCGTCCTTTCATCCCTCCATCCTTACCACCCCTGCTCACAACTAAANCTTTCATCCCTCCATCCTTCCCACCTCTGTTCACAACTAAATCCATCCTTTCATCCCTCCATCCTTCCCACAACTAAATCCATTGCATCCCTTCATAYAGTATATCTCTATCGTTCATCCTTTCATCCCTCCATCATTCCCACCCCTGCTCACAACTAAATCCATTGCATCCCTTCATACAGTATATCTCTATCGTTCATCCTTTCATCCCTCCATCTTTCCCACCCCTGCTCACAACTAAATCCATCCCATCCTTTCATCCCTCCATCCTTCCCACCCCTGCTCACAACTAAATCCACCCCATCCTTTCATCCCTCCATCCTTCCCACCCATGCTCACAACTAAATCCATTGCATCCCTTCATACAGTATATTTCGATTGTTCATCCTTTCATCCCTCCATCCTTGCTCACAACTAAATCCATCCCATCCTTTCATCCCTCCATCCTTCCCACCCCCGTTCACAACTAAATCCATCCCGTCCTTTCATCCCTCCATCCTTCCCACCCCTGCTCACAACTAAATCCATCCCATCCTTTCATCCCTCCATCCTTCCCACCTCTGCTCACAACTAAATCCATCCCATCCTTTCATCCCTCCATCCTTTTCCACCCCTGCTCACAACTAAATCCATCACGTCCTTTCATCCCTCCATTCTTCCCAACCATGCTCACAACCAAATCCATTGCATCCCTTCATACAGTATATCTCTCTAGCGTTCATCCTTTCATCCCTCCATCATTCCCACCCCTGYTCACAACTAAATCAATCACATGCCTTCATACAGTATATCTCTATCGTTCATCCTTTCATCCCTCCATCCACCCTGCTCACAACTAAATCTCTCCATCACACCCCTTCATATATCTCTCTAGCCCTTCATCCTACACCTGCCTCCATCCCTCCCGACAGTGGTGGGTCTTACCCGTTTGGCACGAACGAAGGGTATGGAGGAGGGGTGGACCAGTGTCAGCTCAGCCTCAGAGGAATCCTCTCCACTGTTAGCCACCTCTACAGACACTTCTACTGGGAAACCTTGGCTACACACCACCTCTGGACTGGAGGAGAGGAGAGAGCGAGAGAGAGGGAGAGAGAGACCGTTTAACAAACAGTTCAATTAATACAATGACAAATTGGACAAATATTTGACATATTTCACCTGGTGACATTGACTGATAAGTCAGAGACACACACATGGTCCTCGCCACAAACCTTCTCCAGCAAGATCTGAAAGAAACAATCACAAACTGCTGCAAAAACTTGTATTTTATTTAACCTTTATTTAACCAGGTAGGCTAGTTGAGAACAAGTTCTCATTTACAACTGTGACCTGGCCAAGATAAAGCACAGCAGTTCGACACATACAACAACACAGAGTTACACATGGAATAAACAAACATACAGTCAATAATACAGATGAAAAAGTCTATACACAGTGTATGCAAATGAGGTAAGATAAGGGAGGTAAGGCAATAAATAGGCCATGGTGGTGAAGTAATTACAATATAGCAATTAAACACTGGAGTGATAGATGTGCAAAAGATGAATGTGYAAGTAGATATACTGGGGTGCAAAKGAGCAAGATAAATAAATAAATGCAGTATGGTGATGAGGTAGTTGGATGGGCTATTTACAGATGGGCTATGTACAGGTGCAGTGATCTGTGAGCTGCTCTGACAGCTGGTGCTTAAAGTTAGTGAGGGAGATATGAGTCTCCAGCTTCAGTGATTTTTGCAGTTCGTTCCTGTCATTGGCAGCAGAGAACTGGAAGGAAAGGCGGCCAAAGTAGGAATTGGCTTTGGGGGTGMCCAGTGAAATATACCTGCTTRAGCGCGTGCTACRGGTGGGTGCTGCTATGGTGACCAGTGAGCTGAGATAAGGCGGGGCTTTACCTAGCACATTCATAGACACACAACCAAATTACACACACGCACACAGACACACAAACAGCACTCACCATGTGTGCAAAAGAGGTTGGGTTGTCTGGGCTCAGGACTGACTTCAGTCCTCCTGTCCCTGGTACCTCCAGACCCTCCACAGCCAATTGAACAGACAGAGGCACCTCAYGGTAGTCTGATATACAATCCTGGAGGACAGACCCAGAGAACACACCAAAACACTCCTCAAATAAACACCCCCAAAAACACACTAAGCATTTACCAAGTGCAGACAGACTGGGAATAGTGAGGTGTAAATGTGTAAATACAAACCCATACAAGTCGTACAACCATTGTGTGGTGTCTCCACAATGGTCGTGTAAATGTGTTTTGTGCAGACAAACTCATAAAAGAAATGTCTGTCGTATCACACCCATTATGTCAAATGCATTGTACATTCGCAGTCACACTTTAGTTATTTAGCAGACGCTCTTATACAGAGCGACTTGCAGGAGCAATTAGGGTTAAGTGCCTTGCTCAAGGACATAATGACACATTTTTGACCTAGTCGACTCAGGGATTCGAGCCAGCGACTTTTCGGTTACTGGCCCAACGCTCTTAACCACTGGGCCAGCTGCACTGGGCCAGCTGCTTCCTCTGCCCCCCTGTACAACCTGAGTGTGTATGGAGCCAACTACATACATGCAATATAATGTACACATACGCACCTAAAGGATGCACACAGGGACAAAACTCACAACAACATGCACTAATTTAAAATAAAATGTTATTTGTCACATGCACCTTTATACAACGGGTGTAGTCTTTACTGTGAAATGCTTACTTTTACAGTTTGGGGAAGGCCCTTTCCTGTTTCATGAAGGCCCTTTCCTGTTTCATTTCCTTTCATGACAATTCCCCCGTGCACAAAGCGAGGTCCATACAGAAATGGTTTGTCGAGATCGCTGTGGAAGAACTTGACTGGCCTACACAGAGCCCTGACCTCAACCCCATCGAACACCTTTGGGATGAATTGGAACGCCGACTGTGAGCCAGGCCTAATCGCCCAACATCAGTGCCCAATCTCACTAATGCTCTTGTGGCTGAATGAAAGCAAGTCCCCACAGCGATGATCCTACATCTAGTGGAAAGCCTTTCCAGAAGAGTGGAGGCTGGTATAAGCAGCAAAGCAGCATTAATATGGAGTTGGGTGACCAACTCCATATTAATGCCCATGATTTTGGAATGAGATGTTCAACGAGCAGGTGTCCACATACTGTTGGTCATGTAGTGTATGTGTGTGGGTTTTGTGTGGAGAGTGTGTATGTATAGTCTTGTGAGTGTGCATAGAGTCAGTGCAAGATAGGGTCAGTGCAGATAGACGGAGTAACCATTACATTAACTACACTGAACAAAAATATAAACGCAACATGTAAAGCGTTGGACCCATGTTTCATGAGCTGATAAAAAAAATCCCAGAAATATTCCATATGTATTCCGATAAAAATCGTATTTCTTAGTTGTTGTTTTTTTTACATCCCTGTTAGTGAGCATTTATCCTTTGCCAAGATAATCGATCCACCTGACAGGAGTGGCATATTAAGAAGCTGATTAAACAGCATGATCATTACACAGGTGCACCTTGTGCTGGGGGGCAATAAAAGGCCACTTTAAAATGTGCAGTTTTGTCACACAACACAGTGCCACAGATAACTCGAGGTTTGAGGGAGCGTGCAATTGTCATACTGACTGCAGGAAGGTCCACCAGAGCTGATGCCAGAGAATTTAATGTTAATTTATCGACCATAAGCTGCCTCCAACGTTGTTTTAGAGAATTTGGCAGTACGTCCATCTGGCCCCCCAACCGCAGACCACGTGTAACCACACCAGCCCAGGACCTCCTGGCTTCTTCACCTGCGGGATAGTTTGTGGGGGTGTGTCTGTAATACCACCCTTTTCTGGTGAAAAACCCATTCTGATTGGCTGGGCCTGGCTCCCCAGTGGACCTTCCTCTGAGTATATCTTCCTCTGTAGTGCTTTGTGGTCAAGGGTTGTGCAAGGGCCCATGTCAAATCGTTTCAGCTTCCTGAGGGGGGAGACGCGCTGTCCTTTAAAACATTTTTTTTAACCTTTATTTAACTAGGCAAGTCAGTTAAGAACTAATTCTTATTTTCAATGACGGCCTAGGAACATTCCGTTAACTGCCTTGTTCAGGGTCAGAACAACAGATTTTTACCTTGTCAGCTCAGGGATTCGATCTTGCAACCTTTCAGTTACAAGTCCAACACTCTACCCAGTAGGCTACCTGCCGCTGTCTATGAAAAGCATTTTCACATAGTTATTTCCCCTCTTGTCCATGTGTGAGAGGGCAGTGTGAAGTTGTGAAGTGCAATTGAGATTGCTTCATCTGTGGATCTGTTGGGGCAGTAGGCAAATTGGAGTGGGTCCAGGGTGTCTGGGATGATGGTATCAATGTGTGTCATGACCAGCCTTTCAAAGCACTTCATAATTATAGATGTGAGTGCTACAGGCTGATAGTCATTAAGGCAGGTTACCTTGGAGTTCTTGGGAACAGGGACAATGGTGGTCAGCTTGAAACAWGTTGGGATTACAGACTTGGACAAGGAGAAATGTAAAATGTCTGTGAAGTCAGTTTCCAGCTGGTCTGCACATGCTTTGAAAATGTGCCCTGGTATTCCGTCTGTTCTGGTAGCCTTGCGAGTGTTGACTTATTCAAATGTTTTACTCACATCGGCCACAGAGAGCGAGATCACATAGTCACCCAGAACAACGGGGGCTTTCACGCAAGACTCAGTGTTGTATTCCCCAAAGCGAGCATAAAAGGCATTTAGCTTGTTTGGTAGTTCTGCATCGTTGGGCATTTACATTTTTAAAAAATTATTTAACGTTTATTTAACATCTCACGGCTGGGTTTTCCTTTCTAATCCATTATCGTCTGCAAGCCCTGCAAAATACAACGAGAGTCAGAGCCAGTGTAATAGGATTCCACCTTCCTCCTATATTGTCCTTTTGCATGTTTAATGTCTCGTTAGAGGTCGTAGTGATCTTTCTTGTCTGTGTCCATGTCTGTGTCCCGTTTCTTGTAAGTGGYAACTCTAGCTTTTAGCCCAGCTCGGATATTTCCTTGTAATCTATGGTTTTTGGTTTGGATACTTTCGTATAATCACAGTGGGGACAACGTCGTCTATGCACTCATTGATGAAGCCTGTGACTAAGGTGGTCAATTTCTACACACACATAGAAAGTGGTGTGAAGCTACCACTGACCGGGATACTGAGGGAGAAGTTGTGGCAGGCAGTGCCTGTAACTGTTTCATCCCAGCTGGAGGATGTTGATCTGGGGTAGAAGCGCAGACGGGCTGGCCTGGTCCTGGTCTGATCCTCCAGTAGATCCACTGTCACAGACACTGATGCCTGGAGAGAAGCTAGGGCAGAGAAACATACCAGTTACAGCAGTGATATTCAAAGTCGTGTTCGCAGTGGGGTCGCCACATTTGAAAGAAAGTGGCTTTAATTGTCTTTTTTATTTATTTATTTTTTTACATATTGGTATTCAATATGGAACAATATACAACCGTATTGGAACGATTATTAGAAGAAAAAAAATTGTAAATGTATTTATTCATTTTGATAAGAAAGATGAAAATCTGTAAAAATGTTAATTTACAGATTTTAAGGTTGCCTCATTAGATTTGGAGTGGGGTGTGATCGTGAAAAAAATGGGCTCCCTGCTGAAAACTTTTGAATACTACTGAGTTACAAGATGGGTTATGTTACACAATGAAATTTAAAGTTGAAGAAAACAAGAGATAACATAAAATATCCAAAGCATTATAAAAATTTGAAATAAATGTAACAGGTGTTGTCTAACAGCCTAAGAGTTTCCCAGACACAGATTAATGGACAAACAAACCGAGCCAATATAACAAATTCCTCTCATTCCAGTAATACAACTCAAAGTAGAGTGTGCTATGCTGTGTGTTGTAGTGTGGAGATAATCTGTACCCTGTATGTTTCCCACGTGTGCCCCAGTGACAGTCACACACAGAATGGCTGTGGTTACGGGAGTGTTAAGGGCCATGGGGACGGCACAGTGGAAGTAGTTCTGGGAGATCATGGGAGGGTCCATGGTGACAGACACCAACACGCGCATCACTGGCTGGGACCTGGGGTGGACAAGAGGACACAACAGATCAAACAGTCAAAGACTCTACTACTACTACAGAAAAAAATGTCTACTCTTTCCATTGAATTTTTATGTTCCCCTGCTCTAAAACATGTCAAATCAGGGGGTCCAAAACATTGAGAAACATTGGATCACCTTGTGTCTTTTAAACATGCTCCCTCCTCACTGTCTCCCCGTTCACCTATCTCCCACTGTATATACTCTGTCTGTCAATAAAGCATGAACAAATACGGAAAGAGAGTGACTCTCCCATATGCCATATTATGAAATGGGTTGTTCAGATCCTGGATGGTGATTGGTTGATATGCGGGAGTTGTGGGACAACAACTACCGCAAAATACCATGACGTGTTAATGTCATAATTCCACTATTCACCTAGCCCAGGCAGGAAATTCAAAAACTGAATCAACATACTATTTGGATTGCGACAGTTGGGGGATATATAAAGCTACCTGCCTGCCTCTAAGACCTGTGCAACAATAGTAGTCACCTGGAAAACTTTTCCACCAATATTATCTTTTACCCAATAGGGCTATCTTCTGTAAACAACCCCTACCTTGTCACAACACAACTGATTGGCTCAAACACATTAAGAAGGAAATAAATTCCACAGGAACACCTGTTAATATAAATGCATTCCAGGTGACTACCTCATTAAGCTGGTTGAGAGAATGCCAAGAATGTACAAAACTGTCATCAAGGCAAAGGGTGGCTACTTTGAAGAATCTCAAATATAAAATATATTTTGATTTGTTTAACACTTTTTTGGTTGGGTCAATATCACTAAAAGTGTTATTTTTTGTCCTCAAGATAAATCATTCAAAATTGTATATAAAAAATATACACTGGATCAAATTTCAAAAGGATCCTTAAGTGTGTATGCCTTCATGGTAATAGAAGCGTAATGACATAGACTTCAAAGTAAATTTTATACATTTTAGACTATTTTATTTCAGTGGAAGGAGGCAGTTTTCAATGTCCCAAGTGCTGCTCAACTTCAACGAGAATAATTAGGAATAAAATTATACATAATTTTTTYCCCCCCCTTAATTTACCAATTTTCTTAATTAAATGTTATCTTGTGTAGTCTTTTTATGTTAAATGCTGCACTTTTTTTATAAGACCCCGCCCTGTGCAACTGGGTCCTGGACTTCCTGACGGGCCGCCCCCAGGTGGTGAGGGTAGGAAACAACATCTCCACCCCGCTGATCCTCAACACTGGGGCCCCACAAAGGTGCGTTCTCAGCCCCCTCCTGTACTCCCTGTTCACCCATGACTGCGTGGCCATGTGTAACAGTATAACTTTAGTACGTTCCCTCGCCCCGACCTCGGGCGCGAACCAGGGACCCTCTGCACACATCAACAACTGACAGCCCACGAAGCGTCGTTACCCATCGCTCCACAAAGCCGCGGCCCTTGCAGAGCAAGGGAAAACCCTACTTCAGTTCTCAGCGCAAGTGACGTAACCGATTGAAACGCTATTAGCGTGTACCCGCTAACTAGCTAGCCATTCACATCCGTTACACTCACCCCCCTTTCACCTCCTCCTTTTCCGCAGCAACCAGTGATCCGGGTCATCAGCATCAATGTAACAGTATAACTTTACGTCGTCCCCTCGCGGGCGCGAACCAGGGACCTCTGCACACATCAACAACAGTCGCCACGAAGCGTCGTTACCCATCGCTCCACAAAGCCGTGGCCCTTGCAGAGCAAGGGAAACCCTACTTCAGTCTCAGCGCAAGTGACGTAACCGATTGAAACGCTATTAGCGCGTACCGCTAACTAGCTAGCCATTCACATCCGTTACACATGCAACGCCTCCAACTCAATCATAAAAGTTTGCTGCCCACAACCGCAGGGCTCTCCAGAGCGTGGTGCGGTCTGCACAACGCATCACAGGGGGCAAACTACCAGCTGGGACAGAGAATTGAAAAACAGCTTCTAACTCAAGGCCATCAGATTGTTAAACAGCCATCACTAGCACAGAGAGGCGGTTGCCTACCTAAAGACTTGATATCGATTGGCCACTTTAATAAATGGAACACTATTCACTTTAATAATTACATTTTAAGAATATTTACATATTCTCACATGTACACTACCGTTCAAAGGTTTGGGGTCACTTAGACATTTCCTTGTTTTCCATGAGAACATACATGAAATGAGTTGCAAAATGATAGGAAATATAGTCAAAATGAATAGGAAATTAGGTCAAGGCGTTGACAAGTTTTTAAATAATGATTTTTAATTGAAATAATATTTTGTCCTTCAAACTTTGCCTTCATCAATATAATCCTCCATTTGCAGCAATTACAGCCTTGTAGAACTTTGACATTCTAGTTGTCAATTTGTTGAGGTAATTTGAAGAGATTTCACCCCGTGCTTCCTGAAGCACCTCCCACAAGTTGGATTGGCTTGATGGGCACTTCTTACGTACCATACGGTCACGCTGCTCCCACAACAGCTCAATAGGGTTGAAGATCCGTGACTGTTCTGGCCACTCCATTATAGACAGAATACCAGCTGACTGCTTCTTCCGTAAATAGTTCTTGCATAGTTTGGAGCTGTACTTTGGGTCATTGTCCTGTTGTAGGAGGAAATTGGCATTGCAAAAATGGAGTGATAGCTTCCTTCTTCAAGATCCCTTTTTCCCTGTACAAATCTCCCACTTTACCATCACCAAAGCACCCCCAGTCCATCACATTGCCTCCACCATGCTTGACAGATGGCGTCAAGCACTCCTCCAGCATCTTTTCATTTTTCTACATCTCACGAATGTTCTTCTTCGTGATCTGAACACCTCAAACTTAGATTAGTCTGTCCATAACACTTTTCTCAATCTTCCTCTTGTCAGTGTCTGTGTTCTTTTGCCCATCTTAATATTTATTTTTATTGGCCAGTCTGAGATATGGCTTTTTCTTTGCAACTCTCGCTAGAAGACCAGCAATCCCGGAATCCTGCTTCACCGTTGACGTTGAGACTGGTGTTTTGCGGGTACTATTTAATGAAGCTGCCAGTTGAGGACTTGTGAGGCGTCTGTTTCTCAAACTAGACAGTCTAATGTACTTGTCCTCTTTCTCAGTTGTGCACCGGGGCCTCCCACTACTCTTTCTATTCTGGTTAGAGCCAGTTTGCGCTGTTCTGTGAAGGGAGAAGCACACAACGTTGTTCGAGATCTTCAGTTTCTTGGAAATTTCTCACAAGGAATAGCCTTCATTTCTCAGAACAAGAATAGACTGACAAGTTTCAGAAGATAGTTCTTTATTTCTGGCCATTTTGAGCCTGTAATCGAACCCACAAATGCTGATGCTCCAGATACTCAACTAGTCTACAGAAGATGAGAAGTAATTTCAACAAGGTTACTCTTCGGCCTGAAAATTCTAGGTCTACTTGAAGGTAATCATCTGTTTTATATGTGTACATCGATTTTTTTAATGAAAAGGCAGGAAAGTATCAATCAATGAAATTAATTTATAAAGGCCTTTTTACATCAAATCAAAACAAATGTTATTGGTAACATACACATGGTTAGCAGATGTTAGTGCGAGTGTAGCGAAATGCTTGTTCTTCTAGTTCCGACTGTACAGTACTATCTAACAAGTAATCTAACAAATTCACAACGACTACCTTACACACATACATGTAAAGGGATGAATAAGAATATGTACATATAAGTATATGGATGAGCCATGGCCTCTAAATATATGGATGAGCCATAAATTTGGCCACTATGTTAATCTGGGAAGAAAGTTATCCACATTACAAAACACCGACCAACAAGTAGCCTATCTAAACACTGAGTTTAAGGTATGCTATGGTTATGGGTGCACCCTCAAAAACTAGGAATACACCAATCATAGCCCATTCAAATGTACACGGCTAGACACACAAAACAATTAGCCTACAATTTTTAAAAAGAGAATGAGATATACAGAGTTAGCTCAAATGTTCAAATTATTATCTTTATATTCAAGCATCAAGCATATCAAAAGTATCAACAACTTCACACACACACACTGAACTTGAACATAAACTACAACAATGTAAGTAAGTATAATACAAAAGTTGAAAAAGCACCCCTCTACAAAAAAAATTTGATTACAATGTTCACTCACTGGTGTCCATAAAGCAAACAGCACAAAAGTAAACACATCTATACACTGAGTCAATTAAATTGAACATTGGCTACTGTTCGGAATTTTATGAATAATGACTAAACAATATCTACATTTAAATAGAACTATAACTAATTGAACTCTACTCTGTATTATTATATCTGATTAATAATGTTAATTCATAAGGAAGGGATTATGTAGCATGAACAAGGAGTAATTAAAACATAATAAACACCATTCCAACTTAGTTGGAGAGGTATGTGTTGTGGGTTTTTAAGTAAGCAAAAAGGATCGTTAACCTATAGTTGAACCGAGTCAACTTAGCTCTGGGATGTTTAGATAAGGCAGCGAGTACCTCCCTAGGTTTTCCATTATCTGTAGCTGTCTTCTGAATAGTGATAGATGAAGGTGAGACTTCAGAAGTTAATCTTGATATAATGTGTCTGGAGTGAGCGAGCTAGGGGGTTGTAATAAACTTTTGAACCTGCTTTGTCTTGGTCGAGAGGAGGAGATTCATTCTACAACCAATGACGTCATATTTTGTATATAAACTGTTGTTTGTGGTTCCATGGGAGCGCACTCACGAGAATAAATGCTATTGGCTGATTCTGAGACTGGTCTCTGTCTATTTTATGCAAAAATAAGGCTCTTACAAATTCTTAGAAACAAAGAGTGATTTCAATTGAATTGAACAAAAGACACATATAGGAATTATTAAATTCCCTTGACAATTGGTCCTTCGAGCAGATTTCCAAACTCCTCTGTCGTCCGAAGGTAGTACGCCGAAAACCGTGCACGGGCGGGTCTGGACCCGTTATTTAAAGACCTGGCCTCTGAATTGAGGTTTAGAGAACAGGCCGGTATATATATATCTAAGGTCGACAGAGACGGTGACGGAACCTCAAGAACATTGCTTTTCCCAGCCTTCAGGACCAGGTCAGTTTAGCCTCTATTCTCGAATTTGGGGGGAATGATGTAAGTTATCTTTAATTTGATGTTCTAAAAGTGTTTAGAATTTATCAATAATAGGAGCTTCGCTATTCCAAACACATATAGGAWTTATTAAATTCCCTTGACAGCTACATAACTGCAAGTATAATACGAAAGTCCACAAAACATGCCTCTGTACAAAAGCTTTAACTCACAGCAAATTTTCTTTCACCCTTGTCAGCCTGTTAAGGAAGAGTCATAGCATAGCTACTTCAGCGTAACCAGGAAGTAATTACCACTAGTAAACCAGTAGGTTGGCGCAGTAACTCACTGCTCTCTGACATCTTGTCAGTGATGTCATCTTTGTCAAGTCCCATAAGAATCTCCTTCTCTGTTGCCATCAAAAGGAACGCTTCAAGGTTCTCTTGAGTGAGGGAGGTTGTTAGGCGGTTCTTCATACATTTCAGGGTGGAGAAGGTCTTCTCACAAGCCACCTGAGTGATGGATAGGGTGAGGAGGAACTTGTAGCCAAAACCAATGATGTGATACGCATCCGTGAGCAGATTGTACTAAGACAGAAGACAGAAGCATATCGGGCAGTTTTTACATGTGGAACAACTTCTGCTCACCAAGTCCACCCTTTCATCAGGATCCTCAAAGCCTTCCCCTGATTTATCATTGGTGGCGGTGGCCCTGGTGTTGTACTCCTCCAATGCTGACTGTTTCAGTCTTTCCCACTGTTGTGCAAGGCTTATCAGTTCAGCCTGCAATGCATCAACAGTGGCATGTTCATCAAATTCCAGTAAGCAGTTGCTGAGCTCCTTCATGGCTGTCTTTGGAAGGCCCTTTTCTCTGATCTCAGGAAAATGCATCGGATTCATGCAGGAGACATCTGCACACAGCACTGCATTTGCTGCATAAATGTGGTGAATACTTCCAACAACAGTGTCCAGTACCACATTGTGGATCTTGATTTTGTAATCCATGTCTGCATTAGCAATGGGCTCGTCTTCTGCCAACTTACCTGCTATTATCTTCTTTTTTTGTTCTCTTCTCTGGGAGAGCAGTCTGAGCTTTGGCATCACAGTCCTGCTGCTCCTCCAGAATGCCATTGGCCCACTCAACAAAGTTGTCTGCTGCCCTCTTCACACCGCCAAAGTCTCGTGCACACTTCTCAGGTTATCCTCCGTTCCTGTCACCAAGTGCTGTTACGATATCCATGGCACTTGTTTGCAAGTATTTAGAGAGAAGGGACGTCTGCTCAAAAATCCTGAGAAAAACCTCAGCTGTAAGTATTGTTTCATACTTTAGGAGAGCATCCTTGTACCCTTGGGACTTTGTTCGGATGGCAGGTTTAATGGTCACATTCTTTTCAATTCTTTCCATAGTGATGACCCCATCCGTGTAAAGTGCACGGTCAGACTTTGCAAAGCTTCCAAATACCTCGTCTTTGGCCTACCAGCGTGTTTCACCAATTACATCAAGCCGTCTGTGTCTCCTGTCATCACTGGTTTCCTCCCATAGCTTCATGCGCTTCTAGGAATCTCGAACGAACACTGCAATGTCATTCAGTAGTGAGAAAAGGGATTCACTTGCCATTCAGTGGTGTAGGTTAGCACAAGGTTGAGGACATGTGAGTAACACCATATGTGTACTTGGTTAGGAGGCTCTCCTGTGAGCGATGCAGAGAAGCCCCTGTATTGTCCCTGCATATTAGCTGCTCCGTCTGTTGCATTACCAACACACTGTTTGATATCTATGTCCATCTTCTCAAGGGTCTATTTCACAAGGTCCACAAAGTACTGTCCAGTCGATGACTCACAGTCAATGACCGCAATGAGTCTCTCGTGGACAACATCAGTGACATATCGCAGAACTACTGCACACTGGTCTTTGGATGTTAAATCCTGTGTTGTGTCCATTTGTATTGAGAACATCCCTGCCTTTCTCACTTCAACAGCAATTGTCTGCTGAATCAACATTCTGATGACCTCAATGACTTTATTTGCTGTTGTTTTGGATGTCATAGTTACCAAGGACCCTCTTCCTTTACTTCCCACCTTCTTCTTGCTCTTCCCAAAGCAATCACAGCGTAGCCTAGTGGTTAGAGCGTTGGACTAGTAACCAAAGAGTTGCAAGATCAAATCCCAGAGCTGACAAGGTAAAAATATATCGTTCTGCCCCTGAACAAGGCAGTTAACACACTGTTCCTAGGCTGTCATTGAAAATAAGAATTTGTTCTTAAAACTTCTTGTCAATAGGGGGGCGCTGTTTTCATTTTGGAAAAAATCGTGCCCAAATTAAACTGCCTCGTACTCTATTCTAGATCGTACAATATGCATATTATTATTACTATTGGATAGAAAACACTCAAGTTTCTAAAACTGTTAGAATTATATCTGTGAGTAAAACAGAACTCATTTTGCAGCAAACTTCCAGACAGGAAGTGAAAAATCTGAAAACGATGCTCTGTTCCAGGGCCTGCCTATTCAATTGCCTAATATTTATCGATATGCATGCACTTCATACGCCTTCCACTAGATGTCAGCAGGCAGTGGAAGGTGGAATGGGGTGTCTAACTTGAT
>NC_036863.1:49286189-49329875 GCF_002910315.2 Salvelinus sp. IW2-2015 | reverse complement strand
CAATTGCCTAATATTTATCGATATGCATGCACTTCATACGCCTTCCACTAGATGTCAGCAGGCAGTGGAAGGTGGAATGGGGTGTCTAACTTGATCTGAGGTCGAACAAGAGCCTTTGGAGTGGGAGGTCAGGAATTTCCTTTGTCTACCAAGGCGCGAGGCGGAGCTCGACATTGGCTTCTGAAAAGCGTTCGGTATACACGGCTAATATCTCCGGCTCTGTTTTTATTTGATACATATTAGAAAAACATCATAAAGTAGGTTTTTTCAACCGAGTTTCATCAGTTTATTCAACGTTTATACGTTTTGAATAACGTTTTGGAGTTTTCCGTTCTTTGCGTCGAGAGAAACTGGGAACGTCATCAACATTGGCTAGCATTGTGGCACGAATTCGACAGGAGAAAAGGACATCCTAAAACCAAACAACGATTTATCCTCGACCTAGGACTCCTTGTACAAGATTCTGATGGAAGCTCAACAAAAGTTAAAACAATTTATGATGTTATTTCGTATTTCTGTGGAAAATGTTATTCCTATTCTCTGCCGTTTTGGCGGGCGCTGTCTTGCAATAACGCAAGCTGTTTGTTATGGGAAAGTTATTTTAAAAAATCTAACACGGCGGTTGCATTAAGAACCAGTGTATCTTTCATTTGCCATACAACAAGTATTTTTATGTAAAGTTCATGATGAGTTCTTTGGTCAGATTAGGTGAGTGTCCAAAMTAGCTCCGGACATTCTGGTGAATCGATGCKACATATTCMCAATGTATAACCACGRTTTGCAGCTYTAAATATGCACATTTTCGAACAAAACATAAGTGTATTGTATAACCTGATGTTATAAGACTGTCATCTGATGAAGTTGGTCAAGGTTAGTGATTAATTTTATATCTTTTGCTGGTTTTTGCGAATGCTATCTATGCGGTGAATAAATGCGGTTGTGTGTTTGGCTATTGTGGTAAGCTAATATAATGCTATATTGTGTTTTCGCTGTAAAACATTGTTTTAAAAAATCGGAAATATTGGCTGGATTCACAAGATGTTTATCTTTCATTGCTGTACACCATGTATTTTTCATAAATGTTTTTGATGAGTATTTGGGTATTTCACGTTGCTCTCTGTAATTATTCTGGCTGCTTTGGTGATATTTTTGATGGTAGCTGCAATGTAAAACTATGATTTATACCTCAATATGCACATTTTCGAACAAAACATACATTTATTGTATAACATGTTATAAGACTGTCATCTGATGAAGTTGTTTCTTAGTTAGTGCTAATTATATCTCTATTTGGTCGGTTTTTGTGATAGCTACCTATGCGATAGAAAAATTGTGAAAATATGCGTTTGAGTCTTTGACTATTGTGGTTAGCTAATAGAAATACATAGTGTTTTCGCTGTAAACATTTTAAAAAATGGAAATGATGGCTGGATTTCAAGATGTTTATCTTTCATTTGCTGTATTGGTCTTGTGATTTCATGATATTTATATGCTATTTATTTTTGTGCGCTATGCTAGGCTATGCTAGTCAGCTTTTACTGATGAGGATGCTCCCGGATCCGGGATGGGTGTTAAGTATTAACTGACTTGCCTAGTTAAATAAAGATTTTAAAAAACATGCTCTTGTAGGCAGACATCATATTTGCTTAGCAACAATATAAGGTCAAGAAACTTGACATGATTAACGGCCATGTTTTTCAAGTTATATGCAACTTTGTGTCTGTGTCCTCTGTAGCTCACATTTACCAGTAACTTCAACTTCATCAATCACACGTTCCATGACCTGCCTCCTCTTTCTGACCTGGTCTCGTTGAACTGACATTAGCTTATCACTCAGAAGGGAACGGATGTCTGCTTTGCTGGCTCTGAGGAAAAAGGCTTCTGCACTTTCTCTATGAGTCTTGCTTCTCTCATGTTCCTGTACTCTCTGATGGGCATGTTTCCAGGCCTCCTTTGACAAATGCACTATCACTGGCTGAAGGTTTTGCGAATGCAAGACATACTGAGCAGAACAAGGAGTGAGTTACTTCATAGTATGTCAGCCATTTTCTGTTTGTGCCATCTTTGGAGTGGAATACATTGGGAATGACTGAGGGGTTTGTTTTGGGTGGTACTGAAAAAATAAGTCAAAATCCTTGGACTGAGGATGGGCAAAATAATCAAATGGATTTCAGTGCTTTCGCTGTCTCTTTCTATTTTCCCTGTACTGGGCTCTGAACCTCTCTCTCTCTCTGCACATCTGGTTGCTCTGCAGAATGAGATCAACATTATAAATAACCTAAATGTAAACGTGTATTACTTGTGTAGTCAACGATTGTATGCCTCCCCCCAATTACAGTCCTACTGATAATCTCATAAATAAAGTACATATTCATCTAAAATCATAGCCTACATGTTTAGGTTTGTGCTCTTAAGTTGTACCAGAAGGTTCCTGCTCCGAGTCTGACTCTGAACTGACCACCATCTCCAGTTCTGCAGGAGCACCTGAAGCTCTAGTGCTGCTGCTGCTTCCTTCTTCACCTTTACAAATAAAATACTCTATTATCATTATCATCATTAGTGTATCAGTAGGCTACATTAATACAGCTTTGGGAAAAATTACGAGCGGTCTCTTAATTTGGAGTGGTCTCTTAATTTTTCCCAGAGCTGTATATTATTGTACTAACGTGTAATGTTGGTACTAATGGTGCTAATGATCTTTGTCACTGCTTGTGCTGTGTCACACAGGCTACTGTGTTACGTTCATGGATGTATTATGGTTACGTTACTGTAGCCTGTTTCGCTGTACAGTGTATGTGCACTTTCCCTAGCTTATGTGTCATGAGTCATGACCGAATGCTGGCAAGTCCATAGTCTAGGTTTACTATGTTTTACGAGTTGAAATATATTGCCTTCATTGTCATATTATGATCTCTATGTTGCACTAATTACTATGATATAATTCCTCCAAGAAGACGTAAGACGTGCAAACTTTTTAGCCTCCCGGCTGTTGTGTCACTATTATTAGCTAGACACACCATGCTGGGTGTCGTGTGTGTGTGTCAGTGTGTGTGTTTTAGCTAGTGGTTTTGACTGACCTGGTCCCTTACTGGCGAACATGTCGCTTATTTTTGCAGCATTTAGCAGCGTCTGTGGCAAGGGCCTTTCTCTTTTTTATTCTCTCCCTCTCTGCTCCACCTTTCCTTTTCTGACCGTCCATTTCACCGTGCGACTTGTCTAAAATGTTATCCGTAGAGAAGCAGGTAGACGGTTGCTATGTGCGTCGCGGGGAGACCTGGTGTCATTTTTGTCGCGCGGGGACACTGCAGCGAGAGAGTGAGAGTCGCGCCTGATGCGTGGATTCTCCGTCAACTCATTCCTACTTGCTATATTATCGCTGGTCAAGTTGACTATTCACGCAGGCCAAAACGTAGGCCGTCGGGAGCACCGGGAAATGTCCCGGTGCTCCCGACGGCCAGTCCGCCAGTGCAGATGAGTTATGCAGGAAATGTAGACATTATTAAAGTGACGTTATTTAAAGTGACAAGTGATACCTTTAATACATTTAATAAATTGATTTAATAAAGTGGCAAGAGGTTTGAGTCTGAATGTTGGCAGCAGTCACTCTATGTTAGTGATGGCTGTTTAACAGTCTGATGGCCTTGAGATAGAAGCTGTTTTTCAGTCTCTTGGTCCCAGCTTTGATGGATCTGTACTGACCTCGCCTTCTGGATGATAGCGGGGTGAACAGGCAGTGGCTTGGGTGGTTGTTGTCCTTGATGATCCTTTCGGTCTTCCTGTGAAGTCGGGTGGTGTAGGTGTCCTGGAGGGCAGGTAGTTTGCCCCCGGTGATGCGTTGTGCAGACCGCATTACCCTCTGGAGAGCCTTGCAGTTGTGGGTGGAGCAGTTGCCATACCAGGCTGTGATACAGCCCGACAGGATGCTCTCGATTGTGTATCTGTAAAGGTTTGTGAGTGTTTTATGTGACAAGCCAAATTTTGGTTGAAGAGGCGCTGTTGTGCCTTCTTCACCACGCTGTCTGTGTGGGTGGACCAATTCAGTTTGTCCGTGATGTGTACGCCAAGGAACTTAAAACTTTCCACCTTCTCCACTACTGTCCCGTCGATGTGGATGCTGTTTCCTGAAGACCACGATCATCTCTTTTGTTTTGTTGACATTGAGTGTGAGGTTATTTTCCTGACACCACACGCCGAGGGCCCTCACCTCCTCCCTGTAGGCCGTTTCGTCGTTCTTGGTAATCAAGCCTACCACTGTCGCGTCGTCTGCAAACTTGATGATTGAGTTGGAGGCGTGCATGGCCACGCAGTCATAGGTGAACAGGAAGTACAGGAGAGGGCTGAGAACACACCCTTATGGGGCCCCAGTGTTGAGGATCAGCGGATTGGAGATGTTGTTTTCTACCCTCACCAACTAGGGGCGGCCCGTCAGAAAGTCCAGGACACAGTTGCACGGGGCGGGGTCGAGACCCAGGATTTCGAGCTTAATGATGAGTTTGGAGGGTACTATGGTGTTGAATGCTGAGCTGTATAAATGAATAGCATTCTTACATAGGTATTCCTCTTGTCCAGACGGGACAGGGCAGTGTGCAGTGTGATGGCGATTGCGTCGTCTGTGGACCTATTGGGGCGGTAAGCAAATTGGAGTGGGTCTAGGGTGACAGGTAGGTTGGCGGTGATATGATCCTTGACTAGTCTCTCAAAGCACTTCATGATGACAGAAGTGAGTGCTACGGGGCGATAGTCATTTAGTTCAATTACCTTGGCTTTCTTGGGAACAGGAACAATGGTGGCCATCTTGAAGCATGTAGGCACAGCAGACTGGGATAGGGATTGATTGAATATGTCCGTAAACACACCAGCCAGCTGGTCTGCGCATGCTCTGAGGATGCGGTTAGGGATGCTGTCTGGGCCGGCAGCCTTGCGAGGGTTAACACGTTTAAATGTTTTCCTCGCGTTGGCCACGGTGAAGGAGAGCCCACAGGCTTTTCTAGCGGACCGTGTCAGTGGCATTGTTTTGTCCTCAAAGCGAGCAAAGAAGTTGTTTAATTTGTCTGGGAGCAAGACGTCGATGTCCGCAACGGGGCTGGTTTTCTTTTAGTAATGCGTGATTGACTGTAGACCCTGACACATACGTCTCGTGTTTGAGCCGTTGAATTGCGACTCTACTTTGTCTCTACACTGACACTTTGCTTGTTTGATTGCCTTGCGGAGGGAATAGCTACACTGTTTGTATTCGGTCATGTTTCCAGTCGCCTTGCCATGATTAAAAGCGGTGGTTCGCACTTTCAGTTTTGCACGAATGCTGCCATCAATCCATGGTTTCTGGTTAGGGAAGGTTTTAATAGTCACAGTGGGTACAACCTCACCGATGCACTTGCTAATAATCTCGTTCACCGAGTCAGCGTATACATCAATGTTATTGTCTGACATATCCCAACATATCCCAGTCCACGTGATCGAAGCAATCTTGAAGCGTGGAATCCGATTGGACCTGAACACGGGCGTTTCCTGTTTTAGTTTCTGTCTATAGGCTGGGAGCAACAAAATGGAGTCATGGTCAGATTTGCAGAAGGGAGGGCGGGGGAGGGCTTTGTATGCATCGCGGAAGTTAGAGTAGCAATGGTCCAGAATGCTGCCAGCCCGTGTCGCGCATTCAATATGCTGATAGAATTTAGGAAGCCTTGTTCTCAGATTATCTTTGTTAAAATAAATGCAGCCTCAGGATGTATGGTCTAAAGAAGGCCAGTTGTATTGCTTCTTAAATCAGCACAACAATATTTCAGCTGTGCTAACATAATTGCAAAAGGGTTATGTAATTATCAATTAGCCTTTTAAAATGATAAACTGGTATCCGCTAATACAACGTGCCATTGGAACACAGGTGTGATGGTTGCTGATAATGGGCTTCTGTGCGCCTATGTAGATATTCCACAAAAAATCTGCCGTTTCCAGCTACAATTGTCATTTACAACATTAACAATATCTACACTGCATTTCTGATCTATATGATGTTATTTTAATGGACAAAAAATGTGCTTTTCTTTCAAAAACAAGGACATTTCTAAGTGACCCCAAACTTTTTAATGGTAGTGTACATTAATAAAAATGTATTCACCCTGGAAATAAGACTTCCCTCTGGGTAAAACCCAAAGATGGGACCAAGTCACTATTATTCGAGTCACAAGCAAGTCTCAAGTCATAAGGTCAGAGTCTCAAGTCGAGTACCAAGTAGAACGGGTCGAGTCTCGAGTCCAAGTCGTGCATTAGAGCAAGTCAATTTGAGTCAAGTTGCACGTTTTTTCAAGTCAAGTAAAAAAAAAAATGTTATACATGCAATAACTTGTTCAACTACAAATCTGTCTATTTATTGAGGCTACCAGACAGCCCTTTTCATTATTTTGTCTACAACACATTTTGAATATTACATTTTTAAATAGGGACCTTTTAGCATTCATAAGGGCATGAAATCAGCAAAAGGCAAGGCAGGTTGACATGCTCAGTGTAGATGTATTTACTGGTCTTGGTGATCCAATAGTGGAAGCCCATATCATACAAAAATACAAGTATCAGGCTTTAACTTGTCCTAACTGAATGGACACAGGTAGAGGGCAAGACTGTACAGTATCGAACAATATTGAATCTGTCCAACATGAGCTCAAACAGGTACTGTACATATAAGCACTTGGACCACACAATCTTCCCTGTGTCAGCATTAATGTCATTATGTGTTCATGTCCAGACGCTGTCCTGTTTCATGTCTGTTGTTAATTAAATGTTCACTCCCTGTACCTGCTTCTCGTCTACCAGCGTAAATCCTTACAGAAACCCAATTCATGAAGCTCCCGGCAAACAGTTCTTGTGCGTTGCTTCCAGAGGCAGTTTGGAACTCAGTAGTGAGTGTTCCAACCGAGGAGAGACAACTTTTACGCGCTACGTGCTTCAGCAGTCCCGTTCTGTGAGCTTGTGTGGCCTACCACTTCACGGTTGTGCCGGTGTAGCTCCTAGACGTTTCCACTTCGCAATAACAGCACTTACAATTGACCGGGGCAGCTTTAGCAGGGCAGAAATTTGATGAACTGACTTGTTGGAAGGGTGACATTCTATGACAGTGTCACGTTGAAAGTGACTCAGTAAGGCCATTCTACTGCCAATGTTTGTCTATGGAGATTTCATGGCTGTGTGCTAGATTTTATACACCTGTCAGCAACGGTGTGGCTGAAATAGCCAAATACACTAATTTGAAGGGGTGCCCATATACTTTGGTATATATAGTGTATGTAAGAATAAATTCCTTTGTAATCTTTTTTATTACGGAGTGTTTATGAACCAACCTCAGTATGAAAGCGGCTCCTTTAGCTCCCACCACCATATCAGCCAGTCCGTCTGAGTTCAGATCCCCAGCAGAGTGCACCGAAACCCCAAAGAACTGCAGCCCTCTACCCGCTCTCCCGCTCACTCCCTGGATCCTCTGGATGTAGGGAGAGAGTAAGGGTGGGGAGAGAGACAGAGAGTGAGAGAGATAGTGAGGTCCTCCTATCCAAACTGAACACGGTTAACACGGTTAAATTTGGATTATCCAACTCTAGGTTGATCAGACCTTTCCTTCCTCTGGAGGCCCTGCCTCCTGCATGCTATGAGCTCTCACATCTGAGATATTGTCTCACATGCTGGTTACAAGCAGGAGCTACTATTCCCGAAACCAATTGAATCACTCTACAAAACAAACACTTTTGATAACAAACCAAACAGTTACCACCATTGTCATATCATTTACAAACATAATGTATTTAGTCTGGATAGCTTTAGGCAGCATGTAGATGCAAGCCTCGTCTTTAAGATCATGTATGGTCTCCACCCCTATGCCGGCACAGTGAAATTGGTCAATCGGCCTTCTCTGTCAGAGCTACAAGATACTGGAATGCAACGCCCATGGACTTGAGTAGCTGCACTGATTATTGTATTTCTTACATTTAAATTGAAAACATGGCTCAAATCCATCCAAACCTGTACACATGAGTTATCTGTGGTTCCTCATATGCAAGACGACAGTTGATGATAGTGTTGTTGTCGTTAGAATGATATATTATTAGATGTAATGTATTTGTATTTTGTATTGTTTTAGTGAGTATTTGTATAGTAGCTGTGCAAAGGCTCTTACCTGCCCAGGGACTGAGGGTGCAAATGAGCTATTGGCATGGATGTTGCATTATTGTAATATTGATGTTGATTAAATGTGCTTTGACCCTATAAATAAATAAATAAAATAAATAAATTGCAACGATTTCTTAACACGCTACTAATGGGAGATTAATGGGAGATTGCACGGAGCTCAAAGCTAAAATAACCGTGGTTGCAATGAAAAGAACAGCGCAATAAACTAGTACACCAGCTGATCTGACACTGTTGTCAAGCCGGCTTGATACTAGACACTGGAAATGGCAAAGAAAATGGTAATTGTCTACGTTTACTACTCATGCCCCAATCAAGTAAACTGTCAGGAACAGCAAAATCGAAATAGGAAAGCGGTAAAATGGAAGAATATGACATTTTACAACTGAAATAAAAGGATTCAACTGGAAATGTAGCCTATGTCAATTACAATGATTTAGTTAACACTTCTAATTGCAGACAATTACTTAGCCAAATTATAGCTAAATTATGCCTAGCATAAGGCTATTCTTCTGCAAAAATAAAGCTACTGGAGACCAATGTCAATATGGAATATGGAATGCAGCAACATGTGTGACTGGCTACATCACCGGTTGGTATGGCAAATGCACCGACCGCAAAGCGCTACAGAGGGTATATCACTGGGTCCGAACTCCCTACCATCCTGGACCTCTATATCAGGTTGTGTGAGAGGAAGGCCCAGAAAATTGCCGAAGACTCCAGCCATGGACTGCTCACTCTATCGTTCAGCAAACGATACCGGAAAAACGTCTCTCGGACCAAAAGGCTCTAAGACAGCTTCTACCCCAAAGCCATAAGACTGAGAATGGCGGCGGACAATTGGTTATATAGATGGTATATTTCATTTGTACATAATGTTTCTGCCATCATTTCTTAAGACCGAAAATAGCTTCTGGACATCAGAACAGCAATTACCCACCGCAAACTGGACGAGGATTTGTTCTTTAATGAGTCAAACATGAAGGATATACTGCTCCTCCCAGACCTGGCCCAAATCCCCATCCTTCGTATGAAGAGGAGACGCCAATACAGAGGTCGAAGAGCCGGATGCCTTGCGAGACTGCGTCGGCGAGTGGATAATCTGCCTTTACCCTTCGTTCTACTGGCGAACGCACTTGAAAATAAACTGGAGGGGCTCCGTTCAAGACTGTCCTATCAACGGGAAGTTAAAAACTAATATCCTATGTAATAAAACAACACAACGCACGTAAAAGCTTCATAATTCATAAAAGTCATGTTAACTGGCTGATATTGTCTCATAGAACAAAACATAAAAGATCTCATAAGCCTGTGTTAACCTCAGACCTCATTTTCTTTCCCCATTAATTTTGGCTGAATGAACCAGATGTAACTCATTTACGGTTTTTAGGACTACAAGCTGGCTAGCTCTATACATTTGTAGGTCAGATTAAATTCTATAATGCTATTACACATAAGTCTATCAACTTTCTATCAGTGAAAGAGAGTCTGTTCGTGAATTATCACTGATCAATGATTTGGAGGAAAACAAACCACGGTCGTTCTTCTCCCAGCATGTCACATTTTCTCCCCTTTGGTAAGCTACTGTTTAGGCCTATACTACTGTAAATAAGAATCTGACACCTGGAATATAAAGCAATCCTGTATATTATAAGCTATTCTGTTTGAGAATTTTCTAGACAAACCTCTATAGCAATAAAGTGCAGAAGTCTAAAGTTTAGATGTCTAAACTGATGCAAAAAGGTGCATAGCTAAGTGCAGTCAGGCTATCCGGAAGGCCAAAGTTAGTTACTTTAAGGAGCAGTTCTCTCTCTCTCTCTGTGGGTCTAACCCCAAAAAGTTCTGGAAAATGGTTAAAGACCTGAAGAACAAACCCTCCTCCTCACAGCTTCCCATGTCCCTTAAAGTTGATGATGTGGTTGTTACTGACAAGAAGCACATGGCTGACCTCTTTAATCATTATTAAGTCAGGATTCCTATTTGACTTAGCCATGTCTTCTTGCCCGTCCAACATTTCCTCATCTCCCACCCCTTCTAATGCGACTATCCCGATGCTTCTCCCTCTTTCCCCCCTGCCCTGCTACAAAGTTTCTCCCTGCAGGCATTCACTGAGACCGAGGTGCTAAAGGAGCTCCTTAAACTTGATCCCCAAAAGCCATCTGGGTCAGATGGTTTAGACCCTTTCTTATTTAAGGTTGCTGCCCCCTATCATTGCCAAGCCTATCTCCAACCTTTTTAACCTGTCTCTCCTTTCTGGGGAGGTTCCCCATTGCTTGGAAGGCAGCCACTGTTCATCCTTTTATTTAAAGGGGGAGATCAAGCTGATCCTAACTGTTATAGGCCTATTTCTATTTTTCCCTGTTTATCAAAAGTGTTGGAAAAACTTGTCAATAATCAACTGACTGGCTTTCTTGATGTTTATAGTATTCTCTTGGGTATGCAATCTGGTTTCCGCTCAGGTTATGGATGTGTCACTGCAACCTTAAAAGGTCCTCAATGATGTCACCATTGCCCATGATTCTSTGCAATATTGTGCTGCTTTTTTTATTGACTTGGCCAAAGGTTTTGATACGGTAGACCATTCCATTCTTGTGGGCCGGCTAAGGAGTATTGTTATCTCTGAGGGCTCTTTGGCCTGGTTTGCTAACTACCTGTCTCAAAGAGTGCAGTGTATAAAGTCAGAAAATCTGCTGTCTCAGCCACTGTCTGTTACCAAGGGAGTACCCCAAGGCTCGATCCTAGGCCCCATGCTCTTCTCAATTTACATCAACAACATAGCTCAGGCAGTAGGAAGCTCTCTCATCCATTTATATGCAGATGATACAGTCTTATACTCAGCTGGCCCCTCCCTGGATTTTGTGTTAAATGCTCTACAACAAAGCTTTTTTAGTGTCCAACAAGCTTTCTCTACCCTTAACCTTGTTCTGAACACCTCCAAAACAAAGGTCATGTGGTTTGGTAAGAAGAATGCCCCTCTCCCCACAGGTGTGATTACTACCTCTCATCCGAAGAGGAGGAGCAGGGATTCGACCAAAACGCAGCGTTGTGAAATGACATTATATTTATTTAAACAAGACAAAAAACGAACTAACTTGATACTAAACAAAATAACAAAACGATGTAGACAGACCTGGACGTAAGAACTTACATGTAACGAAGAACGCACAAACAGGAAAAATGACTACACAAAACGAACGAACGGACAAACAAACCGAAACAGTCCCGTGTGGCGCGACAAACACAGACACAGGAAACAACCACCCACAACAAACAATGTGAAACCACCTACCTTAACTGACTTTTCTAGTTAAATAAAGGTTAAATAAAAAATACAATATGAAGAATGACTAGGCAACTTTTAGATTTACACTTTTTTCCTATATAGTATTTGCTTTACATGCATGTTCCTTTGTAGCCCTATATTTGCCTTTTCAATCATGAACATTATAAAGAAAACTTTGGCCTGTGTAAACACCCATGCGTAAAGATCAACCCTGTCCAGACGTGTTTGAATAAATGCGTTATGCCATTCGGAGATGAGTTTTGTAGCCTACTCTATAACTTAACCTGTTTCTACTGTGTTCATAAGTGTCATTTGTATTTATACTATGCATTAATTCTATTTTGTACACACATCCAGCTACTCAGCTCGTTTGTGTGCTGACTTTTAAGGATGGGAGAGATTCTCTGAATATTTATTATTGGGACAGTAGTCTTATACACCCAGTCTTAAATCGTTGGATAACAAAAGTATGTTGTAATGATGAGAGTATAAACTATTGACTATAAAAGTGTGCTGTTTTCTGCCGATTTATAGACGGGTGAGCTGACAATGTCACAAAACGATGCACACACTTCAATGGGGCAGAAGTCCGTGGGCTGGTTGAAGTGGTAAAGCGAAAGCAACCAACTGTAAACGAAAGCCGAGGCGTGAAGTCGGGGGAGGTGCATCTGTAACAGCCAGAAGTCAGACACTAATGTGATTTTCCAACAGCAAGGCTCAGATCAACATGGCAGTGTAGCCATTGTTTATAAAAGTTTTTCTTTACAATGTCGAAATGAACATGTCTCTAACCGTCATTTCACACACACTCACAAAAAAATGTGTACATTGTACAATCAATGAGAGACCCTCAAATATCACATTCATTTGTATATATCCATCATATTAATTGAGGCAAAGTTGGTTCCTGTTTAAGTCATGTCTTTGGTTGGTAAAAAAAAAACACCTAATGATTGCTTGACGATAGAGCCTCCCACAATGCAGGCCATGGCTGCAGGATGAAGTTGGCAAAGTGTAAGCTTTTAGCTTATTTCAGAATATTTAGACAGAAACAGAGGGCTGTGTCTATTTAGTACTGACCTGACTGTATTTGGCCTGGATGCCCCAAGGGCGTCCCAGGAAGATGTAAACACTCCCACGTCCTCTGTCCTCCAGCGGGGCTCCTACAGCCAGCTCTGGCAACCCGTCCCCATTCAGGTCTGGACAAGGGGACAGAGACGTCCCAAACTGACCATGGACATTCCCCTGGACTCCACGCAGGGTGAGGGAGCAGTTGGGTGCCTAGAATGGAATCAAATCGAATTGAGGTAGGCATCYGCGCTTCAGCAAACAAAGGAGGTAGGATGGGTGATCAATAACAGCAATCCAGTGATATACGGCTTACACAATAACAACGGCCCAAATTGATTGAATTGGCAGCAGTAGGGTGGCTGAGCGGGTATAACACAATTTGATACAGTTTCTCGAAGTCAAACTAACTATGACCAAAAGAACTGAGTGAAATGACTCATGATAATACAAATGACAAGGAACTGATATACAGTGCATTCAGAAAGTATTGACTTTCCACATTTTGTTACGTTACAGCAAAATAGTTTTTTTTTTTTATTCCCTCAATCTACACACAATACCCCTATTGACAAAAGTAAAATAGTTTTTTAGAAATTTAGGCAGATTTTAAAAAAAGGCGGAAATATCACATTTACATAAGTATTTTCAGCCTCTTTAGTCAGTACTTTGTTGAAGCACCTTTTGGCAGTGATGACGGCTTCGAGTCTTCTTGGGTATAACGCTACAAGCTTGGCACACCTGTATTTGGGGAGTTTCTCCCATTCTTCTCTGCAGATCATCTCAAGCTCTGTCATTTTGGATAGGTAGCACCGCTGCACAGCTATTTTCAGGTCTGTCCAGAGATGTTTGATCGGGTTCAAGTCTAGCTGGGCCACTCAAGGAAATTCAAAGACTTCTCTCGAAGCCAATCCTGCGTTGTCTTGGCTGTGTGCTTAGGGTCGTTGTCCTGTTGGAAGGTGAACCTTCTGAGGTCCTGAGTGCTCTGGAACAGGTTTTCATCAAGGATCTCTCTGTACTTTGCTCTGTTCATCTTTCTCTCGATCGTGACTAGTCAGGAGTGGCTTCCGTCTGGCAACTCTACCATAAAGGCCTGATTTGTGAATTGGTGCAGAGATGATTGTCCTTCTGGAAGGTTCTCAGAGGAACTCCAGAGCTCTGTCAGAGTGACCATCGAGTTCGTGGTCACCTCCCTGACCAAGGTCCTTCTCTCCCTCAGTTTGGCTGGGTGGCCAGCTCTAGGAAGAGTCTTGGTGGTTCTAAACTTTTTCCATTTAAGAATGATGGAGTCCACTGTGTTCTTGTGGATCTTCAATGCTGCATATATGTTTTGGTACCCTTCCCCAGATCTGTGCCTCGACACAATCCTGTCTCTGAGCTCTACGGACTATTCCTTCGACCTCTGGCTTGGTTTTTGCTCTGACATGCACTGTCAACTGTGGGACCTTTTAATATAGACAGGTGTGTGCCTTTCCACATCATGTCCAATCAATTGAATTTACCACAGGTGGACTTCAAGTTGTTGAAACATCAAGGGTGATCAATGGAAACAGGATGCACCTGAGCTAAATTTCAAATCTCACAGAAACGGGTCTGAATACTTAAGTAAATAAGTTATTTTTGATTTTGGTTTGAATACATTTGCAAAATATTCTAAAAACCTGTTTTCACTTTGTCATTATGGGGGTATTGTGTGTAGATTACTGAGTATTTGTATTAATTTAATCAATTTTAAGTCTCACAGCAAAGGTTCTGTTTTTTAGGCTGTAACGTAAAAAAAATTGGGAAAAAGGTGAAGGGGTCTGAATACTTTCCGAATGCACTGTATCTTGAAGGATTTCATGTGTACATGAAGCAACAACCACTCACGTGCCGTGCACACACACTCTCACTTACACACACACACAGGAAGCAGTAACAGCAATTGTGGAATGTGGTCAGTGTGCAATGTGTGTCTGATATTCTGTTCTGTAGAATTTGAGTGTTTTGTAAGCTGTATATGAACGCAGCAGTGTTAGTTGGAGTCATTCCGACGAAAATAGTCAACTTGAATCATAACCATTCATGAATTGATAATGCACATTTTCAGTTTATGAATTATATTTCAATTAATCTACTACTGAATTGGTTGGTTTAGTATGATATTCACCAAACCATAGATATGCAATACAGTGTTCTATTTAATTCCGTCCTTTGTGTATGTATGGGGTGTTATGTAGCCACTCTTACTCCAGTCTCCAGGGTACAGACGTGGACCTCTCCCCCAACATCCTGGGCGTGATACCAAGGAGCCCCAATAACCAGCAGCCCAGCACGGCCCTCCCCTGGCCCAGCATGGCTCTCTAACACACACAGCTCTGCCCCGAAGTAGGAACCAAGCTAGGGAGGGAGAGAGAGAGAAACAGTGGAGGGAAACATTAGTAGGCAAAGAGCAACATGGTAATGACGACTTTGCATTCTGGTTGCCTTCTTAGTGTCTTCTGATTTCCCCATAGGCTCTGGTCAATAGGGCATAGGGTGCCTCTCTGGTCTTTCTCTCACCTGAGATCCAGGTATCCTGTGGGTGACAGTCCACTCCTGTTGGAGAGGGTCCCTCTGGAAGACCAGGACCAGCCCAGTGTGGTTGAACCTGGGAGCTCCAGCAAAATATATACTGCCATTCACCGTCTCAGCCACTGCCACCGAGTAACCTGTACAGACACATACAGCATTTGAGTTCAAGTTTAAGAAGTTTATTTGCCATTTGCAGGTATTAAAAGTAATACATACAGTGCCATCGGAAAGTGTTCAGAACCCCAGATTTCTTCCCCACACTTTGTTACATTACACCCTTATTCTAAAACGGATTTAATATAATTTTTTCCTCAATCAATACACACAATACCCCATAACGATGAAGTGAATACAGGTTTTTAGAAATGTTTGAAAATGTATAACAAATTTAAAACAGAAATAAAGAAGAAGTACTCAGACCCTTTGCTGTGAGACTCGAAAATGAGCTCAGGTGTATCCTGTTTCCATTGATCATCCTTGAGATGTTTCTACAACTTGATTGGAGTACACCTGTGATCAATTCAATTGATTGGGCATGATTTGGAAAGGCCTACACCTGTCTATATAAGGTCCCACAATTGACAATGCATGTCAGAGCAAAAACCAAGCAAGGAGGTCAAAGGAATTGTCTGTAGAGCTCCGAGACAGGAATGTGTTGAGGCACAGATCTGGGGAAGTGTACCAAAAAATGTCTGCAGCATTGAAGGTCCCCAAGAATACAGTGGCCTCCATCATTCTTAAATGAAAGAAGTTTAGAACCACCAAGACTCTTCCTAGAGCTGGCCACCTAGCCAGTAATCGGGGGAGAAGGGCCTTGGTCATTGAGGTGACCAAGAACCTGATGGTCACTCTGACGGAGCTCTAGAGTTCCACTGTGGAGWTGGGACAACCTTCCAGAAAGACAACCATCTCTGCAGCACTCCACCAATCAGGCCTTTGTGGTAGAGTGGCCAGACGGAAGCCACTCCTCAGTAAAAGGCACATGACAGCCCGCTTGGAATTTTACAAAAGGCACCTAAAGACTCTCAGACCATGAGAAACAAGATTCTGGTCTGATGAAACCAAGATTTAACTCTTTGGCCTGAATGGCAAGCGTCACGTCTGGAGGAAACCTGGCACCATCCCTACGGTGAAGCATGGTGGTGGCAGCATCATGCTGTGGAGATGTTTTTCAGCGGCAGGGACTGGGAGACTAGTCAGGCTCGAGGCAAAAATGAACGGAGCAAAGTACAGAGAGATCCTTGATGAAAACCTGCTCTAGAGCAATCAGGACAGACTGGGGTGAAGGTTCACTTTCCAACAGGACAACAACCCTAAGCACACAGCCAAGACAATGCATTAGTGGCTTCGGATCTCTGGAGAGATCTGAAAATAGCTGTGCAGCAACGCTCCCCATCCAAACTGACAGAGCTTGAGAGGATCTGCAGAGAAGAATGGGAGAAACTCCCCAAATACAGGTGTGCCAACCTTGCAGCCTCATTCCCAAGAAGACTCGATGCTGTAATCGCTGCCAAAGGTGCTTCAACAAAGTACTGTGAAAAGGGTCTGAATACTTATTTAAATGTAATATTTAAGTTTTATATTTTTAATACATTAGAAAAAATGTCTAAAAGCCTGTTTTTGCTTTGTCATTATGGGGTATTGTGTGTAGCTTGATGGGGTGAAAAAATTATTTAATCAATTTTAGAATAAGGCTGAAATGTAACAAAATGTGGAAAAGGTCAAGGGGTCTAAATACTTTCTGAATGCACTGTACATTTTCATTCTTTGTTGGAGCTCCCTCACGTAAGACAGTACATACACACAGACAATAAATGATCAGAAAAAGAACATCAATCATAAAACAGTTCAGTTATATGTGCTAAAAGTATGATAAACAGCTCAGGTTGCATGGTTTATCACACTGGCATATAAGCTGTTCTTGAATTGTTTTTGTACACCTGCATTGTTTGGGGTTTTAGGCTGGGTTTCTGAACAGCACTTTGATATATCAGCTGATGTAAGAAGGGCTATAAAAATACATTTGATTTGATTATTTTGTTTGGGGCGCGTGACCTGAAGCTCGCTCCACTATGATTTTATTCACTATTGAACGCAGTTTATCCCGTCTTAAATTTTATCGATTATTTACGTTTTAAAATACCTAAAGTTGGATTAGGAAAGTTGTTTGAAATGTTTGGACAAAGTTTACAGGTAACTCATTAGATATTTTGTAGTCATGCTGGGAAGGTTGGAACCGGTGTTTTTCTGAATCAAACGCGCCAAATAAATGGACATTTTGGAGATATAACGACGGAATTAATCGAACAAAAGGACCATTTGTGATGTTTATGGGACATATTGGAGTGTCAACAGAAGAAGCTCTTCAAATGTAAGGCATGAATTATATCGTTATTTCTGAGTTTTGTGTCGCGCCTGGTGGGTTGAAATGATTGTCTTGTGTTTGTTTGATGGGGTCCTCAGATAATCGCATGGTTTGCTTTCACCGCAAAGCCTTTTGAAATCTGACATCTGTTGAAATCTGTTGTCTAAGTGCCGGTATTATTTAGACTTTATAATTGGTGATATTGGTATACTGTAATTGGTGATGTCTTTTGTAAAAGCTTGAGTAGTGTAATTCCCATAGTCCTTCATTCTCACCTAGATAGGAGTTCTGCATGTCTGTCTCCAGCGCAGAGGCATTGATGAATGTGGCATTCACTCCTCTGGCTGCCTCAACAATGCCCCCAGACCATGCGTATGACCCTACTGCCCCAAACAGAGACACACCCTTCACAGGAGAGAGAAAATAACTTAATGTGTTACTTTACTTGAGCATACTTTTTATACTGTAATATGATGTAAAGTGATATAAATATTTCATGTAAGTAAGTACAAATGCTCTTTTAAGCAAGAACTCTCCAGACCCTGCTGAAATGGGAAGCATTACATTGGTTAAACATGACATTTAACATTGAAACGATATTCTGTAATAATCAATAACAATGGCCTTGAGTAGACACTTTCTAGACAGAGAGCAGTCACTAACCCCAGAGAGAGTGGTACTAAAGCCTCCCTGGGACAGTTCCTGTTCAAAAGAACTGGAGTTGGTCGAGTTACTTCCTGAACATGCAAAACAAAGAGAATAATCAACAAACCAATACACCAGTTTCCTAGACACAAAGCATTTTCAAATTGTGATTATCTTCTGTTCCATTTCCACTGTTAGAATTCACATATTACACAAACTTCCAAATTAGGTGTCTATGTAAAAGGTACACATTCCTTATCCAATGTTTAAATGAAGATATGGTAAATACTGTCGTTATCATTTCAATGGATAGGTTGCGTTTTTTTAAACTCAAATCCTTTTATACCTTCAATTGCAAAGATCTTCTCCCTAAGCTCATTCTGAATGGATTTCAGAGCATCAAAACTGTTTGTCTCAAATACAAAGTTTGGGAAAGACGCAATCTGCTCAAGCTCTTGTCTAGAGAATTGCTTCCCAACCTGGGAGGGGGAAGGAGGGAGGGAGAGAAAGAGAGGGAGGGGAGAGAGAGAGAGCAAAAAAGAGAAAGATGGCACTTAAGATTAAGACCAATCTAACACTTAACAGCCATATCATCTTACCAGAATTGCCAGAGCCAAATCCTAGAATAAAGAGAGATCAGAGGAACACCACGGCTTCGTCCGAAATGGCACCGTATTCGCTACACAGTGCACTACTTTTGACCCTATGGGCTCTAGTCAAATGTAGTGCACTATATAGGGAATAGGGTGACATTTTGTATGCAGCTCACAAGTAAAAGATGAATGAATCACCCCAATAGCAAATCTGATGACGGACTTCATCTCGGCCAATGGTATGACAGAGTCAAAGGTCTCTTTGGGGTCGTTAGATTTGCCGTCTGTTATCACAACCAACAGCTTCCTGGAATGTTTCCTCATCCCCCGTTCTTCTGTCATCATCTCTTCTCTGAGGACGGGGACAGTGCAATACAGAGTAGAAACAGTGTAGAGGAGGGAGGGGAGTGAGACGGGGACTTTTAGAGTACTTTAGAGTAGACTGATTCAATTAGTGACCCTCCTGGCAATCGTGAGCAGCACAAATATAAAAGGCCTGTCTCAAAGAGGCCAGTTAGACATTACTCTGCTTTTGTGCTGGTAGTGTCTCCATGTTGCAACTTGTAATAAACCGGATTGATTATTGATTGGCTTTACCAACGACTGCTCCCCCTTTTGGTAGGACGTTACTGTAAATAAGAATGTGTTCTTAATTGACTTGCCTAGTTAAAATAAGGATAAATAAATACAAATGGATACTACAGTTTTATTAATTGTTCATATGAGCCATTTTTTCCACTAACACCTCTGCATTTACCAAAGTGATCAACTGACTCACAGAACGTAGCGGATGGCTGATGGGGTGCATGTAACTCACAGAACGTAGCGGATGGCTGATGGGGTGTATGTAACTCACAGAACGTAGCGGATGGCTGATGGGGTGTATGTCGCCTCCTGGAAATGGTCCACGGATTGCATCAGGGTGTCAGGGTTAGGGTCAGACACAAAGTCCTCAAAGTGGAAGACAGCACTGGTGTCTGTCGAATACTGAGCAACTGCCACCTGGGAGGAGTGGACACACAATTATGGTTCCCATTGAGACCAATGTCCAAAGAGTCCATACTAGCATACTATTTAGAACAAAGCTAGTGTATTGGGCATGCATTCTACTATAAATGGCCATACTAGTGTGGACAGAGTCAATAGATACCAATAAGAAAGAGGGTGGTACAATCAGTAGTTCTGCGTGACCGAACGGACAGAGATGGGCACAGAGAAGGCCCATACACTCACCTGTGCACGGGGTGCAGTGAACATCCGAATAATGTTTTTGATGAAGTCGATCATGGTGACAAAGTCTCTGGTTGTGATACTCTGAGATCCGTCAAACAGAATCACTGCATCCAAGCCAAACTCACGGCACTCTGCAACACAGAACAGATTGATTGATTGGTTGATAGGTTGGATTTGTATAGCACCTTCACAGAAAGAAGCATCTTGTCCCGTGTAATGCAAACATGTTAGTTTTTGAAGTCAGTTACAGTTATTATCACAAAACCTGAAGTAGACATTGATCATTTAATAGTATAACCTTGAAAGGCAGGCTTCAGTGTTTGTGAGACCGTAAGCTGTGGCCCCAGCTCAACACAAAGTCCTTGGAGGTAGTTTAGAGTATCACAGCCATGGATCCGACGTGGTCCACACACCTAGCTCAGAGAAATGGAGAGAGAGGAGACTTTACAACAATGCCATCTCAGGAATGGCTGAGCCCAAACAAAGAATACATAGAGATCAGTTGAAGCAACCACATGGCGAATCAAGTGAGTGAATTAGCATTACTCAGTTCATGTGTCAGGTCATAGGTCATAGCTCACAATGTATCTGAGTCAGGTCATACTGTGGGTCACAATGTATTTACTGTAAATGGCACAAGAGGGTAAGCACGTAGCACAGGATGTTTGTGAAGAGCAGCTAGTTCCTGATTATAATTGCAGAGGGGAAGGGAAATTGAAAGGGCCTGTTTTCAAGCCCAAATTCAAAAAGATCAGAAATGAAATAGTACTCCGACTTAGAGTCAAGGATGAGCAACTCACCATAGCTCTGTCAGCATTACAAGCTAGTGACAATCCTAATGAAACTCCTGGCTCCACTAAAATAAAACAAAATAAGTGAATATAGATGGATTTAACATACAATTATACGAACATGAAAAAAGAATTGTATCAAAAAGAATTTTGCACCAATTTGTCAATACAAGCCTACTAAAATCTGAACTTCAGCTTGACATAAGCACATGAGGTAAGTGAAACATTCCCACTAATCATGCATGAGACAAAATGACAACACACACACACACACTCCCACAAGATGTGAGTGAAGCAATTGTTGTGTGAAAAGAGGAAACGCATAGAGGACTTGAGAATTACTATAACTGAAAATAACACAACAGCAGAGCTTTATAGAGAGAGAGAGAGAGAGAGAGAGAGAGAGAGAGAGAACTCTGATTCTTGGGGTCCACACAAACGGGTTATAGTGAGCATGCATCTTACCTTGTACGGGTAGAGCTTTACAAGTGCCACTATCATAAGAACATCTGTAAACCACTCCTGTCCCACTGTCTTGAAAAGGAGCTGTGACCAACACACTACAGAGAGAAGAGGGGATGGAGGGAATAGAGGAGAAAGACAGAGAGAAGGGATGGAGAGAATAGAGGAGAGGTTAATTGGTTATGTTTTAAATGCTCATGGAAGTGTGTTGTGTGTAACATTTCCTGTTTTTAAAATATATTGTTCAGTGACTGCTAGCAGTAGCGGCTCCGCTTCCGTGGGCTCATAGACCGTGCTAACATTGCTTGGATTGTAGGATTTTGGAGCATTACATTTTAACACCACAAAGTAAATGTGCGTCTGTTAAAACTTCTTCTTAATATTCTTTAAACTTTCTTCTTAATCTTCTTAATTTCACTTTGGAAAAATTGTGCCCAAATTAAACGGCCTCGTACTCTGTTCTAGATCATACAATGTCATCATTTATTATTACTATTGGATAGAAAACACTCTGAATTTTCTTAAACTGTTTGAATTATATCAGTGAGTAAAACAGAACTCATTTGGCAGCAAACTTCCAAACAGAAGTGAAAATTCTGAAAATGGGGCTCTGTGTCAGGGCCTCCCTATTGAATTGCCTTATATTTTATGGATCTGTATGCACTTCATACGCCTCTTCACTAGATGTCAACAGGCAGTAGAATGTTGAATGGGGAGTCTAGCTTGATGTGAGACCGAATGAGAGCTTTTGGAGTGACAGGTCCGCTCTATGGCAGTATTCAACTGCGCACCAGGGAACCCCACATTGTCTTCTGAAATGCGTTAGGTATACACGACGAAATGCTCCGGCTCGGATTTTATTGGATACATATGAGAAAAACATCATAAAGTTGGATTTTCAACCGAGTTGACCAGTTTATTCGACGTTTATTGGGACTTCTGGCATTTTTCGTTCCATGCGCTAAGAGTTCTTGGACATGTGCGCTCCACATGGCTAGCCAAAGTTGCTAATTCGACAGAAGAAATGGACATTCTAAAACAAAACAACGATTTATTCTGGAACTAGGACTCCTTGCACTACATTCTGATGGAAGATCATCCAAGGTAAGAGAATATTTATGATGTTATTTCGTATTTTTTGTGGTTTATGTTGGCTCCAACAAGGCGGAGAATTGGTGAGCGCTGTCTCACAATATTGCATGCGTACGTTGTACTAAAGTTTTTTTTTAAATGAAATCTAACACAGCGGTTGCATTAGAACCAGTGTATCTTTCATTTTCTGTACAACATGTATTTTTTAGTAAAGTTTATGATGAGTTTTTTGTTAGATTACGTGACTGTCCAAAATTCTTCCGGACAATTTGGTGCATTATGGCTACGTATTCACAATGTAAAACCACGATTTGTACCTCTAAATATGCACATTTTCGAACAAAACATAAATGTATTGTATAACATGATGTTATAAGACTGTCATCTGATGAAGTTGTTCAAAGGTTAGTGATTAATTTTATCTCTATTTTGTGGTTTTGTGAAAGCTATGTTGGCGGTGAATAAATGGCGTTGTGTGTTTGGCTATTGTGGTGAGCTAATATAAATATATATTGTGTTTTCGCTGTAAAAACATTTTAAAAATCAGAAATGATGGCTGGTATTCACAAGATGTTTATCTTTCATTGCTGTATATTGAGTTGTCGTTGATTTCATGAAATTATTATATGATATCCCTGTGGCGCTAGCTAGGCTATGCTAGTCAGCTTTTTTGATGAGGAGGATCCCGGATCCGGGAGGGTGACTCGTTAGAGGTTAAGTCAGAACTTCTGGGTCTGCTGAGCAATACACTAGCTAGAACCTTCTCATCGTGTATCTGGTAGGACAAAAAAGCATGGCCAATTTTGTTTCCCCCCATTTTGTTAGTCAGGTTCTACTGTAGGCGACAGGGCGACATGTTGTGTGGACTAAAACAGCATGAATCCAGGTGTATCACAAAGCATGATGAAATGAATTAACCGGCTACAGTAATTTTGAGAAACATTGAGAAATTGTTTTGGCCGATTTTCTGGGCAAACTAAAGTTGTCAACCTTTGATAAGCAGCTAGCTAGCTAGCTATGGCTCACTGGTAGCTTGCTAGTTAGTTAGCTTCCAATTTCAAGTCTTTCGAAACCAATATCTGTGTAACTGGGAAATATGAAGGTATTTCAAAATGAAAGTCTTGTGACACTATGATAGCTATCTATCCTCAGTTAGATAATGTGTTTTCACTTATTGCATCAGCATGTTTGTTTTGATCTCCCTGGTTTCCAGTAGTTACCACAGCCACAAAGTCAAGATTGGCTATATTGTACAAATTGCTGAAACATAAATGTACATTTTTGGTCTTAATTTAAGGTTAGGGTTAGGCATAAGATTAGCAGTTTTGTTAATATTAGGGTTAGGTTGAAAATCAATCACATTTGTGACCCGATTCAGGAAACTAGGCGTATGTCACAAGTCACGACATTTTAATCAAAATGCGTTTTTGCAGAAATGCCTTCTCGAAAATGTGAACTTTCATGTGCCTTAATAACAAACTTGTATGCCATCTGGAAATATGAATAAAATTGTAAAATGTGAGGCATTTTTGGTTAAGCCACAGAAAAAGCCAGCAACCTTCCCACTAGCCATGATTGGCTGAGATAATGAGTGGGTGGACATGCCGAGAGAGGAGTTCGGATTGGTTTGCTATATAGAAGGCTCTGTTGTCAGTCTGTGTTGGTAATCCTGTTGAACGCTGCTTTTTTAATAATGTATTGTGTAGTGGAGCTGCATAAGTGTTGCTCTCCACTTTCTATAGGATTAAGTTTTGAAATCAGTGGAATTAGAGTATGATAGCTAAGAAGATGGAGGAACACTTGTCTCCCGTATTACAATCTTCAAACTAAGGGCAACCGTGGCTTGGTCTTCATGACAGGGAGACGCCTCCATCATATATACAGGTAAGATAGTATAGCGTTGGCTAGCTACATTTTCACATATTACACGTTTCTAATTTTGACAAAGTGGTTTAATTTCAAGCTAAAGTGTACTGTTAGCTAGCTAGCTGGCTGGCTCCCTAGCTGACGTTATTATTCGTATCCAAGAGCCGTTTGCTTTTCTAGTTAGAGCCTAATGTTAGCTAGCTAACATTGAACCTAGTTGGTTAGCTCCTAGCACTGTGGCATTGTTGGTACTGTGTTCATTGCTGTTTAACTAGCTAACGTTGGCTGGCTGGCTCGTTAGCTAACGTTACGTGATGTTTGTACAACACCCGTTGAATATGGCCGGTGTCAGTACACGTCTGCCAATTTTTTTAATGAAATTGTTGCCAGCAGAGCTGGTTAGGCCATTTTCATGTTATCCAGATGTAAACAAATCATTGGCGTGAGGTGTGCGCTCTGAAAGCTCCGAGAGCGAAACGAGATGGGTGGGGCTAAAGCTTAAGAGGGTGTGAACGATGCTGAACGGGTGTAGACAAAGAAGAGGTCTTCACATTTTAAGTACATACATTTTAGAAATAGGCAGGCTTTATGACTTTGTAGCTGTGGTAACTAGTGACGTCCATTCTCTCTGGCTGCTCGTTCTATGTAGTATAATATAATCTGTTCAAAACAGTGGCAGCATGTGTAGCAGTTGTTATGTTTTTTTTACATGCAAAAGTGAAATATGTGTTTTTATGCTGTTGTTCAAATGCACAGATCGCTTTATATATCTTCTCAAAGAATCGACCGGTAGTTTGAAAACTTGGCATCATATATCTGTCATGCTGCTTTGTTGACAAATCCAACCACCTCACACCCTGGGTATTTAGCCAATCAGCGGACATCACTGGTATCAATAAAGTTACATTGGATCAAATCATTAGAGGACAGTGATGAAATACTGATAAAATACTGTTTGTTGTCGTTTTAGGTCTATATTCAATCTAGACCGCGGAAGATAACGCGATTGACATTTAAAGGTAATTGCCGATTGAGGCCACATATGCAGCGTTTACCGTGAATGTGCTCTCCGCGAACACCGAGACAATGCCTTTAAAAGGTGAATGGCTGAAAACAGGCCGATGAAAATTTTGTTTTATATTGGATATTCGGTTTTCTCTCGTCTATTGCTTGTTTAGCAACAAAATCGACAGGTGCGTAACTATGGGGAAAAACAGACGGGGTTGGCTTAGATTGTTGACAACATGTAAGCTATATTTCATCTCCAATGTTTATTGAAAATATAAATACATTTGCACAATGAGCACTTGTTTCCTGTCAAATACATCCTTACAGTTGTTGGTTAGCTAGAATTTTAGCCATATTAGCATTAACATGAAATCAGTCAAAACACCTGAAAACAAGAACATGTATCAAAATGAGATGAAACGAGCCACTTACAATTCCCCACGTGGCAGTTTCTTCTCATTCTGCTAGCAATCTGGCCATCCAAATCACAATAACACACTGATTCTGCCCCATGGGGCTTTCAATCTCAATAGCTCTTACAAAGTGTGCCATGACTATGCAGGGAATTTCAACCACGAATTAAACAAACAAAAAGCAGGAGTTTTCCAATGCCTTGTAAAGAAGAGCATCTATTTATAGATGGGTAAAAAAAGTAGACATTGAATATCCTTTGAGCATGGTGAAGTTATTCATTACACTTTGGAGGGTGTATCAATAGGACCTAGTCACTACAAAGAACAGGCGTCCTTCTTAACTCAGTTGCCGGAGAGGAAGGAAACAGCTCAGTGATTTCAACATGAGGCCAATGGTGACTTTAAAACAGTTACAGAGTTTACAGCTGTGATAGGAGAAAACAGGATGGATCAACAACATTGTAGTTACTCCACAACACTAACCTAAATGACAGTGAAAATAAGGAAGCCTGTACAGAATAAAAATATTCCAAAACATGCATCCGTGTTGCAATAAGGCACTAATGTAAAACTGCAAAAAAAAGTAGCCTAGTGGTTAGAGCGTTGGGCCAGTAACCAAAAGGTTGCTAGATCAATCCCTGAGCTGACAAGGTAAAAATCTGTCATTCTTCCCCTGAACAAGGCAGTTAGCCTAAAACAGTGGTGGTCATTGTAAATAAGAATGTGTTCCTAACTGACTTGCCTAGTTAATAAATTGAAAGCCGTAAAATGTTTTTCTTTAAAAATCAAATGAACATGGATCTTTGTCGATCCTACCCCGTTCAGAATATTCATTATCATAGTCATGGCACGCTTTGTGTAAGAGCTATTGAAAATTGAAAGCCGTAAAACTATTCTTATGTCTTTTTTCACAAAAAAAGTGTGGATTGTTCTCCATCCACCCCTGATTCAGAATACACCATCTTCATAATCCAAGACCATAGTCTGGTTGCAATAGCTATTGATGAGAGAACCGAATAGCCACCGAATATCCAATATAAAACACATTTTACCTTGGTAGACTTGTCTAGTCCTTAGTCATGAGAGAAATATGCAGTATGAAAGTGTAAACCATTTTCTGATGAACATTCCCACCAGTGGGAGAGTGTCTTCACCATCAATTCCTCCTCTATCTTACTGGCAATGAGAGGTTATGACCTTTTCCCCAAAATAGATGAGTAACATATTGAACAGAGCACTGTTTAATAGCCTAAATCTTATCCTGGTATCATACAACCACAGTGATATTATGATGATTAATATCCAATTGTGAGATCTGAACCCAGTGGTTTGACTCTTTAATGATTAGTAACTTGCCTGCTGCCTCCCTGCGCCGGTCCAAACTGACAGACACGATAACCGAAATGGGACCCTGCTGCCTCCGAGTCCGAGACACTTAATGTTCTGGGATAGCGAATGTCGAAGCTGAACCCCACTGTCAACGGTGCGACTGCAACAACAAAAAATGAACAAACACGTTTTAATTTATACATTTTCTTTTTACAAAAGTGTCTACAGCAAGTCTGATAGTCAATTGCTCAGGCAGGCCAGGTGCAACTCTTAACTATAACTCTACTATAAATGTATTCTACTAATACACTGTAGATTTGGCTATAKAACCTTACATTGCAAAAGTCCCAGTAAACACCAAAACTGGATGTGTTCCAGTTGGTTGTCCATGTCGACTGAAGTCCGCKCTTACAGTCCTCGCATAGTTGTGAACGTCGAGAAGATGAGGAGACCACCGGCTCGAAGAATATTATGTGGTGAAACCTTTCACGATAATGAAGGAGTGAATCGGTTGGTAAATGCGCCTTTTTTTTTTACAGGGACGTTGTAAAAGGATTACAACTGTCTGTGACCGCCACCCGGTGGTGAGAGCTGACTGGTGCAGGAGAGGATGGGTGAAAAAAAACGTGAGTTTATTCTATGGAGGGGTGCACAATGGATAGCTCCAGCTCTGGGTATACTCTAAAGCACTTTATCATGTAAAAGGAGCCATCCAATGTGATATGATGGATTGATCAATTGATTGGTTGGTAGGCTTGTTTGTTGGTTGGTTAGTTGGTTGGTTGGTTGGTCAGTGGTGCACAGCTCCCGTCCTCAAGTRCAACAGTGTGACTTGACCTTTTGTGCACTAGAGGGCGGTGTCTCATTTTCTTGAAATAAATAGCTGACGCCAGGACTGGAGGACATCCCTGCTTGCAGAAGCTTGTAGTATATTTTCTGTTATATTGTTGTTGTGATATGAAAATAAATGATAACCACTAAAGAGAGTTCACCAGAGAGTTSACTAGCTGTCTTAGCGTGAGAAAGACCACAACATGCTGGGAAGGTTTGGCTGAATTATACTATTTCCTTACTTCATGAGCACAAGGTAAAACCGAAGTGAAATCATATTTAACAGTGGTCTGCTTCCCATCTTACAAAATAYTGTTTTATTCTCAAATAATTTTCTCCTCAGTGAGACGTAGCTTAAACTGAACCAGAGAGGTCTCCAGTCCTATCCAGTTGGGTCAGTTACTGTAGCGTCCATTATTCAAGTTTCAGTTTCAAGTTTCAAGTACTATTAGTCTTGTTTATTTTTTACCTTTATTTAACTATGTACAGGATACACATCGTATACATCTTCCAACGAAATGCTTACTTGCAGGTTCCTTCTCAACCTCATATTGTAACTGTCAGTGGAGAGACGCAGGTTGCCAGGTATCAAATCTATTGTCCCTGTTAATCTCCTGTATAACAAACCAAACAGGCTACAGTTAGTAACTACTCAAACAACCCACACTATCCCCCCTATTCTCTCTCTTTCCTCCTCCTTCCCCATTTTCTCTGTGTAACAAAACAGAGTGTAAAACACACATTGTGCGCCGGCATGTTTGAGCACATCGTTGTGCCTGAGTCACTGAGGACAGACAATCCAGCCAACGTCACTGGTGATGACCTCACACACACTCTGACACCCACCCTGTCATTATGTTAAACGGCGAAAAATGCCGTTTGACAGGTCATGGAAAACTCTGAGTAACTTGATTGAACTCCTTGTCTTCGTGCCCTCCAATAACCATTTGTATCAGTATTAGCTATATGAGGTGGGAAGCTGGAAGGTCACAGAAGTTGTGAAGAGGTTTGTCAAGATAGAGAGAGATTTGGGTTGAGAGAAAGAGTGGGAGGAAAACGGAGAGAGAGGGCATACGATCCTGCCAGGTCACAGGCTTGGGGACACAGAGATTACAGGGGGTACAACAGTGTCTGTGTGAGGCATTTGGCCCAGCAGAATCAGCATGAGAGAGAGAAAATGAAAGATGGCTTGAAAGAAGTATGGGGGGGAAGAGAAAGTGAAAAGGAAGGATTTCAAGAGTGAAATAGATGGATTGAGAAAGACAGAACGACAGAGAGAGCGAGAGAAAGAGATGGATAAAAAAAGGCAAGATAATAGAGAGAAAGGGAGAGAGCAAGAAAGAGTTTGAAAGAGAGCGAGTCGAGTCAGGTCGTGTGGATGTGGAGACAGTGTGGACCTAGCCTGTCTCTCTGGTTCTCCTGTTGACTGGCTCTGTCTGAGGTAGGGCGGGCCCTCACACAGGACCCATTGTAGAGGCCTATAATCTCTATCCTCCAGGTTCTGTTCATGTACCTTGTTCAGGTCCCCTCAGATGACCCCTAGCCAGGAGAGAGAGGCTACAGAGACACTCTGGCTTTGTCAAGTCCTGTATCATTGTATGTGTATTGTACCAACATCTTTTGTGGACTAACCGGTGCCCCCGCACATTGACTCTGTACTGGTACCCCCTGTATATAGCCTCATTACTAACCGGTGCCCCCGTAAATTGACTCTGTATCGGTACACCCTGTATATAGCCTCATTACTAACCGGTGCCCCCGCACATTGACTCTGTACTTGTACCCCCTGTATATAGCCTCATTACTAACCGGTGCCCCCGCACATTGATTCTGTACTGGTACCTGTCTCTTATACACATCTAGATGTGTATAAGAGACAGGTTCAATAGCTATTGATGAGAGAACCGAACAATTGGCCCCCTGTATATAGCCTCATTACTAACCTGTAACCCCCGCAACCATCTGACTCTGTAACCGGTACCCTGTATAATAGCCTCTTATAACCTGTACCCCGCACCATTGACTCTGTACCGGTACCCCCTGTATATAGCCTCATTACTAACCTGTACCCCCACAACATTGACTCTGTAACGGTACCCCCCTGTAATATAGCCTCATTACTAACCGGTTGCCCCCCGCACCATCTGACTCTGGTACCGGTACCCCCCTGTATAAGCCTCATTACATTAGCCTGTACCCCCGCCACATTGAACTCTGTACCGCACTACCCCCTGTATATAGCCCATTACTAACCGGTTGCCCCCGGCAGATTGACCTTGTACCGGTGACTCCGCCTGTATACTAGCCTCATTACTAAACCTGTAACCCCGCACATTGACGCTGGTACCGGTACCAACTTCCTGTATATAGCCTCATTACTAACCTGTACCTCACACATTGACTCGTACCAGTACCCCCTGTATATAGCCTTCTTACCAACCGGGTGCCCCGCACATTGATCGCTGTTAAACCGGTAACAAAAACCCCCTGTATATACAGCCTCTATTACTAAACCGGTGCCCCCGCACATTGATATTCTGTACCGGTACCCCCTGTATATAGCCTCATTACATAACCAAGTGCCCCCGCACATTGACGCATTGTAAACGGTAAACCCGCTGTATATAGCCTTCATTAACTAACCTGTACCCCCACACATGACTATGTACCAGTACCCCCCTGTAATAGCCTCATTACTAACTCGTGCACCCCGTAAATTGACTCTGTATGCGGACATACCCTGGTATATAGCCTCATTACTTAACCTGTACCCCCACACATTGATTTCTGTACTGAGTACCGCCCTGTATATAGCCTCATTTACTAACGCGGTGCCCCCGCACATTGACTCTGTACCGGTACCCCCTGTATATAGCCTCATTGCTAGCCTGTACCCCCGCACATTGAGCTCTGTACGATACCCCCTGTATTATAGCCTCATTACTAACCGGTGCCCCCGCAGATTGACTCCGTGTACCGGTACCCCCTGTATATAGCCTCATTACTAACCTGTACCCCCGCACATTGACGCTGTACCGGTACCCCCCTTGTATATAGCTTCATTACTAACCGTTCCCCCGCACATTGACTCTGTACCGTACCCCTGTATGTAGCCTCATTACTAACCTGTACCCCCACACATGATTCTGTACCGGTACCCCCTGTATATAGCCTCATTACTAACCGTGCCCCCACACATTGACTCTGTACCGGTACCACCTGTATATAATCTCATTACTAACCTGTACCCCCACACATTGACTCTGTACCGGTACCCCCTGTATACAGCCTCGCACCTGTTATTTTACTGCTGCTCCATTCTTTCACAAACACTTATTTTCTTAAAATGGCATTGTTGGTTAAGGGCTTGTAAGTAAGCATTTCACTGTAAGGTTACCTGTTGTAATCAGCGCATGTGACAAAACAATTTCATTTGACTTGAGACGGACCGTCCGGCATCCACAAATCTGGTCACTTTGCTAAGACACAAGTCTAAATGTTTCTAAAACTGGCTGTTGTGTTTCAGGTGTAATATGGAGTATATAATACCTTCGACTCTTCATAGAAGGTGTAATGTATAGGCCTCATTTACTTTGACAGCAATATTAACATCCTGCGGGGTTTAATACAGTTGAAGACGGAAGTTACATACACCTTAGCCAAATACATTTTAACCTCAGTTTTCACAATTCCTAACATTTAATCCTAATAACAATTCCTGTCTTAGGTAATTTAGGACACCACTTTATTTTAAGAATGTGAAATGTCAGAATAATAGTAGAGAGAATGATTTATTTCAGCTTTTATTTCTTTCATCACATTCCCAGTGGGTCAGAAGTTTACATACACTCAATTAGTATTGGTAGCATTGCCTTTAAATTGTTTAACTTGGGTCAAACGTTTCGGGTAGCCTTCAACAAGCTTCCCACAATAAGTTGAGTGCCCATTCCTCCTGACAGAGCTGGTGTAACTGAGTCAGGTTTATAGGCCTCCTTGCTCACACACACGGTTTTTCAGTTCTGCCAAATTTTCTATGGGATTGAGGTCAGGGCTTTGTGATGACACTCCAATACCTTGGCATTGTTGTCCTTAAGCCGTTTTGCCACAACTTTGGAAGTCTGCTTGGGGTCATTGTCCATTTGGAAGACCCATTTGCGACCAAGCTTTTTTTCCTAACTGATGTCTTGAGATGTTTTTCAATATATCCACATAATTTCCTCCCTCATGATGCCATCTATTTTGTGAAGTGCACCAGTCCCTCATGCAGAAAAATACCCCACAACATGATGCTCCACCGCCATGCTTCATGGTTGGGATGGTGTTCTTCGGCTTGCAATGCATCCCCCTTTTCATCCAAACATAACGATGGTCATTATGGCCAAACAGTTATATTTTTGTTTCATCAGATCAGAGGACAGTCTCCAAAAAAGTACGATCTTTGTCCCTACAGTTGCAACCTGTAGTTGACTTTATGCGGTTTTGGAGCAGTGGCTCTTTCTTGCTGAGCGTCCTTTCAGGTTATGTCGATATAGGACTCGTTTTACTGTGGATATAGATACTTTTTGTACCTGTTTCTTCCAGCATCTTCACAAGGTCCTTTGCTGTTGTTCTGGGTTGATTTTCACTTTTCGCACCAAAGTACGTTCATCTCTAGGAGACAGAACGCGTCTCCTTCCTGAGGCGGTATGACGGCTGCGTGGTCCCATGGTGTTTATACTTGCGTACTATTGTTTGTACAGATGAACGTGGTACCTTCAGGCATTTGGAAATTGCTCCCAAGGATGAACCAGACTTGTGGAGGTCTTGGCTGATTCCTTTTTGATTTTCCCATGATGTCAAGCAAAGAGGCACTGAGTTTGAAGATAGGCCTTGAAATACATCCACAGGTAACCTCCAATGACTAAATGATGTCAATTAGCCTATCAGAGCTTCTAAAGCCATGACATCATTTTCTGGAATTTTCCAAGCTGTTTAAAAGGCACAGTCAACTTAGTGTATGTAAACTTCTGACCCACTGGATTGTGATACAGTGAATTATAAGGGAAATAATCTGTCTGTAAACAATTGTTGGAAAAATGACTGTCACGATCGTGTGGAGGAGAGACGGACCAAAACGCAGCATGTGGAAAAGAAGACATCTTCTTTTATTATAACGACGAAGTGAACATGAGACGAAACACTTATACAAAACTATACAAAAAAACAACAAAGACCGTGAAGCTACAAACGCAAGCCTTAAATATGGCTCCCAATCAGAGACAACAATAACCAGCTGTCTCTAATTGAGACCCAATTCAGGCAACCATAGACTTTCCTAGATACCTACACTCAACATAGACACAGCTAGACTACTATACTAAAYATAAACCCAACTACTCTAATAAACCCCCTAAACCTTACAACCACCCTWGACACTACAAAAAACACATACATTCCCCATGTCACACCCTGACCTAACTAAAATAATTAAGAAAACAAAGAATACTAAGGCCAGGGCGTGACAATGACTTGTGTCATGCACAAAGTAGATGTCCTAACCGACTTGCCAAACTATAGTTTGTTAACAAGAAATGTGTGGAGTTGTTGATAAACGAGTTTTAATGACTCAAACCCAAGTGTATGTAAACTTCCGACTTCAACTGTTTGTCCTTTGTGTTTGTGTCAAATAGATCAAATCAGGGTGTGGTGTGTGAATTTTTTTGCTTGTTAGTTTGACAGGTAGCATGAGCTGTGTGTGTGTGTGTGTGTTTGCCTGTGTGTCCGTTTGTCTGTGTGTGTGCACGTGCAAATGTGTTTGCGTATGCATGCGAGTTTGTGTGTGTGTGTGTGTCTAACACAGTATTTTGTGCACGTGTGTGTGTAGCGAGCCTCCATGGCGGTGCCACGTCTATCCAAGGCTGTCGTCTTGGAGATGATGATATAACAGCACGAAGACATTAAAAGAGACATGCCTGGGCAGAGCTAAACACCCTAGCTATCAGGTCAAGTTATATAAGGTATGCTACTAGGAAAACGTCTGTGGAAAACTATACTAGGTACCACGTAGGTACTAGGCACATTGCTATGGAAAGCTACAGGTGATAAGCATTGCTGCAGAAGGCTACACTACCGGTATGCTACTGTAGATACATTGCTATGTAAAGCTACAGGTAGCAGGGACTGGGGGTTGAGGTATACTGAAATTCTAGGTATCAGAGATTGAGGAACTAGTTAAGAATGTGCTGGACTCCCATGGACACTTACTGTACATGGTACGGTTATTCTGAATGGCAAAGGCCAGGAAAGAGTGGATCCTCAGCCAAAGGTGTCATCAGCCATCAGCACCAGGTGTGTCATGCACCCATTATTTTAAACAGGGCACGAAATACGTGAGGATGGTCTGGAGGGGGGCTGTCCCCACTCAGGAATTCTGAGAATGTAGCATTTTTCTAACACCTGAAGCAGCTTTTTTCCTGCAATCTAGAGCCATAATAATTATGCCTAATTCTGTGCATAGGTTATCTAAGCACACCTGTTCAATTGTAATTTTAATGAATGATGCACATTGATGCTTTAATAACTTTTATGCATAAGGAGTTTAGTATAACTGCCACACTGGTATATAGTATCATAACCCAAGAATTACAGCAATTTTAGTCATCTCTGAAGTCCAGCAGGCATGCCAGCTAAAATAGCTTAGACAAACTAATCCAACTTGGTTGATAGCCTGAAATGGAACGGTTGCAATATTTCTGTTTTATTTTTCATCAAGAAGGGTTAGGGTTATCAATAGGCTGATCTAAATCATTTACAAACATACCTCCTGCGAGTCCTGCCCATCACCGTCAGCTAAAATCATTTACAAACATACGTCCGCGAGTCCTGCCATCACGTGACAGCTAAAATCATTTACAAACATACGTCCTGCGAGTCCTGCCCATCCATCGTCAGCTAAAATCATTTACAAACATACTCCTGCGAGTCCTGCCCATCATCGTCAGCTAAAATCATTTACAAACATACCTCCTGCGAGTCTGCCATCACCGTCAGCTAAAATCATTTACAAACATACCTCCTGCGAGTCCTGCCCATCCCGTCAGCTAAAATCATTTACAAACATACTCCTGTCGAGTCCTGCCATCACGTCAGCTAAAATAATTTACAAACATACCTCCTGCGAGTCCTGCCCATCACCGTCAGCTAAAATCATTTACAACATACCTCCTGCGAGTCCTGCCATCACCGCCAGCTAAAAATCATTTAAAAACATACCTCCTGCGAGTCCTGCCACAAACATACCTCCTGCGAGTCCTGCCCATCACCGTCAGCTAAAAAATTTGCAACCCATACCTCCTGCGAGTCGCCATCAACCGTCAGCTAAATCATTTAAACAGCAAATACCTCCTGGAGTCTTCCATCACCGTCAGCATATAACAATTACAAACTAGCTCCTGCGAGTCCGCCCATCACAGTCAGCTAAAATCATTTACAACCATACCTCCTGCGAGTCCTGCCATCACCGTCAGCTAAAATAATTTACAAGTATACCTCCTGCAAGTCCTGCTCATCACCGTCAGCTAAAATCGTTATAAACACATACCCTGCGAGTCCTGCCACACAACATACCTCCTGCGAGTCTGCCCATCACCGTCAGCTAAAATCATTTACAAACATACCTCCTGCGAGTCCTGCCCACACCGTCAGCTAAATCATTTACAACCATACCTCCTGCGAGTCCTGCCCATCACCGTCAGCTAAAAGCATTACAAACATAATCCTGCGAGTCCTGCCCATCACCGTCAGCTAAAATCATTTACAACCATACCTCCTGCGAGTCCCGCCCTCACCGTCAGCTAAAATCGTTATAAACACTACTCCTGCGAGTCCTGCCCACTAACATACCTCCTGCGAGTCCTGCCCATCACCGTCAGCTAAAATCATTTACAACCATACCTCCTGCGAGTCCTGCCCATCACCGTCAGCTAAAATCCTTGCTGTGTGTGTCACTCAACACTTTCTCTCCTCCTCCACTGATGATTCTGTTTTTGTGCACTAGTGTCCTGCCTAGCATATCTTTACTCAATGATGCACCTTGAAAGGAACCACTTTCTAGGTAGAAAAGGGGGGTGGGGGTATGCCCCCCGCAAAGAGGGAGAGAAAGAAAGAGCGAGAAAGAAAACAAGAGAGACAGAGAGAGAGTGAAAATGTGACACACAATCACTTTCACATTCTGATTATCATGATCTGCCAGTTTGTCAGTACGCTGAGCAGGGTTCACTATACTCTATATGAATTTATGTTTATTTTTCAAATGTACTTTATCATTTTTCAGAATTCTTTCAGTAGTTATAAATATCTGAGTTATAAATCATACTATTGAATGTTGATAATAGGATATTTATTTGATTGTGAGTTCCTTAACAGTGACGTGGCGGCAGGAAGCCTAGCTTGTTAGTGAGGCGAGCCAGCAACCGGAGGGTTGCCAGTTTGAATCCCAGGTCCGACAGGAAAAATCTGTCGAAGTGAGCTGGTAACCAGAGAGTTGCAGGGTCAAATCCTAGATGCCATTACCTGCCATTGTGCCCTTGAGCAAGGCAAGACCCCCCACAACAACAGCTCCCCAGGCACCCAGTGTGGCAGCCCTCCGCACATCTTCAAAGCCTGTATATGTAGCCTTTGTATGTACAGTGTCCAGTGACCTTTTCCACATTTTGTTACGTTACAGCATTATTCTRAAATGGATTAAATCAATACAAATACTCAGTAATCTACACACAATACCCCCATAATGACAAAGTGAAAACAGGTTTTTAGAATATTTTGCAAATGTATTCAAAACAAAAATCAAAAATAACTTATTTACATAAGTATTCAGACCCGTTGCTGTGAGATTTGAAATTTAGCTCAGGTGCATCCTGTTTCCATTGATCATCCTTGAGATGTTTCTACAACTTGTTTGGAGCCCACCTGTGGTAAATTCAATTGATTGCACATGATTTGGAAAGGCACACACCTGTCTATATAAGGTCCCACAGATGACAGTGCATGTCAGAGCAAAAACAAACCATGAGGTTGAAGGAATTGTCTGTAAAGCTCMGAGACAGGATTGTGTCGAGGCACAGATCTGGGGAAGGGTACCAAAAAAGCAACATTGAAGGTCCAAGAACCCAGTGGCCTCCATCATTCTTAAATGGAAGACGTTTGGAACCACCAAGACTCTTCCTAGAGCTGGCTGCCAAACTGAGCAATCGGGGGAGAAGGGCCTTGGATAGGGAGCGGACCAAGAACCCGATGGTCACTCTAACAGAGCTCTAGACGTCCTCTGTGGAGATGGGAGCACCTCCCAGAAGGACTACGATTTCATGTCTGGAGGAAACCTGGCACCATCCCTACGGTGAGGCATGGTGGTGGCAGCATCAACGGCAGGGACTGGGAGACTAGTCAGGATCGATGCAGAGATGAGCAAAGTACAGAGAGATCCTTGATGAAACCCTGCTCCAGAGTGCTCAGGACCTCAGACTGGGGCGAAWGTTCACTTTCCAACAAGACAAGGACCCTAAGCACACAGCCAAGACAACGCAGGAGTGGATTCGGGACAAGTCTCTGAATGTCCTTGAGCCAGAGCCCGGACTTGAACCCAATCAAACATATTTGGAGAGACCTGAAAATACCTGTGCAGCAACGCTCCCCATCCAACCTGACAGAGCTTGAGAGGATCTACAGAGAAGAATGGGAGGAACACCCCGAATACAGGTGTGCCAAGCTTGTAGCGTCATACCCAAGAAGACTTGAGGCTGTAATTGCTGCTGAAGGTGCTTCAAGAAAGGACTGAGTAAAGGGTCTGAATAGTTATGTAAATGTGATATTTAAAAAAAAMAWWTCTCAAAATCTGTTTTTACTTTGTCATTATGGGGTAATGTGTGTAGATTGATGAGGACAAAAAACTATGTAATACATTTTAAAATAAGGCTGTAACCTAACAAAATGTGGAAAAAGTCAAGGGGTCTGAATACTTTTTGAAAGCACTGTATGTGTATGTATGTGTGTCTTTTGGACGGGTTGGGTTAAAAGCCTTGTGTGCAGTTTACCAATAAAGTGATCTTATCTGTGAATAATATAAACTCTGATTCATACTATCCTGAATACACAGGATAATCAATTGGCTATTGTCCACAATAAGCCCATTGTATATAGTTAATTGTCTAGTAGGGTAGGGCCATTGAATGGACTTATTGAAACTATGTGTTAAAGGTCCTGCCTTATAGTAATTACACCATGGTTTTGTGACTGAACACCCAGGTATAMCTGCTTTGTCTTTTTCATTGTTGATGATGACTACAACATAATTCCTCCGTTGTGTAACACACTGTAAGAAGTTAACTTTATATGTTCCTCAAACAATATTGATTCAGTTTGTTTCTTTTACGAAAGCAGCTTGCGCATCTCCTCCAGTACTCTTTAATCGTTAAATCAATATTTGCACGGCACATTGTTTCCTTGTTCGTTTGAAAAATAACTTTTTTACCACATGTGCGCTGAGGGCATGTACCAGCAGTCTTACATCAGTAAGTGGCCAATTAAACCTTTTTTTTCAACCGTCAGGTTACCATGGGGACCAGAGTAACATGTTGCACATCAGTGTCAACACACGTTGTGCTGAGCGAATGGAAAAAAAGCGGAATGTAAGATAGGAAGAGTGGAGGAGAGAAAATACAGTTGAAGTCGGAAGTTTACATACACTTAGGTTTGAGTCATTAAAACTTGTTTTTTTAACCACTCCACATATTTCTTGTTAACAAAACTATAGTTTTGGCAAGTCGTAGGACAATCTACTTTTGTGCATGACACAAGTCATTTTTCCAACAATTGTTTACAGACAGATTATTTACTTATAATTTCATTGTTATCAAAATTCCAGTTGGGTCAGAAGTTTACATATCACTAAGTTGACTGTGCCTTTAAACAGCTTGGAAAATTCCAGAAAATGATGTCATGGCTTTAGAAGCTTCTGATAAGCTAATTGACATCATTTGAGTCAATTGGAGGTGACCTGTGGATGTATTCAAGGGCTAACCTTCACACCAGTGCCTCTTTGCTTGGACATTGCATGGGAAAATTCAAACAGAAATCAGCCAAGACCTCAGAAAAGAAAATTGTAACCTCCACAAGTCTGGTTTCATCCTTGGGAGCAATTTCCCAAAAGCCTGAAGGTACCACGTTCATCTCTACAAACAATAGTACGGCAAGTATAAACACCATTGGACCACGCAGCCGTCATACCGCTCAGGAAGGAGACACGTTCTGTCTCCTAGAGAATGAACGTACTTCTGCGTGCAAAAAGTGCAAATCGATCCCAGAACAACAGCAAAGGACCTTGTGGGAAGAGTGGAGGAAACAGTACAAAAGTATCTATAATCCACAGTAAAGCGAGTCCTTATATCGACATAAGTCCGCTCAGCAAGGAAGAAGCCATTGCTCCAAAACCGCCATAAAAAAAGCCCAGACTACGGTTTGCAACTGCACCATAGGGACAAAAGATCGTACTTTTTGGAGAAATGTCCTCTAGTCTGATGAAACAAAAATATAACTGTTGGCCATAATGACCATCGTTATTTGGAGGAAAAGAGGGGATCCTAGCAAGCCAAGGAAAACAATCCCACACCGTGAAGCATGGGTGGCAACATTCATGTTGCTGCTTTGGCTGCAGGAGGAACTGGTGCACTTCACCAAAATATGACATCATCTGAGGAGGAACAATATGTGGATATTATTGAAGCAACATCTTCAAGACATCAGTCAGGAAGTTTAAAGCTTGGTCGCAAATGGGTCTCGGGAACCCCAAGCATACTTCCAAAGTTGTGGAGAACATGGCTTCAAGGACAACAAAGTACAAGGTATGTGGACGTGGCCATCACAAAAGCCCTGACCTCCAACTCCCATAGAAATATGTGGGCAGAACTAAAAAAGCGTGTGCCGACAAGGAGGCCTACAAAACCTGACTCAGTTACCACCAGCTCTGTCAGGAGGAATGGGTCAAAATCCCCCAACTTATTGTGGGAAGCTTGTGAAGGCTACCCGAAACGTTTGACCAAGTTAAAAACAATTAAAGGCAATGCTACCCAAATTACTAATTGAGTGTATGTTAAACTTCTGTACCCACTGGAATGTGATGAAGAAATAAAAAAGTTGAATAAATTATTAACTAACCTAAGCTCACTTGATCGTTGCTAACGACAGAACACCTCCAGACAACAGTAAGACTCCCGGGTGGCGCGAGTGGTCTAGGCACTGGCCATCGCAGTGCTAGCTTGCCGCCCACCATAAAGGGGAGAGTTGGAAAGGTTCTCTGGTTCCGCGCCAGGCTGGGCTGGGTTCGCGCCCAGGCTTTGTCGCGCCGGCCGGCAAACCGGTGAGATCCGTGGGCGGACGCACCAATGGCATAGCTCGTCCGGGTTAGGATAGGGTTTGGCCGGTAGGCGAAGGGTTTGGCCGGTAGGGATATCCTTGTTTCAGTATTCGAAAAATGTATTAAATGTATGCACTTCTACTGTAGTCGCTCTGGATAAGAGCCGTCTCGCTAAATGATAAAAATGTAAATGTTAAGACGGCAGCACCCACCTAACCAAGGGTACTCCTACAGGAAATACTGCAAGGTGTGTCACGGTTCAAACCACTCTACACTTGCACACCGTAGAAGGGAGGGTCTGTGTTGGTCATGCTTTGAGTCAGGTCACTGGAAGAAAAACTGTCTGAAGTCTGGGCCTAGATACAGTGAGGAGCACACACGAGCAACCAATGGAGCGGAGCCGTTAAACTAGCGGGCCCGCATTTGGAGGGGGGATATGCGGGTCAAGAGAAACAAACCCTCGAGTGTGATGAAGATTTAGAATGACGATATGTGAACGCATGTAGTGCAGCACCAGAAGGGGTTCGGGTCATAGCGCAGAATATACAAAGAGTAACGCCATTTGATGAACTGTTTTATGCCCCATTCACTGTATATAACCAATTCCAATTGAAAGGGATGCTTGACATCGGCTCCATGGCCTGTACTTTAAGCGAAGCAGCAGAACAAAGAATGATTGTGGAAAATATTAGTCGAGAGAAGAAGCTACTATCAGAGCCAGTCATTCTCGTTGGTGTAGGGGGGGAAACGGCACAACCAAACGGCACGACTTCAACTGTTTTCCAAGGCTCCTGCAAGATGGAAGGGGGAACTCGAGGAAAGCAGCCCATTACAACCGACCCCGTGGATTTGAAGCAGAGACTGYTAGATGTAGGGTTGGGAGAGGTTGACATCGAACCCTGTAAAATCAGTCAAGCATCAAGAGAGGAATTAGTACAGTTACATATTAACTACAACGATGTGTTCTCCAAGAGCGCTCTGGATTGTGGCGAAGCCAAGGGATTTGAGCATCGCATTCGACTCACAGATGACAGACCATTTCGCCTACTATATCGAAGGGTTCTGCCTGCCCATTWCCAGAAACTACGACAAGTGTTGACGGAAATGGAGGAACAGGAAATAATCAGGAAATCCGTTAGCGAATATGCTTCCCCTCTAGTAATRGTGTGGAAGAAAGACGGTGGGCTTCGTATATGTACAKATTTCAGATGGCAAAATGCAAGGACACTCAAAGATGCACATCCACTTCCACACCAATCTGACTGTCTTGCAGCTCTAGGGGGCAACACCTACTTCAGTACGATGGACTTGACGTCAGGCTTTTACAACATACCTATGTGTGAGGAGAACAAAAAGTATAMAGCCTTCACTATCCCACTGGGTCTGCATGAATRCAACCGAATGCCACAGGGCCTATGCAATAGTCCAGCTTCATTTATGAGGATGATGCTTAGCATTTTTGGAGACCTAAACTTCAGTAGCCTGCTGTGCTACCTAGACGACCTCTTGGTGTCTGCACCAAGCGAAAGACAAGCCTTGGATAGAATGGAGCTGGTGTTCCAGAGACTGAGACAGCACAACCTGAAACTGAGCCCAAAGAAATGCAATTTCTTGCGGATGTCTGTGAAATTTTTGGGTCATGTCATTAATGGTGATGGGGTGGCTGTGGACCCGACCAAGGTGGATCCAAAATGACAAAGTCGGATCTAATGGAGGAAGGTGGGTGCACGCCTTCAGTACGAAGGATCAAATCCTTCCTAGGAATGATATTCTACTATCAACATTTAATTCCAAACTTTTCTGCTATTGCCAAGCCGCCCATCGCTCTCACTGCAGGTCAGAAGAGAAGGGGGAAGGTGAAGCCTGAGAATCAAGCTGGCATCTTCAGAAAGTTGAAACCTACTGACTGGACTAATGAGTGTGATTCTTCACTTAACAGCCTTAAGGAGAAGTTGTTAAACTGTGCTGTTCTTGGTCATCCGGATTTCACAAGGCCATTGATCCTGTTAATTGATGCCTCCCTGGACGGGTTGGGCACTGTACTGTCTCAAATACCTGCTGGTGAAGATAGAGCACGTCCCATCGCATTTGCCAGTAAAACATTGAGTGTCTCACACAAAAGATATCCTGCCCACAGACTTGAGTTTTTGGCCATGAAATGTAGTGTGTGTGAAAAGTTTAGCCACTGGCTCAAGGGACATTCATTTACASTTTGGACTGATAATAATCACTTCACATACATTATGACAAAACCAAAACTCGACGCCTGCAAGCAACGATTTGGGTAGCCAAATTGGCGCCCTACTCATTCGATCTGAAGCACATAGCAGGTACAAAGAACGTTGTGGCTGATGCCCTCAGTAGGGACCAATTTGCCAAGTTAGTTAGTCACAGGTTGATCAGTGAGAACTATGTCAGTCTGATTGCTGAAGCCGATGCTATAGGAGAAGATGGGATTCAAGATGTGTTTCGCTTGAATGTCCAGTCACATAGTGAAAAAACAAGCAGAGACAATCTCTGGAAATCAGTCTGACAGCTGTCCTTTAACCTGTGGCTCTTCACTAGTGAAAGCGATTTGTGAAGTCTATGATCAGTGGGTTGTAGCAACCGAAGCTCAAGCAGTACAGTTAGTGCAGTCTGTGCAACAACTCATATCTCCAAGCCATGACTCGCTTCCTGCGATCTCTTTTGAGGAGCTTCAGYGGAGTCAAGAACTTGATCCTACGATTTCTAAGGCTATCCTGTTTGTCAACCGYAAAATACGTCCTTCAAGGCGAGAGAGGGATGGATTTGATTCACAACCCTTGTACTCGTCAAGCAGTGGGAAAGGCTCAGGATCCAAGATGGAGTGATTTACTGGGTGACAAAGGATCCCCTGAGCAAACAAAAKAGATTTATTTTTTATTTATTTTATTTATTTRWATTTTTTCACCTTTATTTAACCAGGTAGGCTAGTTGAGAACAAGTTCTCATTTGCAASTGCGACCTGGCCAAGATAAAGCATAGCAGTGTGAACAGACAACAACACAGAGTTACACATGGAGTAAACAATAAACAAGTCAATAACATAGTAGGRAAAAAAAKAAAAAAAAGAGAATCTATATACAATGTGTGCAAAAGGCATGAGGAGGTAGGCAATAAATAGGCCATAGGAGTGAATAATTACAATTTAGCAGGTTAACACTGGGGTGATAAATCATCAGATGATCATGTGCAAGTAGAGATACTGGTGTGCAAAAGAGCAGTCACTCGCTTCTGATCCTCAAAGCTAGCCTTGCAGCTAGCTTAGCTCACAGCTTGCAGGCTAGCTTAGCTCACAGCTAGCTTGCACCCTCCGTGGCCCCAGTACCGAAGGCTATCCTGAGGCCCCACCCGGCTCTACTTCAGCTGTTTACGACCTCATCATACACGAGTAGAGAAACACGGCTCTTGCTGTTACTCTGGACCCTTGGCAGGATCAACTGTACCTCGCTGGCTATAGTGGCTACCCCTGCCACGAAGCTAAGCAAGTTAGCACCAAATTCTCAATACTCTTTCGGCATCTGGCTGGATTCTCTGTCGACACGGCGCCCGCCGCACTCACCAGCTCTGGTCGCCGAG
>NC_036863.1:49211412-49280222 GCF_002910315.2 Salvelinus sp. IW2-2015 | reverse complement strand
GTCAATCCACATATTCTTATCGGCAGACTCAGTAGCCTCGGTTTTTCTAATGACTGCCTTGCCTGGTTCACCAACTACTTCGCAGATAGAGTTCAGTGTGTCAAATCGGAGGGCATGTTGTCCGGTCCTCTGGCAGTCTCTATGGGGGTACCACAGGGTTCAATTCTCGGGCCGACTCTTTTCTCTGTATATATCAATGATGTTGCTCTTGCTGCGGGCGATTCCCTGATCCACCTCTACGCAGACGACACCATTCTGTATACTTCTGGCCCTTCCTTGGACACTGTGCTATCTAACCTCCAAACGAGCTTCAATGCCATACAACACTCCTTCCGTGGCCTCCAACTGCTCTTAAACGCTAGTAAAACCAAATGCATGCTTTTCAACCGTTCGCTGCCTGCACCCGCACGCCCGACTACAGCATCACCACCCTGGAAGGTTCCGACCTAGAATATGTGGACATCTATAAGTACCGTAGTGTCTGGCTAGACTGCAAACTCTCCTTCCAGACTCATATCAAACATCTCCAATCCAAAATCAAATCTAGAGTCGGCTTTCTATTTCGCAACAAAGCCTCCTTCACTCACGCCGCCAAACTTACCCTAGTAAAACTGACTATCCTACCGATCCTCGACTTCGGCGATGTCATCTACAAAATAGCTTCCAATACTCTACTCAGCAAACTGGATGCAGTTTATCACAGTGCCATCCGTTTTGTTACTAAAGCACCTTATACCACCCACCACTGCGACCTGTATGCTATAGTCGGCGGGCCTCGCTACATGTTCGTCGTCAGACCCACTGGCTCCAGGTCATCTACAAGGCTAGCTAGGTAAAGCGCCACCTTATCTCAGTTCACTGGTCACGATGGCAACACCCACCCAAAGCACGCGCTCCAGCAGGTGTATCTCACTGATCATCCCTAAAGCCAAAACCTCATTTGGCCGCCTTTCCTTCCAGTTCTCTGCTGCCTGCGACTGGAACGAATTGCAAAAATCTCTGAAGTTGGAGACTTTTATCTCCCTCAACAACCTTAAACATCTGCTATCTGAGCAGCTAACCGATCGCTGCAGCTGTACTATAGTCCATCGGTAAATAGCCCACCTGTCACGTTCCTGACCTGTTTTCTGTTAGTTTGTGTATGTGTTAGTTGGTCAGGACGTGAGTTTGGGTGGGCAGTCTATGTTTTCTGTTTCTATGTTGGTTTAAAGGGTGACCTGATATGGCTCTCAATTAGAGGCAGGTGGTTGTCATCCTCTCTGATTGAGAGTCATATTAAGGTAGGTGTTTTCACACTGTTTGTTGTGGGTGGTTGTCTCCTGTGTCAGTGTCTGTATGTTACGCCACACGGGACTGTTTTCGGTTTTGTTTGTTTGTTCGTTTTATGTAGTCAGTTTCCTGTTATTGCGTTCTTCGTGTTTCATGTAAGTTCGTCGTCCAGGTCTGTCACATCGTTTATGTTTTGTTAGTTAGTCAAGTATAGTTTGTTTTCGTCTTGTTTAAATAAATATCATGTCATATCACAACGCTGCGCCTTGGTCGAATCACTACTCCTCCTCTTCGTATGAAGAGGAGGAGGAACACCGTTACACCACCAAATTGACCTACCTCATCCCATACTGTTTATTTATTTTACTTTTCTCAGGGATTACGGCAGGAATCCGGCGTTGTTGTGGAGAGACAGTCCGATGCTGGTAGATTGGCGAGTAATATCCAGGCTAAGAACAGGGCTGGTGTCTGTGCAGAAGGTAAAAGCCGCTAGCAGTGGCCAAAAATGTCCAAATAGCTTGTAGCTGATTAGCTGGTTAGCTACTGGAGGTTCTTGAATGTGTTCCAAAGTAAAAAATAATAGCGATTCCGTATCACATTGGGTGAGGCAGGTTACCGGAAGGTATAATCGAATAAAAAATCGAGAAGAGATAGAATTTAAAAAAATATATATATACAAAAAATACGAAAACTACAAAAGTACACGAGAGGACGAACAAAAACACGCCTACACTGCTACGCCATCTTGGAAATCGAGATATTAGTATGTGCTGCCCAAAAATATGAAGGAGAAAGCATTGAGTGGTGTGCATGACCTTGCTGGCCACCAAGGGCAAGCTAGAACTCTTCATTTTGGCAAGGCAGCATTTCTTCTGGCCCAAGATGGAGCATGATGTGAAGGAGTATGTAAGTGCTGTCGAAGATGCATCCTGGCTAAGTTTCCTGAGCCGTCTGCTCGAGCTCCCCTCGAAAGCATCAGAACCTTTGCGCCTATGGAGTTAGTATGTCTCGACKTTTGGAGTGCTGAGGACAGCAAGCAACGCTCAGTGGATGTATTGGTTCTGACAGATCACTTCACCAAGTTAGCTCACGCCTTTCCGTGCTCAAATCAAATGGCAAAGCAAGTTGCCAGAAAGATATGGGACAACGTATTTTGTGTTTATGGATTTGCTGAGGGGATCCACACGGATCAAGGGGCAAATTTTGAGAGTGAGCTAATCGCAGAACTTCTCAAGCTCTCTGGTGTCGCCAMATCACACACAACTGCGTACCATCCCATGGGGAAYGGGGGAACGGAAAGGATCAATCGAACTCTGGGAAATATGCTTCGCTCACTCCCTCTAAAAGCTAAAGAGAAATGGCTGCAGCAGATACAAWCTCTAACGTTTGCCTACAATGCTACTGTWCACGAAACCACTGGCTATGCTCCATTCCAGCTCATGTTTGGTCGCGTTCCGAGACTCCCTGTTGATGTAATGTTCAAGCAAGTTTTGAGGGATTTACATTTACATTTAAGTCATTTAGCAGACGCTCTTATCCAGAGCGACTTACAAGTTGGGATCTTGTGGTTGTTGACTATAGTAGCTATGTCAAAACACTGATATCCCATCTCCATGAAGCAGCGAGCATCGCTCAATGGCATACAGTTAAAGAACAACAGAAACAGGCCAAACATTATGACAGAAAAGTCAGAAGCACTCACCTGAACAAAGGAGACAGAGTGCTTCTCACTAACAAAGGGGGAAAAGAAAACGTGCCGACAAGTGAGAAGCTAAGGTGTACACGGTCATTGACAGAAACCTACATACACACATATATAAGCTAGTGGATGATAAAGGAAACACCAAGGTGGTACATCGGAACCTTCTTCTAGACATCAGCTTTCTGCCGGTAGAAACGCCTAAGGATGATTCACGTGAATCTCAATCAGATGGAGCTGTAGATCCAGAGTATGAGGGTCAGTCAATGGACCTTTCAGGCTTTGATGAAGAGGAAAGCTTTGGAGATATGACCAGTTGATGGATACTCAGTGGAGTAGATGACCCTGCAGGTCAGGAATCTTCGGAGAGACAGGAGACAGTCAGAGATGAGATGGAGCAAGAACAGTCAGCATACAGCTGCAGGGACCATCCAAATCAAGACCGTCAAGTTCAGCTATCTCTCGATAATGAGACTGCCTTTAGCATTCCTGACTGTGACAGTGTAGCTGTAGTCCCTGACACAGAACCTTCAGGTATTCCTGACTCAGTTGCACCAGCTGATTTAGCTAGTGACCAAGACTTACAAAGACCGGGTTCATGTGATTCGCAAGATGTGGTCAGAACACGCACTGGCAGGGTAGTGAAATCTGTAAGTCGTCTTATTGAGACAATGGCTCAGAGACCATTCACTATGGAGGGCTTAGCCACCAAACTAGGAAAGAAGTCCCAGTCTCTTCTAACTCTGTTTTAAAAAAGGTTTTTCTTTATTTCTTCTGTTGTTCTGAGGAATATTCATGGGTATTTAAAGCCATCTAAGTGATGTGTAGAATGGTGTCAAGGGATAATGTGATGTGAGGACGAGTATGTGAGGACGAGTGTTGTATGATGTACTTGGCAGCGTATTTGTCCAGGAGGTTCTCAGGCCTGATCAACCTTAGATTCCTCTGAATCTGCCTGCAGATAGCTTGTATAGCAGAGACCAAAGATGAGATCTTGGTGTTCACTYGTGCCAGTAGTGACTCAGTAGAGTTTGTTGTCCCTTGTGTTCCATATCTTGTTTGATATGCATTCAGGATGTTGGTGAAATTCAGGAGGGGTGAATGTAACAGGTGTAAAATATACTTTATGTATTTCACCGAAAAATGTTATTTTAAGATGTATTACATTACTTTCAAGAGTGAATGATTTTATTGTATTTATTTTCTAAATTGTGTTAATGCTGTGATGTCATCAACGGGAGCCATGCTCTTACTCCTCAGTTTGCTCAGAGCGTGATGAGAAGTAGGTGATACTCCGGTCTTTTGAATGCACATGTTCGCAAATGTTCACAAATTCACAAGAAAAGACAAGCAAAAGTTATACCGTCACTGATTTAGTGTTGCATTGCTGTTTATAGGAATATATATTCATGTGAATGGGGATAATGTTCGAGTGCAACTTTGCAAGGCTAGCTCAACTATCATTAGCTTTGTGGCGGGAGAGGGTCTCTTTCAGGTGCAGATATCGTGAGTTTTGAAATTATTTTCTCATTGGTTTTCTGCATTGTCTTTTGTCTTTTATCAGGCGAATATACTTGTATGGAGTCCAGACTGCAGCAGTAACTTTTGTATTTGTATCCATTCCATGCAGGTATGTTGTGAAATGTGCCGATTTTGTATTTCATGTTTAATGTGCCTAGTTAGCTGTCGTTCATTTTGTTACTTGCCCGGGCATGTCAAAAATGCCCTTGTTGCTCCATTAGTATGCTTCAGGTATAATAGTAAAATAGTATACTCTCTAAGAAATATTTGGCACTTATTAGCAAATGATTAGTGTATGGGTGTACAACATTTATAAAATGTAATGAGTCTTTTGAAAATATGAACATGTACAATGTATTTTTTGTTGATATGCTTACTACTGAGTTTGCTCAGAGCGTGATGAGGAGAGGCAAATATACTTGTATGGAGTCCAGACTGCAGCCTTAACTTTTGCCTTGTATTTGTATCCATTCCATGCAGTCATTAAAAGAGAGACAACCTGCCGAATTGTGTCCAGAGCCTTGTCTTCTACCTACACCTTACCAGAACACAACGTAGAAAGGTGGCGGTACAGAACCGGTTACATGTATACCTTTTTGTTTACAAATACTAGATAGCTAGCTAGTATGGTGTTCTATGCTTTTCAATGCTACTTTTTAAGGATTTAACTAGCTACAGAAGCAGAAGCAAACATGTCTTCCTACGAATTAGAAGAGCTTGAACGGCTCTTACTACTCAGGAGGAGAAATAAAAAACAAACAAGGGAGGAAATGAAATGTTCGTTCACTGAACACTACGAGAGGGTAGTGCGACCATATCCAGGTAAGAGATGCTAAATGTATGTGACTATACTGTCCATATGGTGTGAAAATTATACTAATTATGTCTCACATAAAAGTGATCTAGCATCCCAGTAAGAGGATAAGGGCCTATGTCCAAAGCATAGGCTACACAGTTGTTATAGTACACATTTAATACCTTCCTGTTCCTGTTCAATACTAATAGAAACGCTCCTTTTATTCAAAGGTTCTTCTGGCCTTGATGTGCACAACAACATCAAGGACTACTTCCTCACACCACCTGTTCCAGTGTCTTTCCATTATGCTGCTATCACAGGTGGCACCCAACAGTAGATGTTAATGTTGGTGTGGTTTGGAAAATATGTTCTCTACCTCTGGGTGATGACTTTTTATATGTCATGTTGTGAGCTTGACGCTTGGTTTTGCTGTTTGGATTTTGCTGTTTTTCTTATTCACACTTAACATATCACAGTAAAGGGCAACGTGCCAATTCCAGTATGCATTGGTGGGGATATTTAAGACCAACCGAAAGCTAGTTTTAGCGGTAACGTGATTGGTTATGTTRTGGATTTTGACAACATACGCACAGCCAACTTTTTTATTCAAATTTTGTTTAATTTGATTAAAAACCAAGCATAGCATCCCCTCCTTTCAATAAATAAATTATTTTGTGGTGCCCAATGCATTCGCCAAGTAGTCAAGACTATCAATAAAGGGTTTGGCTTGTGAGACCGCTTTGAAATAAATCTTAATCACCAAAGCTTTAATCAAAGATCAAGTTTGGCAGCAGCAAAACAGTGAGCGGACATCTCCTTTTTATCTATGTATGCCCACCATACTTAACAGGCAGACCGCGGACCTATTGGCCCCGTTCTGGGTTTTAAAAAAAAATCAACCCCTAGTATCATATAAACATGAAAAAGACATGGAAGAATGCATAGAATTGCAGGAAATGAGCTTAAAACAGCAACAACAACAAAAAACTCTGCCCCATGCGAAATGTGTAGAATTGCGGGAAATGAGCTCAAAATCTGCAACATTTTTCTCTCTGCCAACAAGAGGGGTGTGAACAGTTTGGGGGCGCATGGGTTGCGAGGTGGGGGTTTGTTACTATCCATCCAGACCTTTGCCACCTCGGAAATATGTGTGACCGGACCTTCTCAAATAGTACTTGAGTACCCCTGATGTAGGTAAGCTATTACATTATTTTTGCCAGCTCCTGTTATTATATAACCTTATTATTACCAGCTAGTTTGATTTGAATGATGCAGCAACAACACCTGGTCGGGTTTTTGGTCTCCTGCTCCGGTTCCTAGAGGGAAGTAGACTGCGGTGTAAGGTGATGCAGAGGCTCGCCTCGTAGGGGGATTTTTAGCACTACTGCTGAGCTATGGTGGTCTTACTGGCGCCTTTAGAGTCTATTGTAGTTTCCACAGCCAACTCCCTGGCCCTATTGTAGTTTCCACAGCCAAATCCCTGGCTCTATTGTAGTTTCCACAGCCAAATCCCTGGCTCTATTGTAGTTTCCACAGCCAACTCCCTGGCTCTATTGTAGTCTCCACAGCCAAATCCTTGGCACTCATGTATTTTCCACAGCCAGGTAGGTTCCTGACTCTATTGCAGTGGCTTGAGCATAGTCAGGACTGCTACTGGGATTAACGATGAATGATTCCACACCAGGCACATTTGCGACAGCTAAGCTTTCTGAACCAAGCGTTTCCAAACCGTAATGGAAATGTTCAGGTAAAACAGACTGCAACATTTCAAAACCTTTCAGAAACATTACTGCCTCTGGTCTGCTAGTCTTCCAACTCTCCTAAACTACAGTCGAGACACGAAGCCTGGGGTCGAAAAGTCGTTTGGGCATGAAAGAGAAACTAAGAGACTGCCATGTAGTAGATAGTGTTTGATATGAACACTAATCTGTGATGAAAGCCATCTGGTGTAGTGATGAGTAGCATCATGATCTTTGACATGCAGTATCATCATTACTCAGTTTGCTCTGCATTTCAGGAGTGTGATTATATGATTATGATTAAGTTGTGGTGTGATTTGTGGAACCATCTTTAGTGAGAAGATTCACATAAAAAACGTAAGATAGAATACAATACAGGGATTTACCTATGTATGTACTTTTAGTACACCTTCAGGTCTCAAAGTATCAGTTTACGAGAGAGAAAGAATGAGAGAGAGAGTGGGATTAACTCTGTATTGTTGCTGCGTGGCTGTGTAAACTCAAAACAAACCTCAGGCATGAGGATTCCCACACTCTTAGGGCTGAACAGGGGTTCTTTGTCTCCTTTCTCCTCCTTTCTTCTTCAGTTGGGTCCTCTACCCTTCTACACCTCCCTCTGAGGCTGATTAACATCCCTCTTTCCTGGAGCAGTTCAGAATTGCACCACCACCAGGAGTGAACAAACACACACACACATTATTCTTATTCTTTTAACCACACACACATGCACGTACACACAAGGATCTTTCTGGAGGTTTTATTGACACGCTGGCGACAGGAAGAGGGCTGAGTCAGACATTTTATATTACAATACATATCACTGTGTGTGTGTGTGTGTGTGAGTGAGAGAGAGAGGGAGAGAGCTAAGATACACTGCAGATAACATAACAAAACCTAAAAAATACAATCATTAAATTTGTTTAAAATGCAATGGTAAATATGTTTTACAGTGGTAAATATGAAAATAAAATCTTCCAAATGAAACTAACACCCCCCACCTCTCTGTCATGGTTTAAACCATTTATTTCTAGGTGGCAACACAAATGGTCTCTCTGTCCACGACGCTGTCCACTCAGTAGGGCTGAATTTTGGCTCCAGCTGAGCCCGTTTAGATGCATAGATTTTAATTTATGCTTGCTCATTTTGGCCGTTTGTTTGCCGTGTGCCCTTGATGAAATGATCCTTTATTCCAATGCATTAGATGTATCCATTGATTTATCATTGTTTGCTCTTGTCAGTCAGCTGTTTAGAGGGGTCACTGCTCATTGCTCGCGGGTACTGGTGTGCTCCGTGGCCAGAAGAAATAGACCATTGATTTAGCTTTATTATTTTCTATCAATATTTGTTTTCTTTCCTGGATCAGCTGATGATGGTCGCCAATATCACTAGACAACTAGCCTACAGCTAGACAACAATATCACTAGACAACTAGCCTACAGCTAGACACCAATATCACTAGACAACTGCCCTACAGCTAGACCACCAATATCACTAGACACCTAGCCTACAGCTAGACACCAATATCACTAGACAACTAAGCCTACCAGCTAGACACCAATATCACTAGACAACTAGCTACAGTAAGAACACCAATATCACTGACAACTAGCATCAGCTAGACAACAATATCAACTAGAACAACTAGTCTACAGATAGACACCAATATCACTAGACAACTAGCCTACAGCTAGACACAATATCACTAGACAACTAGCCTACAGCTAGAACCCAATATCACTAGACAACTAGCCTACAGCTAGACAACATTATCACTAGACAACTAGCCTACAGCTAGACAACAATATCACTAGACAACTAGCCTACAGCTAGACAACAATATCACTAGATAACTAGCCATCAGCTAGACACCAATATCACTAGACAACAACTAGCCTACAGCTAGACACCAATATCACTAGACAACTAGCCTACAGCTAGACACCAATATCACTAGACACTAGCCTACAGCTAGACAACATTATCACTAGACACTAGCCTACAGCTAGACACAATATCACTAGACAACTAGCCTACAGGTAGACAACAATATCACTAGACAACTAGCCATCAGCTAGACACCAATATCACTAGACAACTGCCTCAGCTAGACACCAATCACCAGAAAACCTAGCATCAGCTAGACACCAATATCACTAGACAAACTAGCCATCAGCTAGACACCAATATCATAGACAACTAGCCTACAGCTAAACACCAATATCACTAGACATAGCCTACAGCTAGACACCAATATCACTAGACAACTGCCTACAGCTAGACACAATATCACTAGACAACTAGCCTATCAGCTAGACACCATTATCACTAGACAACTAGCCTACAGCTAGACAACATTATCACTAGAACAACTAGCCTACAGCTAGACAACATTATCACTAGACAACTAGCCTACAGCTAGAACAACAATATCACTAGACAACTAGCCTACAGCTAGACAACAATATCACTAGACCAACTAGCACTACAGCTAGACACCAATATCACTAGACAACTAGCCATCAGCTAGACACCAATATCACTAGCAACTAGCCCAAGCTAGACACCAATATCACTAGACAACTAGCCATCAGCTGACACCAATATCACTAGACAACTAGCCACAGCTAGACACCAATATCACTAGACAACTAGCCTACAGCTAGACACCAATATCACTAGACAACTAGCCTAGAGCTAGACACCCAATATCACTAGACAACTAGCCTACAGCTAGACAACATTATCACTAGACAACTAGCCTACAGCTAGACACCAATATCACTAGACAACTAGCCTACAGCTAGACATCAATCTGCATCCACCAATCCAACATTGACCGTAGGCCTATAGTTGACTCTTTCAGTTAGACGCATTTGATTTTGCAATGGCATAGGCCTACATTATCTTGGGTTTGTGTGTCCATGAGAACTGTTTTCACAGCAAAACATAATTCCATTTTATGTAGGCCTAGTTTCACTTACATTTTCAGAGTTCTGAAAGAGTGATCTGTGAACACTCCAAGCGGACAACTCATGAACTATGGACAACTCATGAACTATGGACAACTCATGAATTATGGACAACTCATGAATTATGGACAACTCATGAACTAGGGTGTAAACATGTTTTGATTCAACTCGTGTATTATATTGAATGTAGGCATCCTGTTCTGCGTGTGTTCATGTATGTAAAATTGCCTCGGCTGAGAAGTAAGGCTCCCGGCAGATTAGGCCTAGTGGAGGGTAAATGCAACTAAACGCAGTTTACTCACCTTTTTTCAGAAAATGCATTGAAAGTATAGGGAGCATGACTTTTTTTTTACCACTACATCACTGGCTAGCGGTAGGCCTATTAGAAGTTCATGGTAATAGGCCTACACATTGTAGCCTAGTCTAGTCAATTGACCATGTGTGTTCGGGTGACCATCTCATTTTTCCCAGGACAGTTTCGGCCCTATTTCAGGTGTCCCGACTTTTCAGGTGCTAGTGTTTCCTCATTAGGTTTGTGTTGGGAAAACAGATGAACCAAACACTCAGAAAGGGTATTTACATATCAAAAGACATTTAATGAAGCTTTCCCAGTGGTGCAGGTATGAGAAATGATCATGTGGTTGAGTAAAGAATGAGTGCATGTTTACATTAACTAAAGATATGTTACTATTCCTTCATCTGTACATGCACATTCCTTAGATATTAGATATGATCTACATTTTTATTTAAGTTTTAGCTTTTAATCTGAGTTATTTTCTAAAATAAAATATTATTTGATTTTCTATTTTCTAATATATGCATCTAAATTATATTTTTTAGCATTTGATATAGAAAAAACTATTCTTTATCATGATTTTCTCGGTTGCATACCTGCCTACAGTTGGATCGGTGCAATCAGTAATACACAGACAGTGATATTGTTCGAACTGTGTTCTCTACAGTAGTGATTCATGAATAGTTATCTCATTCAGAATGACTTGGCAGTGCGGGGGTTAAATTAGTGTGCGTACTTACAGACCTGTGTTCACTTCACTCTGCGTCATGTGACCCCATTTGCTTTGTGACGTAAATCCCTTGGCCTATCTCACCTGAAGGAATTCCAGCATTTCCTGAAACCAAATATGGTCACATCCCATTGGATTCCTGCACCTGGGCGGTTGAGACACTTCCTCTTTCTTAAAGGTACAGGTGCATCCTGTGGGTTCACACTCTGACTCTTCTTTTTTGCACTGTTGTCAAGAGAGAGATAGAGAAGATTTTGCCAGTGATGTAAAGTTTGCTAAGCAAATACCCGAAGTGGTATTGCATTACTATCACGATGATTAAACCTGTGGAAAGCAAAGAGTGTTTCTTCTCTTCCCACCAAGATACAACCACCTTCCATAAAACCACACTAAATACACTATAGATTATTTGATAAGAGAAGTTCGAACACATTTCCAAATGTCTCTTCCCAAATAAAGAGTGGGAGAGATGTCTTGCCGCCACATGATGTATGAGTTGTATAGTATACTCTACAGGTATACATTCTAAACTCAGCAAAAAAAGAAACGTCCCTTTTTCAGGACCTTGTCTTTCAAAGATAATTCATAATTCATAAAAATAAACTTCACAGATCTTCATTGTAAAGGGTTTAAACACTGTTTCCTCTGCTTGTTCAATGAACCATAAACAATGAATGAACATGCACCTGTGGAACGGTTGTTAAGACACTAACAGTTTACAGACGGTAGGCAATTAAGGTCACAGTTATGAAAACGTAGGACACTAAAGAGGCCTTTCTACTGACTCTGAAAAACACCAAAACACCCTGCTCATCTGTGTGAATGTGCCTTAGGCATGCTGCAAGGAGGCATGAGGACTGCAGATGTGGCCATGGCAAAAAATTGCAATGTCCGTACTGTGAGAYGCCTAAGACAGTGCTACAGGGAGACAGGACGGACAGCTGATTGTCCTCGCAGTGGCAGACCACGTGTAACAACACCTGCACAGGATCGGTACATCCGAACATCACACCTGTGGACAGGTACAGTATGGGAATAACAACTGCCCGAGTTACACCAGGAACGTACAATCCCTCCATCAGTGTTCAGACTGTCCACAATAGGCTGAGAGAGGATAGACTGAGGGCTTGTAGGCCTGTTGTAAGGCAGGTCTTCACCAGACATCACTGGCAACAACATCGCCTATGGGCACAAACCCACCGTCGCTGGACCAGACAGCACTGGCAAAAAGTGCTCTTCACTGACGAGTCGCGGTTTTGTCTCACCAGGGGTGATGGTCGGATTCGCGTGTATCGTCAAAGGAATGAGCGTTACACCGAGGCCTGTCATGGTCTGGGGCGGTGTGTCACAGCATCATCGGACTGAGCTTGTCGTCATTGCAGGCAATCTCAACGCTGTGTGTTACAGGGAAGACATCCTCCTCCCTATTCTGGTACCCTTCCTGCAGGGTCATCCTGACATGACCCTCCAGCATGACAATGCCACCGGCAATACTGCTCGTTCTGTGCGTGATTTCCTGCAAGACAGGAATGTCAGTGTTCTGCCATGGCCAGCAAAGAGCCCGGATCTCAATCCCATTGAGCACGTCTGGGACCTGTTGGATCGGAGGGTGAGGGCTAGGGCCATTCCCCCCAGAAATGTCCGGGAACTTGCAGGTGCCTTGGTGGAAGAGTGGGGTAACATCTCACAGAAAGAACTGGCAAATCTGGTGCAGTCCATGAGGAGGAGATGCACTGCAGTACTTAATGCAGCTGGTGGCCACACCAGATACTGACTGTTACTTTGGTCAGGGACACATTATTCCATTTCCTTTAGTCACATGTCTATGGAACTTGTTCAGTTTATGTCTCAGTTGTTGAGTCTTGTTATGGTCATACAAATATTTACGCATGTTAAGTTTGCTGAAAATAAATACAGTTGACAGTGAGAGGACGTTTCTTTTTTTGCTGAGTTTATGTTTTGGTTCTCTATTCTGTGACTGAGAAGGGGTTGAAGGGAGTCACTTCCGGTGGAGCTGTAGAAAAGGGAGCAGAGTGTAAGTGCAATTTAACGATAAGTAGTTGTTATGTCATCTGAGAGATTGTTTTCCAGATCTGAGACGTTCATTTCTTCAGCTTGATAGTTATGATGGGTTAGGAAAAGTAAACATACCAAACTGTGATCTTTGTTTTTGGGGTTTGTTCTGTAGTAATTTCATAAAAACGAATGAACATTTTCCAAATCAACTACATACTAGTCTCAAATCAAGTTCATACTTCTCTCTCGCTTGACTCAAGGCACTCTGCAGTGCTTACCAGAGCCATAGATATACAGTCAGGTCCAAAATTATTGGCACCCTTGATAAGATGAACAAAAAAAAAAGATGAACAAAAAAAGAGTTTGTAAAATAAATAATACAAACACAACTACATTGTATGCTAAAAAAAATATAGAGAAATTGATTTTGTTTAACAAGTAAAAAAAAACTAATCTCTAAAAAATAAGAGTAAAAATTTTGGCACACCGGTTTTCAATACCTTTCAATACCTCATTTTGCGAGGATAACGGCACTAAGCCTTTTTCTAAAATGTTTTCTGAGATTGGAGAACACAGTGGGAGGGATCTTAGACCATTCCTCCATACAGAATCTTTCCAGATGCTTGATATCCTTAGTCTGCACTTACGGTCTACCCTCTTCAAATGACAGGTTCCCTTTCAGTCGGTCACTCGGTATAGCATACGATGGTGAGTCAACAACCAATCCTATTCACCTGAAGTAAACTGAAATCGAGCACAACGGGCCAATGGATAACGAGGCCGCCCTTCGAAGCCCCACGTTCCTGGTTATAATAGCGGGGCTCACATCCATTTCCTAAATTCTTTGCTCTTCAGCTCGCCTGAAGGAAGAACGTGTCACTCAATTTACAAACTTTTCAAGTACACGAAGGCTACGAGATTCGGCTCCGACTTAGGTGTCTGTTAGTGGGGAGAAAGTACTCGTCCCCCTAAATGTTGCAAGTTTTGGGTCTTGGGATCGGTTTTTGTGTTTTCTAAAAACCCACTACTTTCTGCTCTGCTTGTGTAGCCAGTGCTTCCTTGCTTGACTAAGATGGCCTGTGGTAAGAGTGAGTTCAAAAAAGCTAACCAGCGAGTTTGAACATAAGACTGTGCCCTATGGCATGTGGTTTCACAATGAAAATTAAAGATACTCACTAGTGCTGTCCTGTTTGCCTGGGGTGGAAACACGCTCAGGAGGCCTTGGTTCAGATCAGTTCGTGTGACCATTTTCTCTGGCTGGGCTCAACTTCCATTGGGAGACTGGCTGACTTTTGTGAGGAAGATTGGTGGTCGGAATTGATAGGGGAGGGGTGTCATCTCAGCCGAGTTAGCTCTTTCCGGTTTCTCTGGCAGTGTTCAGAGTCACTGATTGACTCTGGCGGGTTTTCAGACTGTGTATTGGGCGACATCACTACGGGGCAGCTTGAAGTCCCGACTTTGGATTCGGCAGGGGAGAGTGAACCATTTGTGGTGAATGTGCCTTTGATGCCGTTTTTCTCTCCCACAGCTGAGTTCCTCCAGGTTTGGGGGAAGGTATTTACTTCCTGTCCCTGCAGCGGTGAAGCATTGCTTACCCCTGTTTAAAGATTTCGCCGATGAGTGGCGAGTTACTTAGCTCCAGAGGGGCTAATCCTACTCGGAGGTCCCTGAACCCAGTGTGGGCCGAATATCAGAACACACAATTTCTTCCCCACGTTCAGACACACAGTTGCCAAGACTGTATCAGTCGCCAGGGTGGCACTCCTTCAGGAGATCATGTATGGGAGACTGGCAGCGTGCTCCGTCCAGTGGCGGGCATGCACAGTTTCACCATGGGGGGTGAGGATGGTGACGAGGTGGTACGGTCTGCAGTTCACTGTGTGTTCTCCTCCTTTTCATGGCATCATTATGTCATTGATCCCCACGGTCCTTGCGCCTGTCTTGAGAGAGGAGATTTCCGCTCTCCTTCAAAAGCAGGCTATTCAGGTGGTCCTAGTGTCAGAAGTACAGCCGGTACTTCTTAGTTCCCAAGAGCAATGGAACGTTGCGTCCCATACTGAACTGTTTTAACATGTTTTAAACAAGCACCTCAAGGTTGCAAGTTCAAAATGCTCACCCTTTGCCAGCTTTTGCAATCTGTGCATCCCAGCGATTGGTTCACGTCCATAGATCTGAAGCATGCATATTTACATGTCCTATACTTCCTCCCATCTCCCTATTGCCACACCTTTTCTATGGTGGTGGAAGTGGCTTTGGCACCGGTGTAGTGCCAGTTGATCAGAGTATTGGCCTATCTGGACGATTGGCTGGTCGAGGGAACAGGTGGCACTCCACGCTGCCATGCTGGTTTCCCATATTCAGTCACTGAGGTTCATAATGAATCACCAGGAAAGTTGTTTGACTCTGGCTCAGCACATTCAGTTTCTGGGATTCGTTCTGGACTTGGTTCTGAATCATGCGTTTTTGTCCCAATAGAAGAGGAGGTTTGTCGATGAAGTGGTGCGCGTATGCGCATTATCAAGTCACATCAGGTGCCCTGTTGTTTTGGAATTGCAATTAATTGAGTTCTAACTTTTCAGGGTCGCAAGGTGAGTGTTGTTCTTGGACCCATGGGTTCTATAGACTTGGGCCGCCATGGTCGATGTTAGGCGCCGAGAGCACATTATCAGGGTTTGCACAGTTTCCTGTGGGTTTGAACCTTGGGCTGCCGTGGTTCATCGACTTAGGTCGATGCTATAAAGCATGTGTGTGGGCTTTACCAAGTCACGACAGGTGTTCTGTTGTTTTGGACATGCTGTTCCTTGTACGAGTTAAGGTAAGTATTGTTCTTGGAACCGTGGGGTTAGGGATAGGGAACGTACAGTTATGAATATAACTCCTGTTCCCTGAGGGAGGGTATACGAGGTATAACATATTTTGGCCCCCTGCCATCAAGGGGTTTGGGCTCGCTGAAGAGTGGTACTGGATTGAGGAAATGGATGCGAGCTCCAGTATTATAGCAAGGAAGGGGGGGCTTCCGAGGGCGGGCTCGTAAGCCATTGGTCTGTTGGGTGTGATTTCAGTTTGTGTCAGGTGAATAGGATTGGTTGTTGACTCCCCATAGTACTCTATGCTATTCTTCGTTCCCTCATTCAGGTAACAGTAGTTATATTCATAACTGTACATTTCAATGGGGTTGAAGTCCAGAGACTGAGATGGCCATCGCAAAATGTTTGCCTCTGCCAGAATGCTGAAACTTGGCAGCAAGTGGACCTTTCAGCAAGACAATAACCCCATGCACACATAAAAATCCACAAAGAAATGGTCAATTGACCACAAAATCAACATCTGGACTTCAACCCCATTGAAAATGTACAGTTATGAATATAACTACTGTTACCTGAAGGAGGAAACGAAGTATAGCATACAGTACTATGGGGAGTCAACAATTCTGGACCTGACTGTAGATATGTACTGTATGGCTCTGGTGCATACCAAAGGGCACAAGGCATCACTGATTGCAAATGTCTCTGGATTGTCTGCCAAAGAAGACAGTGAATGTCTCAACCAGGGAAATAAAAACGTAGACAAACAATATCTTGGAACTTATCAAATACAGTATCTTTATGGCCACCAGTAAGTTAACCCAATGTTGTGCAATCTGTCTGCCAGTTGATGAGGTCCACCAACAGCCTTGGTAACAGACACACACACACACACACACACACACACACACACACCACACACACACACACACACACACACACACACACACACACACACACACACACACACACACACACACACACACACACACACACACACACACACACACACACACACACACACACACACACAGTGATACGTACTGTAATAAAATGTCTGTCTCAGGCCTCTTCCTGTCACCATCGTGTCAATAAAACCTCCAGAAAGATCCTTGTGTAGTGCGTGTGTGTGCGTGCATGCGTGGTTTGTAGACTAAAGATAATGCTCTTTATATGCAAAACTTTCATGGCCAGTGGCAACACAGGGACTACATCCCAAATGGCACCTTATGGCCTATTTGGTATATACTTTTTGACAAAGTAGTGCACGATATAGGGAAAGGGTGCCATTTGGAACTCAGCCCCTATGGGCCCTGGTCAAAAGTAAAAGCATGTAGTGAAGTAGGTTGCCGTTCGGACACGGAGAGCAGGAAGGTGAGTCGCCAGTCAGAGCTGCCCCGTCCAGCCTGTTCACGCTACATACCACCTCCCAATCTCATCCAACCAGTGCTCGACTTGATTGAAATAGGTTCCGGTAACTCATTTTGGGTGCAGTACTGTTTAAGGATTTAGAGTCAGGAGCTCCTCAAAACCTTTGAGATTAATATTCTAGGAAGAGGAACAGGAGCTCAAGCAGTAGAAATTTGTGCTGCCAGTACTGGTTGGTAGAGCATGGCGCTTGCAAAGCCAGGGTTGTGGGTTACAGTCCCATGGGGGACCAGTATGGGGAAAAAGTATGGAAATGTATGCACTCACTACTACTGTAAGTCACTCTGTATGAGTCTAAAATGACTAAAATGTGAAAGGTAACACTGTACTCAGCTCTGAGGAGCTCCTGCAAAGGTCAAGCACTGCATCCAACTCTCATTCACTCTCTCAGGGCTTTATAATGATAATGCCAAAGTCAAGCCACTGCATCCAACCCTCATTCACTCTCTCAGGGCTTTATAATGATAATGCCAAAGTCAAAGCACTGCATCCAACTCTCATTCACTCTCTCAGGGCTTATAATGATAATGCCAAAGTCAAGCACTGCATCCAACCCTCATTCACTCTCTCAGGGCTTTATAAATGATAATGCACAAGTCAAGCACGTGCATACAACTCTCATTCACTCTCTCAGGGCTTTATAATGATAATGCCAAAGTCAAGCACTGCATCCAAAACCTCATTCACTCTCTCAGGGCTTTATAATTATAATGCAAAAGTCAAGCACTGCATCCAACCCTCATTCACTCTCTCAGGGCTTTATAATGATACTGAGCTTCCGTTCTGGCCACGGGCCCAATGAGTCAGTGAAAAAGACCCACGTCTGGTTCATCAACTTTTACTTGGAAGACAGGAAGTGTGTGTGTGTGTGTGTGTGCGTGCGTGCGTGCGTGCGTGCGTGTGTGTGTGTGTGTACTCCTTCACGTTTGACCATACCACACAAGATATTAAAAATGACACACAAAACCCCTCTCAACGTCTTTTGTCAACCAGCCCTACTTCATTCTACAGTACAATAGCTTACAGGGCCTGGATCAGCTCTGGCTTGATTTGCCTGTTGAGTAATGATCTGCTAGCGCTTGACAGTTTGTTCAGATCAATGCAGATTCTTGTCTTATTGAAAGAAACCCAGTTTAGCAGCGCTACAGTCATTCCTGAGAACAATCAGAGACTATTTGGGGCTAAAGGACAAGGGCACCCTCCCTCTGTCAACATCAGGCTCAACTCAGGAGGCTCAGGAGGCCACAGCCAAACCAAGATTGTGTCCTAAATGGCACCCTTTATATTGCACTGCTTTTGACCAGGGCCTATAGGGTTCTGCTCAAAAGTAGTGCACCATGTAGGGAATAGGGTGGCATTTTGGATGCACTCCTAGGCTCTCTGTACCACTGTAGACCATATCCACTGTACTTATTCACTGTACTGGTAAGAAGTCAAGGTATGCCGATGAACAGCATATAACAAATTATTACGTAGCTGTATGAGTATTGAATTGAGTAAATGTCTGCATGTATTTGCTAATATTAATGAATACAACAAGATGTCTAATGATTTACTGAAGTTTACTGATTAACACACTATTCATACGTGTAAGTCAGTACTGCGCACCACCCTCCTGAGAACTCTTCTATACTGTGGAGGGTGAATCATTGTATATACTGCTTGTGATCAATAATGTAGGAACGGTGTACATTATTTAAAGCTTTAACAGGCAATCCTAACATGCGGGAACATGGATAAATAGTGTGCGTTTTGTGTCAAGGAAGGGTTGCAGCAATAGTCCTTCTATAGTAAGAGATGATAAATCATCCTTAAACATTATGACTGGAAAGCATGCAGGTGTGTGTGTGTGTGTGTGTGTGTGTGTGTGTGTGTGTGTGTGTGTGTGTGTGTGTGTGTGTGTGTGTGTGTGTGTGTGGCACAGGGATAAGCATATGGCTGTACACGTGTAACTCAAGTCGAGCAGGTAAGCACGGGTAACCACACGATCTCATTCACACACAAACACACACACAGAATAATGGGCTGTGGCATACCCTCCATCAATCAAGCAGTCTACAATGCAAATCTGATACCAGCCATGTAAACAAACGACCAGGCTCTCCTCTTATCCACTCATTTTACTAAATTGAGTTTTGGTTCAAACTATACACTGCATTGGAGACAGAGAAGTACAATATTTTTTTTTTTAAACAGCACAGTTTATGGATGCTAAAGTTTGTGATCTTTCACACTCTAACCTACACAGAATAACTTTGGTTAGAACTGTTGGGCTACAAAAAAACTCCTGTTGTGATTTGTATGTTTAAAAATAAGTTGTTCATCAATACAATGATGCACCCCTCATTTTGGTCATTTGGGGCAGTTGTAGTGCTTCATTGAATTATGCGTATCTCTACTGGTAGACGGTGAGCTCTAATTGACCTTTGCATTAGCATGGCAGGCATATGTGTTGACGCCCCAGGTCGGGGGTCCTTAGCTTTGATGGTGATTGTCTGATGGGTCAGATAGGGGACCAGGGCTGGTGGCTGCTCACTGTCTGTCTAATGAGAGCAGATAGCCACCAGACATGGTTCCATCAACTAGAGCTCCTCTAACAAAGGAGCCAATGGAGAGGATCAGAATACCACCAGGGTACTGAACTCCACCCCCCTTAGAACAGATGGCTCTAAACCCCTCCCATGAACTTGACTATAGATTTATCTCATCTTACATCAGAGGGGGTGGGTTCACCTGTCATAAGCTGTAGTTCAGGTAGAGTAGAGAGAGACCTAAACATCATAACCATAGGTAACTTCCACAAAGCTGTGAAAGGTCTGAGAGACAAGGCAAGAAGGGCCTTCTACACCATCAAAAGGAACATAACAATTTGACATGCCAATTAGGATCTGGCAAAAAATACTTGAATACGTTATAGAACCCATTGCCCTCTATGGTTGTGAGGTCTGGGGTCCGCTCACCAATTGAGACTCTGCATGCAGAATTCTGCAAAAACATACTCTGTGTACAACGTAAAACACCAAATAATGCATGCGTAGCAGGCCGATACCCGCTAATGATCAAATTCCAGAAAAGAGACCTTAAATTCTACAACCACCTAAAAGGAAGCGATTCCCAAACCTTCCATAACAAAGCCATCACCTACAGAGAGATGAACCTGGAGAAGAGTCCCCTAAGCAAGCTGGTCCTGCAAGCTGACACCACAGAGCCCCAGGACAGCAACACAATCAGACCCAAACAAATCATAAAAAAACTAAAATATAATTACTTGACACATTGGAAATAATTTGCAAAAAAAGAGAGCAAACTAGAATGCTATTTAGTCCTTAACAGAGAGTACCAAGTGGCAGAATACCTGACCACTGTGACTGACCCAAACTTAAGGAAAGCTTTGACTATGTACAGACTCAGTGAGCATAGCCTTGCTATTGAGAAAGGCTTCTGTAGGCAGACCTGGCTCTCAAGAGAAGTCAGGCTATGTGCACACTGCCCACAAAATGAGGTGGAAACTGAGCTGCACTTCCTAACCTCCTGCCAAATGTATGACCATATTAGAGACACATATTTCCCTCAGATTACACAGATCCACAAAGAATTTGAAAACAAACCCAATTTTGATAAACTCCCATATCTACTGGTTGAAATACTACAGTGTGCAGTCACAGCAGCAAGATTTGTGACCTGTTGCCACAAGAAAAGGGAAACCAGTGAAGAACATCCACCATTGTAAATACAACCCATATTTATTTTCCCTTTTGTACTTTAACCATATGCACATCGTTACAACACTATATAAATATGAGAGAGAGAGAGAGAGAGAGAGAGAGAGAGAATATGCAGTGTCTGGTTTCCTCTCTTCTTCCCACACTACTTCCCCATCCACAACTTTCAAATGGATGAATGAAATATTACAATATCTGCTCACCCTCTCTAACTATCCACATATGCACGCACGCACACACACACAAACACAGTTAAAGTGGTTGACCTGGTTTCACCTTTGTCTAACTCCAAGATGTAGAAAGATGCTCACCATTGAGTTTAGTTGCTGTAACCTGATAAAACTACAATACATACTATGACCTTACATTATTATGCATAGACATTACTTTATGATGTGTGTAGTCAGTGTACAACACATGCCATTATGCTGTGTATGTACCCTAGTTGGTATTTGCATAATTAATTTACCTGGACAGACATTGGTTTCCCAGACAGACAGAACATGGTGGACCCTTATTTACCTATTATTTTATTATTATTTTGATTTTATTATTATTATTTTGATATTAAATCATGCACCTGTCTGGAGATGCAGTAGATAGAGGACTTACCTGTACAGTAGGATGATGCCTTTACCTGGTGACAGCCAAACATCTTACCCGAGTTACTCTGTTACCTGTATAACTTCTTACCTGCGTTAACTTCTTACCATATGTATCCCTGGTTCTATTCCAAGTCTAATCCAAGTCTTGGCTTAGACTTCGGGGCGGCAGGTAGCCTAGTGGTTAGAGCGTTGGGCCAGTAACTGAAATCTCTGAATCTCGAGCTGACAAGGTTAGATATCTGTCGTTCTGCCCCTGAACAAGGCAGTTAACCCACTGTTCCTGGTAGGCCATCATTGTAAATAAGAATTTGTTCTTAACTGACTTGCCTAGTTAAATAGAGGTTATAGTAAAAAAAAAAATGTGTGCCTCTTGTATCATGTTTATATCAGAACCCTGCCAGCATTTACATCATGTTCTAGATTACAGTGTTCCAATTCTAAAGCACAAGAATGCCAATCTACCACTATTACGACGCAATATAAACAACATCCATTTCTAAGACCGGTCTGTTCTCACAGGAACTATGTTACATTTATCTGAGTCCTGAAGCAGACATTTTCTAGCCCATGTTTAAGGTCATATTTTCAGGTTTCTATGAATATGTTGTGACAGCCAGTTCATTATTTACTATGATTCAGGTTTCACTGGCTTTTCTCTTCCTACTGAAACACACACACACCCTCAGGGAAACACATGTGTGTGTGCGTTTGTGTGAGTGCGCTTGTGTGTGAAATATCTATGTTAAAACTGGGCTATATGCTGTTTATGAACTAAAAACCATGCTTGTTCTTGCAACATCATTCCCCTTTCTCTCTCCTTCTCCATTATGTAGTTTCCTCATCACCCACGTGAAAAACACCTACGGCACAGGTGATTGGGGTAGAGGACACTCCCTCGCTTGAATTGGCTAATGTTTTTGTCAATCATGACTTCCAGGTCTCACTTGGCTTACTTGAGCGCAGGTAAAATGACCTGTGAGCCAGTGAGGGATTTGGAATTACTGCGCGCACCTGGATCCGACAACGACGCGCTTATCACGCAACAGTTGTCAAATCTATATGTACTTTACATAAGTTATATTTATAAAGGAAGCGCTATTTGAATACGTTTTATCGGAGAGATAACTATGGCAACTAGTATAGGACTGGCCATGAATCCTCCACACACAGAAGAGAGGGCTGTTTTCACGCAGCTGAAACCTGTGCGGATGTCTGGAGCCGACGGCGCAGAGGACTCGTCGGTGTTTGAGGAAGTGAAACCCGCGGTGAGAATGACATCTTAACCCAGTGGAGGTAGCCCAGGTGCGGCCAGGGGCTCCACCGTATTCCGCCCTTCTCCTGGTTCATATTTTGTAGTCAGTTGAACAGTGGGACACTCCCACTCAAGAAATAGCCTCAATGCGAAAACTGTAGAAATTGATCGTTTCATTCAGGTGTCCTTCGCTTATCTCCTATCACAATAAACCTATTCGTGTCATGCATAACAGTGAATAACGTATTTTATTGTTCTTGGGAGAAAGAGCACATGTAGGCCTATTCAATATACAGCATTGTCCATATTCCAAAAAGGTTAGCCTATGGAAAAGCCTATAGCATTGTTACCCACGCGTTACTCGACGCAAGCACGATTCCATAGCCTACTAATAATGTTGTTGAATAGGCCTACAAATTGATTCCTATTTTTTTCTGTTCAAGATTTGTCAGGTCTGTTCATTATAAATTCATATTTTTCGTGCGTTTCATTCGTTTGAAGATTGTTTTATAAATATATGTATTTATTTAGCTGGCACTTTATCTCTGTGCACTAGAACCGAATAGGGTTTTAAAGTGAATCATTTTACTTAGCTCTGCGACAAATATTTTCTTATGGTTCAAGACCAAACGGATTAATTAAACCCWTAATTTGGCCACGTTTTTCTTATACATATGCCCATAATATTATTACTAATATTGGTCAGCATTTGCACATGCAGTGACAACATACTCCACGTTCCCAGTAGATTCTCACTCATCATATTGTGCGTTCTTTATTGTGAGAATTGAATTTGCCTTGCAATGATCTGTCTTTCCTGCTGATTTTAAGAGTGTGTGTGTGAGGTGTACCCCAGACCCCCCCCCCCTGCAGGTAGTTCAGTTCCCCTTCTGGTGTCGTGTTTCCCCAGCAACATCTGGCTGAATCTCAACCGCTGAACGGGATCTGAGGGTGTCCAGTTACCGTTGATGCTCTGTTTTGGTCGARGAGATCACTTTAGAATTCACAGCAGTTAATTGATGTGGATTTATGTTATCATATATAGCCCCTGGTGTGTTTAACCTAGTTATGATTGTCATTTACTGTCTTTCTTCATGGTTGGATTTAGGCTAATGATAGACATAATAGGAATATGGCCCATTTCCTTGCAGACAATATTGCAATCAAACGTTCAAGAAGCATAGTTTTACTTTTTGAAATGGAACTTATGAAGTTGATTAAGTTACTATTCATTATTAGTAATTAACGTGGCACCACTGTATCAACAAGAGAGGGCACTGTCATTAGGCTAGTTTCTCTAATATATGCCCACATTCCCTGAAGGACAGGGCACTGGGTTCATATTAACTAAATATAGGGCGATTTTGCCTCAGAGACATGTTTTAAAGTGAATAATTTTACTTAGCTCTGCGACAAATATTTTCTTATGGTTCAAGACCAAACGGATGAATTAAACCCTTAATTTGGCCACGTTTTTCTTATACATATGCCCATATTATTATTACCAATATTAGTCAGCATTTGCACATGCAGTGACAACGTACTCCACGTTCTCACTCATCATATTGTGCGTTCTTTATTGTGAGAATTGAATTTGCCTTGCAATGATCTGTCTTTCCTGCTGATTTTAAGAGGGTGTGTGTGAGGTTGTGTGTGAGGTGTCATATAGGAATTGATGATTTAAGGCAGTCTAATGATGTTGCCTTCCCTGCACTGGAGATTCTTAAATGTTTTTTCCTCAGCTGTTAACGTTCCTTGGATAAATCTGGCCGATAAAGAACCATTGAGTTAAGTGTGGGGTTGTTGAAGGGTCATCGATGATTCTTCAGAACTCTAAAGGGATCTGGAATGTATGTGTCCCTTTCATAGCACACAGCAAATTGGGCAGTGTTAACTCAATCAAATCGGATGTTATTTGTCCCACGCTTCGTAAACAACAGGTGTAGACTAACAGAGAAACGCTAACTTACCGGTCCTTTTCCAACAATGCAGAGTTAAAGATAAATATTCAAATAGAAATAGAGATGAGGAATAAATACACAGTGAATAACAGTAACGAGTAAAAATAGCATGGCTATATACAGGGAGTACTAGTACAGGGGTACGAGGTAATTGAGGTAGCTATGTAGAACTAGTGTTGATTTTTCAGTGTGACATTTCTAGTGTTGATTCCAGAGTTAAAATAACACTGTAAAAGGTTAAATGAAGACTCTGTGGTGTTAAATAACCCCATTGTTGGTGTTAATAACCATAGTTGAACCAAAACCACAGCCATCATTATCATATTTCCTAGCATGCTCTGTTGCAGGATGATTTTTTAGAATTGTTTGATTTTTATCTATGTTTTTGCATGTACATTTATTCATTAATTAATCTTATGCTACTCACATATAAATAACATCAATTTTTCTAAACTATTACGTGGACTCAYTGTACCCGTTACCTCTCTGATGAGGATAGGCTACCCGTCCTGTTGGGGGAGGACGCAGAGAGCTGTGGGTTGGCAGCGCACTAYATTGCTGCCTGCCATAAGTTGAGGGACAGTGTCTGACAGACCAATCAACCTGCACATGTACTCTACTGTATGCTTATTGTTGAATGTATGGTTATTTTGACCCTTGGTTATTGTTGTTACTGTTGTTCCGTTGACATTTTTTATTCTCAWTTTTATTTATATTGTAAATATCCAAAATAAGCTTTGGCAATATGTACATTGTTACGTCATGCCAATAAAGCGAATTGAATTGAATTGGTTGTTTCAGTTTAGATGTTTAAGGTARKCTCATATCTTAGTCTTCCTAACCCTGGCAGTCCTAAAAAAAATATCTAAATGTTGGATATCCYTACTCTGGCTGGATTCCAATAGGATTTACACATCACTTAGCAAACCATCATAATATGACTTGCAGGCCTGATGTGACYTGTAAACTATGAGTTTCAGGCCACTGWATTAGGGTWAAACTAGGCCCTTAAACCATATTTTGAGAGCCTAGGAATTTCTGTCTGGAATTTTTGAGGCCTAGGAATTTCATTTTAATGACAACATATTCACTYSAATTTCACTTGGKGAAGGCCACATGACTWAACATGAATTAATGCAGCAACCATTCCTCTGTCCCTAGMAAACACAGTCRTGGGTGGTACTGGTAACGCTAAAATTCACTCGMRAGGCATCCTGGGAAATATTCAAATAAGGCTTAAAACCCTAAAGCAGGGCTATTAAAATCCGGTCCGGGAGGGCTGAATTATTTATGGTTTGAGATATTTGTATGGTTCTTCAAAGAACCATCAAATTCATGGTTCTTCAGAGACCCTAAAACAGTTCCCCTATGGCATCGCTCGCAAGAACCTTATTTGGTTCCAACTAGCGCCTTCATTTTTAAGAGTGTGGCCATGCCTGTCGTGACAGCGGTATGCAGTTAGACCTGTCTGTACAGGGCCCTGCTCTATGAGGCTGTTAGGCTGCTCCATTTGCTTTGTCCTGCCACATATACCAAACTTGCCAAATGCTATCACGGAAGAGGATTACATTAGAAATAAGTTGCACACTTTCTTGTGTTTATCCTCAATGATTCTTAAATCATTTAGTACGTGTACCTTGTTTTAAATGATCAAATGAACGAAACCAAAAAATAACTAGGGCGTTTATCCCTAATCTATCTCTATACTGCTCGGGGCAGGAGGTGGGTGATACAATACCAAGCCAGGGAAAGTAACTGCAGGCCAGGGGAGAAAGGCTGATGGATGAGCCTATGTTTCTCTGTAGTTGGCTACTGTTGTGAACCTCCCGTCACTGCGGTTGAATGTGCTCAAGTCAAAATGGTATTCCAGTGACCTGATCCGATCTAATGAAGCGCTATAGTTCCATTGTGTAAAGACCTATAGAAAATGGCGTCCGGTTGCACGGACGCCATTTAGTTACATGGGATTTGTAGATATATTGATGCAGTTACCTGTAACTGCCCAATAATTACAGAGGAATGAAGGAACTTTTGAGGCAGAATTTGGACCTATCGTTCTTCATTCCCCGAGGTTGTTTTTTGCCACAGTCAGACTTAAACAGGTAACTTTAGAGACAGAATTTAGACCTATCGTTCTTCATTCCCCGAGGTTGTTTTTGGCCACAGTCAGACTTAAACAGGTAACTTTAGAGACAGAATTTAGACCTATCGTTCTTCATTCCCCGAGGTTGTTTTAGGCCACAGTCAGACTTCAACAGGTAACTTTAGAGACATAATTTAGACACACTTTTCAGATAGTCAGTGGGGTTTAGTTTGACTAGCCATTTGACTGCTAATGCAATACAGCCCATTTGCATCGGGTCTACAGGTCTGCCCCATTCTCCAACAGTCACCTCTGGCACACATCCATATAACTACACTAGCTAGTGAAAGGAAACCAAAAGTGTTTGGAGGGAACGGTGTATTACTTTTTAAATTMATCTGTTTCATTCATAGATACATTTATGTTTATTTGTGTGTTGTATATATTCTATCCAGCATGTGTTTTTATCTCATAYTTTTAGACTCGATCAGTCAGAATCTTGAGAAGTGGACATTTCTATTTTGAGCAGGAGATTTGCGCTGTCTCATTGAGATGAGAGGTGAGTTGTATTGTGGGTAAACAAAGCACCAGGGAGTTGCACCAACAGGGGTGATGCCGGGGGTGTTTCCCCACGAGCAGCCATTCAATGGTACGCTCGCTCCAGTGCCTTATCATCATGGTGGGACACAGATCACGCTCTCTGTAGTAAGTCGACTAGATGCTTGATACTAGACATGATAGGCTTACAGTACCTACCTATCTACTGCAGTGCATTGACTTTACCATGACCACGTTGAACACTTGTTAGAATGCTCGCTGAAAGCGTTTCGCTTCCCCAGTGTTCTGGTGTTAGATGAGTTTATCTCCTTGTTATTCTCTTTGCGTAAAATGGAGTTTGGTTAACTGATTGACTTGAATGCTGTGTGTTTCCAGCCTGCTGTGGCAATCCTTCTCTAAAACCAACTGGATCCTTTGTGGCTTTATGAAGGTTCACAGTGTAGACAGTGTAAGCACTCACTTGTGTATTGATTCATCTCTCCTCTCTCTGTTTGGGTTTTTGTGTCATCAGCCCTGTCAATAAACAGACGGTATATGGCCAGACTATGCTACACTACCAGTCAAACTCTGTGGCCAGACGACACATTTCATTACCAGTCACAGTGGTTTGCCATACGTCTCAMTACTCAGACTCCGTGGCCAGTCTAAACAAGTCACAACGCTTTGACTTTTTTTGACCAGACTGTATGTCACCAGCAGTGGTTGAAAAACGACCCAATTGCTATACTTGAGTAAAAGTAAAGATGCCTTAATAGAAATGTTACTTGAGTAAAAGTCTAAAAGTATTTGGTTTTAAGCGTAGTTAAGTATCAAAAGTAAATGTAATTGCAAAAATATACTTAAGTATCAAAAGTAAAAATATAAGTCAGTTCAAATTGCTTATATTAAGCAAACCAGGCAGAATATATACAGTATATATATAATTTTTGTTAGGGATAGCCAGGGGCACACTCCGACAATTTCCAAATGAAGCATTTATGTTTAGTGAGTCTGCCAGATCAGAGGCAGTAGGGATGCCCAGGGATGTTCTCTTGATAAGTGCCTAAATTAGACAATTTTCCTGTCCTGCTAASCATTCAAAATGTAATGAGTACTTTTGGTGTCAGGAAAAATGTATGGAGTAAAAAGTACATTATTTTCTTTAGGAATGTAGTGAAGTAAAAGTGCTCAAAAATATAAATAGTCAAATATAGTACAGATACCCCATAAAACGACATAAGTAGTACTTTAAAGTATTTTTCCTTAAGTACTTTACACTACTGGGCAGCAGTTTAAGTCTGGGTTTCCCAAACTCGATCCTGGGGTGCCCTCTGGGTACACATTTTGTTTTTGTGCCCTAGGGAAAACACAAAACATGCGCCAGGACCGAGTTTGGGAAACCTCAACAATACTCATATGACACTACATTGTTTTTCACAAACCAAGATGACTGATTGTCCTCAAAGTGACGGTCCTATAAAAGCCAAAACAACCCGTCTTATCATCATGCCAGTAGCCATAAAACATCATTTCGGTATCAAAGGTTCTCCCTCTCTCTCTCTCACCCCCCCCCCCCCACCATGGCTATCAGTCATCGTTTATGGAGATGATCCCAGGAAACATACACACAGTTTCCTAACCCACTGTTCCCCAGGCACGGTGGATGTTGATTAAGGCAGCCCTCTGCACCTCTCTGGTTCAGAGGGGTTGGGTTAAATGCGGAAGACACATTTCAGGTATTTCCCTTTAAGAAAGGATCATTAGTGAGGAGACAGAACCATTTGTCTGTGGGATATCCTGACCCCTGACCCCTGAGCAGGTGGGGAGGACGATAGTCTATTGGCCACAAGGAACTCTTGAGTGGTGTTGTTGGATGCTGATGTAGATATTAGTTGCAGATAGATTTGCATGGCTAACAATGGTCTGAAAGGCATTTCTATTGCATTATCGTATTGTTGGACGGCATAGTTGCTATAGTTACTCATAGTTAAACTTGGTGACATGGTATGAAATGTGACATTAGTCATCTTTCATTGCACAGTATTGACTTGGCTGGTATTTTGACTTTAGTTTAATATCTAAGCTAAATATCTGAACTCAAAATCACAATCATGGTCATGGACCTTAAGTGTGAAAAACCTCCCCCTGTGTGCATCCCAAATGGCACCCTGTATACCCTACATCGTGCACTACTTTTGACCAGCCCTATGGGCCCTGTACTATGTAGGGAATAGGGTGCCATTTGGGACGTAGACCCTGACTCTACCCCATAACCCAGAAAAGAGCTGATAAGAATTTGACTCTTTTCTTCTCTTCCCTCCTATTCTCTGTTATCTGGGCTTTGGCATGTAGCAGTTGTCTGGTCTACAATCATTAACAGACTCAGTCTTGGGCCAGGGTTTAGCGGTACTCCATTCTTCTTCTGATACAAAGGGGATGGACAGAAGAGTTGGCGAGAGGGGGAGGGGGGGGGGTGTAAGGGTAGAAGGTGAGGAACCAGGGTTGTGTTCATTTGAACACACAGCAGATAAAGTTTGACAACATTTTGCAACAGAAAATCAACGCTTCTTATTGTAAGTCCCTCCCAATGTCAGTATGTTTTCTTCCATTTGTTGCCTAATGAACAGGATCCAGGGCACTCAGGCCAAGTGGAGGCTGCTGAGGGGTGGACGGCTCATAATAATGTCAGGAACAGAGCAAATGGAGTGGCATCAAACACCTGGAAACCATGTGTTTGATGTATTTAATATCATTCCACTGATTCCGCTCCAGTCATTACCACGAGCCCGTCCTCCCCAATGAAGGCGCCACCAACCCCCTGTGCTCAGGCCAGAGGGGGGACACTGCCAAGGGCGCTGGGTTAGCCTGCCTGCCAGGCACCCGAATAACACAAGACCCGTTTGTGCCCTGTCCTGAAAAGAAGCTCTCAATACAAATAAAAAGAAGCCATTTTCCAGTTAAATACTTGGTTTTACGTTTCAGTTTCTCTCCCTGGTCAGATTGCACTGATGTCAGAAGGGGCTGTGGGGCAGAGGTGCTTGAGAGAGACGGTGGGGTTCACTAGTGATAAATGGCCCATTATATTCTGGAGGCAYACACGCACACACACTCACACACAGGTTGAAGTGCCCATAAAGCGATAGGCCTTCAAGAGTGTGTGTATAAAAACACATCAACACTTGGGTTGCTAGGGAAGAGATTATGAAATATATAATGCAGCCAGTGTTGACATAGCTGGCACTTCAAATAGCTGTGGAGGTATAATAGGCCTGATGAAATGTCCTCTCCCCTTCATTGTACCTGCTGTTGGGTTAGCCATTATGTACAGCTGGATAGAGCCTCAATATATCAACAGCTCATTGAATCATTTGTACACAACCAATTGGCTGGGCTTTGCCTTGGATTGGCTCTTTGTGCTCCAGTGTTTGGCCTCAGTAACTCATAGAACCGACAGGGGTGTGTTTGAGTTGCAGCACATTTGATTTAGGCTACGGTTCTTTATCTAGCTGGCATTCATTTGTAACTTTCCCAGTAAAATAGTACTAGCTTAATAAGTCCTCGTTTTGCTTCTTGGGATTCATTTTAACAAGCCCTTAGGTAAAACATAGTATCTAAATGAAAAGCTAGTCAATCATCTATAGTTACAATGGGCTGATGGTTTAGTTTGGAGAACTTTCAGTTTTTCTCTTTCATGTATCATCTCTTTCCTCTCCCTCTGTAATCTGAAATGATCTAGCTGTCCCATGACATCTCTGGTAGAATCAAATTCGTTCTCTCTGTTCTATTTTTAACTGCCAGTGGAGGCAGTGTAGTGTTTGTGTTCGCTCCTTCTTTCTCATGCCCTCACCTTTTGTTTTGGCTGTTTGTTTACTTAGCTAGCTAGCACTGCACCCTGCACAGACATGTCCTGTAGGGCTGGCAGAAGGCTAAGTAAGCCATGGCTAGACAATTTCAGATTTAGGAGGGGGGGGGGAGAAGAGAGAGATGATAAATGAAAGAGAAAAACATTTTAAAAAACAGACAGGACCGGGCCTCAAAAGTCACTCTCTAGTAGTTACAGTGTAATTGTTTCTGGTGGCTTTTCTGCGTTAAAGGACAAACACTATGCATTGTGTCTACTTTTAAATGTTTTCCCTTTTAAGTTACCTTGTAGCAGCACACATTTAAGGCAGTCTTTCCATACATCTTTCACTCCATCGTTCCCTCCCTTCCTCTGATTCTTCCGTGGTGGTGAGCCCCATTGGTAGGTTGGAATGTGAGGAATGAAAGGGGGAGGAATGAAGGGAGAGAGGTTGGATGCTGGGAGGAAGCGAGTCCTGGTACCACCTGTTCTCCTGGCGTCTCTCCTTAACTGACACACACCCAGATAGACTGAGAAACGTTAGAGACAGATACCTCTAGCTTATGTACCTGTGCCATGTCACTTCCACCTTTTATACCAACACAATCCCACACAGTGACAGAATCAATAAAAAGCAACTGCAGGTTTAGCTGAGAGGGTTTTTAAAGAAATTGAATGAAAAAGTGCATTCGTACCCCAACAAGAGACTCATCCTAGATGCGCGAGTGCCTACCTTTTCAACGTTGGCTCTGTATTGAAACACGGCTCACTCTCTCTTCCTTCTCTCTCTCTCTCTAGATCCGGTTGGAAATGGAGAAATACCTCTCCCAGCCCCCAGGCAGCCTCCTCATCCCTCCCTCCATGGCCCCCACAGACAAGAAGAACCGCAGGGAGAGCGCCTCGTTGGTGGACGAGTACTTCTCAGAGGAGAAGCCCAACACGGCCCCGTACAGCGTCAACATCAACCTCATCCTCCCCAACACCACCCACCTCCGCACTGGCCTGTACCGGCCCAACAAGCCTAACCAGCAGCAGCACCAGGCCCACCAAAATCACCTCCTCCAACACATCAAGACAGAGCCGGGTGTGGATGTGCCAGTGCCCTGCTCCATACAGACCATCCAGACCTTGCCTGACTTCACGTCTGTCTTCAGCATGCCCCAGACCGTCAACACCATGTTTATCAAACCGGACATGGCCGCCGGTGGCCACCCAGTTTCAGACACACACACAGAGCTGTACATTGGCCCCCAGAAACCACAGGTCTACCAGATGCCTGTTCCTGTCAGTGGAGCTGACCTCACAATGACCCTCTCCCACAGCAGCCAACCAGGGACCGGCGGAGCCAGCAACGGTAGAACCATGATAAACCTGAACAGCGTCTCCTTGATGACGGTGGGTCACGGCGGTGGTGACTCGTCGTTTGCGATGCCGGAGCATTTCTACCACCACCACACCACCGCATCGCCCCAGTCCCAGCCCCACAGCCTACCTCCCTCACCCCCCAACTCCCAGCCGGGTAGTCCTGAGAACCAGGCAGAGCTGCTCACCCCTCCTCCCCCCTACCAGGCCTCCACGAGGCTGGGATTGAAGGTCACCCAGATGTCCCACCACTCCATGCTCATGGCCCACGGACAGGGGGTGCTGACGGGACCCAGGTACAACCGACGGAACAACCCAGAGCTGGAGAAGAGACGGATCCACTTCTGTGACTTCCCAGGTGAGCCCCCTGATACTGGATGGTTGGAAAGGAAAGGGAAAGGGGGATACTGGATGAATGAATGAATGAATAAATGCTCCCAAAGTGCCCTTAGTCTTTAGCTAATGTGCTAAAGACTAAACCGTGTATGGTCACAGATACAGGAGATGAGTTTCATGATTCTGTTAGTTTGCTTACCGAGACATGGTGAAATTAAATACCGTAGAGGTCAATGTTGAATACTGCTCCATTGTCAGTGCAGTGATACATCTATTTTCCCTTGTAGGCTGCACCAAGGTTTACACAAAGAGCTCTCACTTGAAAGCACACCAAAGGACACACACAGGTAAGAAAGAGTAACTTCCTCTGTACACTTACACCAATAGAAAGACAGACACAGACACAGACACACGCACGTGTACAGTACTGAATAAGGAGGCCATAATGAGACTATATTGGTTATGTTAAAGGCTTGAGACCAAAGCAAAAACATGGAGGCACTATGGACGGAGGAAAGAAGAGAGACAGATGGGAGAAAGAGAGAGAGAGAGAGAGAGAGTGTGTTCTAAACTTTCTTAACAGATGTTTTCTTATTGTACTAATGCATGCCCATACAAGCCATACCAGGTTTCCCCCAGCACAGAGAAACAGAGAGGAATGGAGGGAGGGAGAAAACACAGTTGTGGTGGACTGGGCCAAAACCTGTTCCTCCTGCTTTTCACTCCCTATTCAGAGAAAAGAGGGGAGGAGCAGGGAGGAGGGAGAAAAGAGGGGAGGGGAGCTGGGATAAGGAAAAGAGAGAAGCAGTTTCGATGTAGTCACTTCTGTAAATGGACACCTCTGGCTGACAATTTTAGGGATTATTCATTCAGAGGATGAGCGACAGAACAGAATGAAGATAYAGTAGAATCTGGGGGAAATAATCTGTTGGATGCCATGATGGAACGTATCCAAGCTCTGAGTAGCCTACAATCTGATTTCACTCTGTCATCCAACCAGTCAATGATAGACCTGGGGCTGTATGGCAGGTCTATCCTAAATCAGCACTCCCTCTCTGAGTCTCCTGATACATACGGCTCCATGTCGCTCACATGTCTTGGGAACTACTAAGTCTAGATACTAGATACTTAACCATATGGCCTCTTCTTTTGTAAATATTTTCTTTTCAAATATGGCCTATTGTGTGTGTGTGTGTGTGTGTGTGTGTGTGTGTGTGACTGAGGCATACCTGGCTGTTCACCATGTACAGATGTCTCTTTTGTCTGAGATATTTCCTGCTGCATTTACCCACTTCATAAGTATCTACTGTATTCTAGTCAAGGCCTATCCTATATAACTACTGCTGTACACACCTTTTCTATTCATATACGGCCAATAATGTCTATGCACACCATCATATACAGTACCAGTCAAAAGTTTGGACACACCTACTCATTCCAGGGTTTTTCTTTATTTGTACTATTTTCAACATTGTAGAATAATAGTGAACACATCAAAACTATAAAAGAACACATATGGAATCATGTAGTAACCAAAAATSWGTTAAACAAATCAAAATATATTTTATATTTGAGATTCTTCAAAGTAGCCACCCTTTGCACACTCTTGGAATTCTCTCAACCAGCTTCGTGAGGTCGTCACCTAGTATGCATTTCAATTAACAGGTGTGCCTGGTTTAAAGTTAATTTGTGGACTTTCTTTCCTTCTTAAAGCGTTTGAGCCAATCAGTTGTGTTGTGACAAGGTAGGGGTGGTATACAGAAAATAGCCCTGTTTGGTAAAAAACCAAGTCCATATTATGRAGAGAACAGCTCAAATAAGCAAAGAGAAAACGACAGTCCATCATTACTTTAAGACATGAAGGTCAGCCAATCAGGAATAGTGAAATAAAGTTTCTTCAAGTGCAGTCGCAAAAACCATCAAGCGCTATGATGAAACTGGCTCTCATGAGGACCGCCACAGGAAAAGAAGACCCAGAGTTAACTCTGCTGCAGAGRATAAGTTCATTAGAGATACCAGCCTCAGATTGCATCCCATTTGAGATGCACACGTTGTCTGTTTCAGGAGAGATCAACTGATGATAATCTAGTGCCATCGATGGTTGCAATAGGCCCCTTGTTATCGGATTCTATTCCAATAGGGAACATTCTGTAGGTCTCCCGTTAGCCTGTCCATTGTCACACAATGAAAGGTGTGAAAACCCATAATAATGTGTTTCCGTGGCTGAGTTGATGAGCAGATTCGGGCCATCAGTTGATTGACAGGTGTAGTACTGTAGTATGATAAACTTTCCTCCAGTGTGGATGCTGACTGACGTTTTATAGTTAGGCTATGGGAGATTTGTCGATATAGTTCTGGTCTTTGGTGTGGATTGTAAGCCTGTATTGTGTTGTGTTAATATTTGATTTTGTAAAGCTGTCAAGATGTTTATGCATTTGAGCCTGTACAAAAACTATTTTGTTGAGCTGACCCTTTTCTTTGATGTGTAAATTATTAGACTATTCTTTTTACGTCTTGAAAACATTGAAATAAATGTAATTAACTCGTGGGCCTAATTTAGGCTCAGGCTGGTTACTAGATCTCCCAGCAYTCGTGGGGATGAGAGGCGGAGCGCSCTGCTTAGACCACTGAGCTAAGGAAGTTCCCGATGCTCTAGCAAGCACTAAGAACGCTATGAATACAGACGATACTCAGGMACGTCGTTTTTTATCGTTTTGTTTGTAGGCCTTCCCCAAACCATAGCCCGAACCTTAAGCACTCGGGAATAAAACTGTTGACCTTTTGAGTTGTTTCTGTTTTAACCCTGGAACCACGTGGAATGGATGCATCAAAAGTAGACCTACCTCCGTGAGTCAAAAGGGCAGTGGGCTTGATTCGAACCCGACTCAGGCATTTTTTTAAAGAAATTATAAAATAGTTTGACACCCCTGTTTGTGAGCTTTTAAATGGTATCAAACTCAACCGTTTATCTTTTCCAGTCATGAAGACATGGGTATACAAAATGGGTCAACTTTGAGGACCTCTAACTCCTAAACGWTTTGGCATTCAAGTCCAAAAAGKTACTTTCTGACCACTTTTAGTACGAGCAAATATGTATAAAAAGTTMTGTTCAAATCAATAGGGGTGAGGTCAAAAAGTGATTGAAATCAAGTGGAAAGACCCATTTTTCAMCCGATTTTACATGCAAAATCAGTGCGCTCTCAGTTTGCAAATCATGTTCAGAGGTGTAAGTGCTCTTGGCAAGCAAATKGTATTGGTGTGTCGGAGCCGAGTAGCCTACAGTACTACAGCGCATTGGGAAAGTATTCAGACCCCTTTCCTTTCTCTACATTGTGTTACGTTACAGCCTTATTCTAAAATGGAGGAAATAAAACATGTTCCTCATCAATCTACACACAATACCCCATAATKACATTTTTGCAAAAAAATAWAWAMAAATTGATTGGACATGATTTGGAAAGGCACACACCTGTCTATATAAGGTCCCACAGTTGACAGTGCATGCCAGAGCAAAAACCAAGCCGTGAGGTCGAAGGAATTGTCCGCAGAGCTCAGAGACAGGATTGTGTCGAGGCACAGATCTGGGGAAGGGTACAAAAAATGTCTGCAGCATCGAAGGTCTCCAAGAGCACACTGGCCTCCATCATTCTTCAGTGGAAGAAGTTTGGAACCACCAAGACTCTTCCAATCGGGGGAGAAGGGCCTTGGTCAGGGAGGTGACCAAGAACCCGATGGTCACTCTGACAGAGCTCCAGGGTTCCTCTGTGGAGATGGAAGAACCTTTCAGAAGGACAACCATCTCTGCAGTACTCCACCAATCAGGCCTTTGTGGTAGAGTGGCCAGACGGTCAAAGATATAAGTAAAATATAAAGTCAAAATAAACAAAACAAAAAGTAAGTTGGAATGACACTGAGGGGCAACGCTGTTACATCCGGTGCCTGTTTGCCTGAGGCTGATGCCGCGCAGGTGTTTGTACACGTGTACACATGCGTACACATACGCTCCTATTCAAACACACACGGACACACACACACATGTAAATAGTGCCACACATGCAGTCAAACGTATACAGTTGTCCTTACTGTTTTGATTTTTGCTCTCCTTGATGTCTTTTGTTTTTGATGTTTTTTTTTTCTCGTGTTTGTTTTCCTTAGTTTTTCTCTTTTGATCATTTTGTTGGTTATTGGTGCGTTAGGGGTGGGGAATGAAGGGAGATGAGGCTTTTTTTAAAGATTTTTGTGGGGAGAGGTCTTGGAGGGTTGGTGGCCTGGCAGTTGGGAGCTTGGGCCGGTGGCCAATCGAACATCTCTGGAGAGACCTGAAAATAGCTGTGCAGAGACGCTCTCCATCCAACCTGACAGAGCTTGAGAGGATCTACAGAGAAGAATGGGAGAAACTCCCCAAATACAGGTGTGCCAAGCTTATAGCGTCAAGAAGACTCGAGGCTGTAATCGCTGCCAAAGGTGCTTCAACAAAGTACTGAGTAAAGGGTCTGAATACTTATGTAAATGGAATATTTCATTTTTTTTTTTTTTATATATATACATTTGAATTAAACCTGTTTTTGCTTCATCATTATGGGGTATTGTGTGTAGATTGATGAGGGAAAAAAACAATTGAATCAATTTTAGAATAAGGCTGTAACGTAACAAAATGTGGAAAAAGTCAAGGGGCCTGAATACTTTCCAAATGCACTGTATCTTGCTGATGAGGCCCCCTGCCCTCTTAACAAACAGAAACAGTTTATAAAGCTGCGAGGCTCACAAAGGATGTCCTGTGGATGKTTTATGGGCTTCACAGAGAGCTGGGACTGTTTGCTGTCTTTCAGTAAAACCGTGTAGGCACCATCATAAAACAGACAATGGCTCTTCGGGAGAGAAAAGTGTGCGCGTGTGTGTGCGCGCGCGTATGTGTTCTACGTACGTGCAATATGTGGCAATGTTAGGCTGATAAACTCAACCGTTGCACAACTGCCACCTGACCAAATAGCTGAAGTGTATTATTGTGATGCTGTCAGTTAAACAGCTCCCTTATCTARGCCTCAGCGACATTCACAGTATCACAGCCCTAACCTGTGTTTTGGAGAACAACCAATTGCACCTGACCCTCTGTTAGCTTGTTTTGAGATGCAGACGTTGTCTGATTTGATCCCTAATGGCACCCTATTCCCTATATAGTGCACTACTTTTGACCAAAGCCCTATGGGCCCTTTTTTAAAAGTACCTCACTAAATAGGGAATAGTGTGCGATTTGGGAAGCAGGCAACATGTTTGATCTGTGGGCCTGTATGTGCAGGGCTATCTCATTATATTSTTTACCAATGCCATAATAATGGCAAGGAGGGAGAGGTGATGCTTTCGACCCAGAGTTGAGAGCAGAGCTAGACTGAACTCAAATACACCTGCCTGCACCRCTGAAAGATACTAATAACAGCCTGAACTCCCCAAAACGCACACATACMTTACCCTCCACCCCTGACCCCTCTCACCCAATGCCCCCATGACCCTCTGGGCCCCTGCTTCAGTAGTGATTGTCAATTAGCTGTTTTTAATGAGTAATACTCTCTATCTAATCAGTACTCATGGCGTCCTCCCTTACGACAACAAAAAACATGTGAAATGTGTAGTTGAAATGGCTGTTTTTGCAAGTTGAACTTAAGTTGAAACTATATTTTCAACAGTAATTATGTTAAAACCACCTGTTCGCATGTGAGGAGAAGAGCATGTTTTCACCTCATAGGAGAAGAGCATGTTTTCACCTCACAGGAGAAGAGCATGTTTTCACCTCACAGGAGAAGCGCATGTTTTCACCTCACATGTGAAATTGCAAGTTCACATTTGAAAAGCATTAACATGTGAAAATTACATTTGGAGTTTCACATTTAAGAAAACTCCACACGGGAAARTCTCACTTTCACATGTGGAATTRCAAGTTCATATGTGAAATAAATGTACATTTGAAAATATAAATCTCACATGTGGAATTGCAAATTAACGTTTGGGGGTGAAATAGTGTTATTCTCCTCACATGTGAAACCAGAGGGCGGCGCACAATTGGCCCAGCGTCGTCTAGGTTAGGGTTTGGCCGGGGTAGGCCGTCATTGTAAATAACAATTTGTTCTTAAACTGACTTGCCTAGTTAAATAAAGGTTCAATTAAAARTCAATTAAAAATACACAGTTTAACAGGGTGACCGAATGGTGTTCAACATACACACTCAGGAACGAATTCAAGTAAATAAGGGTGTGAGCATACTTTTTCAAAAGTAAGAACGGTCGATTATTGACACGATACGGCAAAACCATTCAATCTTATTGGCTTTTGGATCGTTCCACAGAAATKATTTGACATTTTAAGTAGAAATTGTGCACCGATATTGCRTTTTAAAAGTGTCCAYCATCCTTGTAAAGCCCTAGTTATTTTGTTGCTTTTAACAAAGTCATTTCTGAAGATGATTATTTATTTCATAGTGATTCCATCTAATCACATGTAATGTCTGTCCCTTGTTTTAAGGTCCACCCTGTTAAGTGAACTGAACTGTTTTAATATGGTGAAACTAYACCTTTTCAAATATTTGCTTCAAAAGAAACATTGAACATCTAAGATAGTAAAATCACAGTGTAAAAGCAGCTGAGCTGGCTCTTTCCCTTTTGGGTCATTTTCTGGTGTTTTGTTGTGGAAAACTGAACGGGTCGAGCTTAAAACATCAACCCTGTTACCCATAGATAGACAGGCTAGAAATTGTTTAAACAATTTACATTTTACCTTAATTTTTTGGGGTGTAAAGCTTGCATTCAATTGCCCCTCCCTTGTTGCGCAAAACAAGCTTCTATTCCCCGTCACAAGGGGGATGAAATTGTTACTTCATTTGTCACTTAAAAGGCCCTTAAAGTAGTCAATAGAAAATGTGTTTTTATTAAGTTGATCGTGCTTTATCGATCTATCCATCCATTTATTGCTTTGGAGTTTTATTTAGGAAGATATTCATAACTCTAGGGCTACAGTTTTGTGTCCTTTCAGGCTCTTTCTCTTTCTGTCCCCCCCGGGAAAATTTTTCCCTGTGTGTCAACATCAAAATCTTATCAAAGCTTACATTTAGTATCCATTCAACATGAGTTTATGCTGAACCCATATAATACTCTCTGAGTGAATAGCCAGATGTTGGTAGGGGATGTACCTGCTTTAACATGCCCACTGGTGTGTGTGTGAACAGTGTGTTTGGCAGTATGTTTACCACACCCTGTTGAAGACATCACTGCCAACACAGTTGTGAAATATAAATGAAAATAGTGAAATGAAGAATAGTCTAACTCATCTCTTTCTCAAAACAACTGTACAGGATATTCTGCTCTCTCTCTGTGTCACATTAGAAAGTGTCACACATCCCTGTCTTAACAGCCGCACAGGCTTCACCAGTTTTGACATACCCATATTCATAGGACAGACAGTGTATTTATGTCTTCTCTCTCTCTCTCTCTCTCTCTCTCTCTCTCTGTTTCAGGAGAGAAACCATACCGTTGCAGCTGGGAGGGCTGTGACTGGCGTTTCGCCCGCTCTGACGAGCTGACGCGACATTACCGTAAACACACGGGAGCCAAGCCCTTCAAGTGTGTGGCCTGCAGTCGTTGTTTCTCCCGTTCAGATCACCTGGCCCTACACATGAAGCGCCACCAAAACTAAACACACACACACACACACGCACGCACACACGCTACGGCCACCTGAAGCATCACCAGAACTGAGGGACATCATCCTGAAGCCCCCAGAATGCATTGCACTGCACTGCATTAGGGCTGCGGATGGACTGCCTGACTGACGGACTTATCCTCCTTTTCAAAACTCCTTATCATGAAACATTTTACACCATCTACAACGATACAATGATCAAAATGTCTGCTCCTGATGTCACTACTATCGGGAGGTATGGACTTTCAAAGAAATAGCGGGCCATGGACGACCAGCCTCCAATTGCCCCACGTAATAATGGATGCACATTGTATGCCTGTATATATAGTTGTGTATAGTGTGTTGTTGTGTGTGTTTCTGAAAAAGCTAAGAATTTATTGACATCTATACTTGACTATTATTTTTTTACACATCTGCAGTTGAAATTTCATACCAATCATGACAATGTTGGGTAATACTTTCAAGTCACATGAGCTTCCTTATATGGTATCATATATCTTCGTGACAAATCAACAGAATACTCTGGAAAACGCTTACATTCATAATAACTCGTTTCTATTCGGGTGCCTGAGAGCCTGGAGCGTTTAGCCATGTTTATTATTTTTTCTGTAACCACGGAGACAAACCTCTTTGATAGGGGCTCGCAACAACAGGACATTATCCTACATCTATTTCCAGTTTCATCTTCAATAGTTTGTTCAACAGTTCATGCATGTATTATAACTTCTTATTTTGATTTATGTTGTAATGTTAACTAGTCTTGTCCTGCAACCTCACTATTTATGTATAATAATTACYGAGTTGAATTTACTACAGCTCAAAAGACATTAGGGAACCGCATTACTTTGAAATTAGAATCGTCCCCATGCAGATTTTGATATTTACAAATCAGTTGTTTTTTTTATTATGTATTGTAGCCTGATAAGAGTTGAACTAGTGTGTGTGTGTGTGCCAAACGATTAGAGAACATGTTTCATGCAGGTTATCATGCTCAAAGATATTGGCAGCAGGATATGAGACAATGCCCAACCCCTCCACGGAAATGTCACATTTATTACACTATTAGTCACAGTAATGATTCATTAACATAATGATGCTGGATGGACACTTTTTGACATGTTTTTTTTAAACATGAGGGCACATTCATACATATCGGTCAAAGCAGTGGACATACATTTAGGGGTGGTTTCCCGGATACAGATGAAGCCTAATTCCGGACTAAAAAACGAAATAAATGGAGAATCTCCATTGGTGTCCAGGGAACTTTCCCTTTCTGCTGTCAGTTGTTTTTACCTGTCAGATATGATTGGCTGACCTTTAGGCCTTTGATAGTTGTAAGGCTGGTAACTGTTTACCCTAAGTTGCCCTTATACCTAYGTAATAACTGTAGTAAAGGGTTTAAATCATATCAGTTTGGGCAAATCCCCAGTTGGTTTTATACTCTGTGTCTGTCTTTCTGAATGGAATCTGTCTCTCCTCTCTTATGACCTTATCAATGTTTAGACCGTTAAGCATTCTTCCAGCCAATACTTTCGGCTACCTTTTCTATAGCCTTCCCACTAGTACTGAGTTTCTGTACCTATTGTTGAACATGGAGGGAGGAATTCCTGCCGCCCTAGTGGATGTACATTAAACAAGGCGGACTTCTTCTCTGGGTGGAACGCAACGACGATGTGGACAAAAGTGYGCGCTGCCCCATTTTTAAAAACAGACTCATTCCTTGCACATGCATGCATGTCGATCGACAGAGGGAAGCTTGTAGAAACCTTAAGCCTAGCCCTAGACTAAAAAGCACTTTGAATGGAGGTTGTTCATGAAGCAAGGTTTTTTTAGTTGAGGACTTAATCTGGGTCCGGGAAACCATCTAGGAGTATTCGACACTTATGATGCCACTAAATGATACGTTTCYGTCTTTCTGACAGAGAGACTGTTTTGTTTTAACTCACTGAATGACTCAAGCACTTCCTTCACTCTAGGAACAAGTTCTCTGTGTTAACTGCCTTCAATGATAGGGAGGTATGATGAATCACTGTATATACTGTCATTTTTGAATAGAAGTTGTGAATTTTTTTTTCTCTAGTATAGGATCTTTTTGCTATGAACAAAAGGGGATTCTAGGTTGGTTTTTAATGGCTGGTTATTCACTCGGACACTTATTGTGTGTACGGTATGCAACAGAATCAGTTCTGTACAACTTTTTTGTGTATTTCATTCGTTTTTTTTTGTTTGTGCAAAATCCCGAAAGTGAATAAAGAGATTACAACTAGAGACCGTGTGTTTTCCTGTTGATGTTTTGAGGTGGGCCTTTCTTAAATGTTTTATGCTCGGTAGGACTTTCTGCTCGTTATCTCAGTCTGCGATGAGATAGGCGGAGTGACTCTCAGTAACATTCACATGGAATGATTGACAGCATCCCAAACCTGACATCGGAAATAGGGTAAGTAGTTATTTGGACTTCCACTTTCATGAAAAGCATCTTAATTCAGAGTATTACAGCTATAGGCGACATTAGAAAGAAAGCAGTGTTTGTAGAAATATAACATACAGATACACAGTTATCTAGTACACATGATAGAGAAGCATCAGCATCCTTAAAACCCTAATACATTGCTTTAAACGAAAAGTCTTCCTATAGCATTCAGAGTGATGTGCCTGTGCACTGCTGAATATGACCAAAGGGCAGGTTTCTCTTAGATCACTTGATAGAAAAATAGTTTTTCAACTAATGGTCACAAAGAGCATAACTTAATAGGTGAGATATTAACCTTGGCCTACAATTTCCAATCCCCCGCGGAAATCGAATTAACTTAATAAAAAATCCMCATCAAAGTCTGTTTAAGCTAGAGATTTTTGCATGGGCTGCGTCTCAATCCACCACATCCACCGATATCGCCCTGCGGTGAAAGGTGGCAGAGCTAGAGCRGTGTTTGTCGACCATGAGACATCCTGAAGATTGGTCTGTAGCGTCCATACTGTTTGGCCTACTATTATGACACCTCTGTGGAAAGCTGAGACTCTAATGAACACTATGGTATTCTCCGTTTTGCTCTAGGATGCCCACAAGACTCATCTTAAGGTCCCTGGTACCAGTTTAAAAAATAAATGGTAGTACAGTGGATTCGGAAAGTATTCAGACCCCTTCCCTTTTTCCCCATTTTGTTACGTTACAGCCTAAAATGAAYTAAATAAAGATGTTCCTCATCAATCTACACACAATACCCCATAACGACAAAGCATAAACAATTTTTGCAAATTTATTACAAATTTAAAACAAATAAAACAAGTATTCAGACCCTTTGCTATGAGACTCAAAATTGAGCTCAGGTGCATCCTGTTTCCATTGATCATCCTTGAGATGTTTCTACAACTTGATTGGAGTCCACCTGTGGTAAATTCAATTGATTGGACATGATTTGGAAATGCACACACCTGTCTATATAGGGTCTCACAGTTGATAGTGCAAGTCAGAGCAAAAACCAAGCCATGAGGTCGAAGGAATTGTCGGTAGAGCTCCGAGACAAGATTGTGTCGAGGCACAGATCTGGGGAAGGGTACCAAAAAATGGCTGCAGCATTGAAGGTCCACAAGAACACAGTGGCCTCCATCATTCTTAAATGGAAGAAGTTTGGAGGAAGTTTGGAACCACCAAGACTCTTCCTAAAACTGAGCAATTGGGGAGAAGGGCCTTGTTAAGGCCCATCAATATCCTGATGGGCACTCTGACAGAGCTCCAGAGTTCCTCTGTGGAGATGGGAGAACCTTCCAGAAGGACAACCATCTCTGCAGTACTCCACCAATCAGGCCTTTGTGGTAGAGTGGCCAGRCGGAAGCCACTCCTCAGTAAAAAGCACATGACAGCCCGCTTGGAGTTTGCCAAAAGGCACCTAAAGACGCTCTGAACATGAGAAACAAAATGTTCTGGTCTGATGAAACCAAGATTGAACTCTTTGAACTCCTGAATGCCAAGTGTCACGTCTGGAGGAAACCTGGCACCATCCCTACGGTGAAGCATGGTGGTGGCAGCATCATGCTGTGGGGATATTTTTCAGCGGCAGGGACTGGGAGACTAGTCAGGATCGAGGGAAAGAACAGAAAAGTACAGAGAGATCCTTGATGAAAACCTGCTCCAGAGCGCTCAGGACCTCAGACTGGGGCGAAGGTTCACCTTCCAACAGGACTTTCCGAATGCACTGTATATATGTGAATAGTTTAGTGCTTAAAATAAGGGAATAAATACATGTAAAAAGTAAATAAAATAGTTTCTTGATCTTTGTTATATCTCTCAGATATACAGTAGGACAGACTCTTCAGAACAAATTTCCTTACAATTTTTTGGGGGACAATCTGTTGTTCCATGTAGTGAATATGTTATTCAATGCGTTTCTATTGGCTATTAGCTGTAATGCCAAATTCAATGTTTCATCCAATATTTTTTTTGTATATGTATTTTTGTATACCTTGAGGGGTCTTAAAATWAAAAWTAAAATAGCTAAATATTCCTTGGTATGACCATCTTAAAACAATTCCATATGTTAGCTTAGAACCCCTCCAGCATAGAAAGGGCTTTGACTCTAGAGAGATATTATTACAKTTTTTTCCAACTGCTTACACACGTTTTCAAAACTGTCTCCTTTTTTCAAAACTCTACACACAATTCCCAAAACTGCACACACAAAATGCAWAATGCCTCACATCTCCTTCAAAATGTAAMACTGCATTCAAAATGCCATAAACACATGTCAGAATGAAGCATTTGCATCAAATGGCAAACACTGCTTTCATAATAGTACATTTTTGGATATACCGTGTAAACACTGTTGTTCTAAATCTAAAGCTCTTTGGTCTTTCATAGGCTTATATCTACATTTCAATACAATGTTCTACAGTGAAAGTAATCTGCTCAGAGGGGTAACAAGTACACTGTAAACACCAATGCAATGTAGAAACAGAAAATATTTATTAGGCCAAACATTACTGTTGTATACAGTAGCATACAACAAAACCATAAACATATGTAAACCAAAAGTATATTCTTTAGAATACAGTAGAGAACACAATTGTGTGTGTGGGGTCCCGGGGGGGGGCAGTCACCAGTGCTAAGCTACGCTTCATCTCTTCTCTGGCCTGGGTCTGGCCACAATACTTCGTCCACATCACAAGATACGTTTTCTCTTGCCAAACATCGAGGGAAGTATCTCCTAGCATGGCGTATCCAACCTTGGACAGAGGCAACCTCTATGTCCCCACATGCGTCCTCMATTGCCTGGRGAAGCGGCATGCGGGCAYAGGGTTGGCGATCATACACTTTCCAGYGCCAGGCTGAGAAKAATTCCTCTATGGGATTTAGAAAAGGTGAATATGGGGGTAGGTACAAAACTACAAATTGTGGATGGGTGGCAAACCAGTTTTGGACCAGAACAGCCCGGTGAAAACTAACATTGTCCCATAAAACCACAAATCTAGCAGGCTCCTGATCTGGATCAGGGACAAGCATTGTGTAAATTGTATCCAGAAAAGTGAGCATATGGCCAGTGTTGTACGGACCCAGTGTGGCATTGTGATGGAGGACCCCGTTTTGAGTGATGGCAGCACACATAGTTATATTACCCCCACGCTGTCCAGGGACATTGGTAATTGCCCTCTGTCCGATTACATTTCTTCCGCGGCGCCTGGTTTTGGTGAGGTTGAAGCCAACCTCATCCACATAAATAAATTAATGGCGAATTACATGGGCATCCAGCTCCAATACTCTCTGTAACAGACAAAAGGATATACAGATGAGTAAATATGGTATGTCTGAAGTACTGGAAGTAGTGTTGCATACATACCTCTACAAAGTCATGTCGCATATTCTTGACTCTGTCAGAGTTTCTCTCAAATGGCACCTTGTAAAGTTGTTTCATCGTCACTCGGTGCCKTTGGAGGATGCGTTGTATGGTCGACAGGCTTACAGCATTGATGTTGTTAAATATGGTGTCATTATTCAAGATATGCTCTCTTATCTCTCGAAYCCTAATTGCATTGTTGGCCAAAACCAYATTTATAATTGCAGTCTCTTGTACATCTGTAAACAAGCGTYCTCATCCTCCATGATGTCTTTGCCTTTCCAMTCTGTACAGAATTCAAACACAGTATGTGTTCAGCATAGGAACTGTAAACAATGTACAAAAAAAAGGTAGTACAGCATGATAACCAACCTCATTCATTCAATGCAGTGCAGTAAATGGATGGCTTAGAGTTACAAATGTTTATGCAATACTATGCAGTCATACGTATTTCAAATCAAATTTTATTTGTCACATACACATGGTTAGCAGATGTTAATGCGAGTGTAGCGAAATGCTTTACATGCAGTACATTACTGTAAATGCTAAAATAGTCATTAGATAGTTGTATACCTGTTCTCATTTCTGAAGGTTCGAATTATGGACGCCACTGTAAATCGACTCAAGTTGGGCTGGACTCTCAGTCCAGCCTCTCTCATGGTCAAACCGTGGTTGATCACATGATCAACAAGTGTTGCCCTAATCTCATCAGAGATGGCCTCCCTTCCTTCTCTTCTTTGCCCTCGTCCTCTTTCTTCCTCTTCCTCTCCTCCTACTCCTCTTGTTCAAAACAGGTAATCTGACCTTTGACCTATTTATAGGCCTATACTACAGTAAAGCAGTGATTGGTTAGTGATCAGTTAAGCTATTAGTGTTTGCACATGTGAGAGTGTGGTGTGACCTGGTGAATAAGTGTAGCATTTTGATTGGTTGTGTTTGGAAAAGGAAAGCAAGTCACTTCTGTTAGATTTTTGTTTTTAGGTAGAGAATTGTGTGTAGTGTTTTGAAAAAAGTGTTTTATGCAATTGACAACTGAGTCAAAGGCTGAGAAATAGCTTATGGTTTTGGATATTTGGTGTGTAGTTTTCACTTTGAGTGAGAGGTTTCAAAATCGTGTGACATGAAAATATTTTGTGTGTAAGCAGTTGGAAAAAAACTGTAAGAGAAGTTTATTGATGGTTTTTAACTTAGAGTTAATAATTGTCTCAACATTGACTTTTACACTATTATCGCCCCGGTAGATTCCAGATTCTTTATTGTCTCTGGCCTGCGTGTTCCAACTGGTGAAAGGAGAGATTGCAAACAGGTCTGTGGAGCTTTGGAACACAAAAGCCTGAATGAAAAGACTGCAACTGCGGAGGAGAAGAGCGAGAATAGACAGAGAGAAAGACAGGAGGGTGGAGTCCCTCCCTTCAGTTAGCTGCTGACATGAAAAATTATAATTATGTCAAGATCATTCATAGCAGGGATCCTGAACACGATCACTGGTGATTACCAGAGGCGGGCTACGCCCTGTTGTTAAGGGAGAGAGAGAATAGTATATATATATAATATATATATATTATATAATAATATATATTTATATATATATATATATATATATATATATTATATATTATATTATATATATATATATATATATATTATATATATATAGTATATCTATATATAATAAATATATATATATATATATTATATGTATGTATGTATGTATGTATGTATGTATGTATGTATGTATGTATGTATGTATGTATGTGTGTGTGCGTGTGTGTGTGCGTGTGTGCGTGCGTGTGTGTGTGCATGTGTAAGCTGTGGAATTGTACAGAAAGACACATATCTTACGTTTCAAAAAGAAGAGCACGTAATTCTGTCTCCAGTGCCTTTAGGCCAAAAGACTGCAGCGTCAACTAGTACAGTAAATATAGGGTTTATAGGTTTAAGCTTCTCTACCATTTGATACGTACACTATCTTCCGAGAAAATATAGACATTAAAAAGGTGTTTCTTTTCTCTAGCCAGGTTCCAGATCTGTTTGTACTGTTTTGCCAACTCATGTTTGGCGTGACGGCCATAGGAGTTGGCAATACACCACAAACAGATCTGGGAGAGGCTATATTTTCTCCAGAAGAAAGGCACCATCTCCCTCCTCACATGGTGTACTTGACTGGAGGCCAGAGGCGTGGATAAGAAGCCTACAGGTTTAACTCTGTTCTGTTCATTCCAGAGTTCAGGGTGATTAGCACGGTAGTAAAGACCCATCCAGTTAAAACATGTCTAATTCCTGCCCCATGACGCCATTCACACATACCATGCGAATCTCATAGAGAACAAGCACTAAAACATACTGCTGCTTTCARAAATAAGTAATGTAGCTCATTTATAGCGCATTTAATATGGAATACTAGAACTGGAATAAGAAAAGATGGCCAGCGTCAGGGTTACTCAGAAGCAAGGAATCGTATAACATGTCTTGCTCAAAGGAACAGTTCCCATTCAGAAAAGCAGCCCCAAGTCTCCCGAGTGGCGCAGCGGTCTGAGGCACTGCATCGCAGTGCTGAGGCATCACTTCAGCCYCGGTTCGATCCCAGGCCGTGTCACAGTCGGCCGTGTACGGGAGACCCATGAGGCGGCGCACAATTGACCTAGCGTCGTATGGGTTAGGGGAGGGTTTGGCTGGTATTTCCTTGTCTCGTCGTGCTCTAGAGACTCCTTGTGGCATGCTGGCGCCTGCAAGTTGACTTCGGTCATCAGTTGGATGGCATTTCCTCCGACGGCTCGCTTCTGGGTTAAGAGAGCAGTGTGTCAAGAAGCCGTTCTGCTTAGCAGGGTTGTGTTTCAGTGGATGCAAGGCTCTCGACATTCGTCTCTCCCGAGTCCGTAGGGGACTTGCAGTGATGAGACAAGACTGTAACTACCAATTGGATACCACAAAATGAAGGAGAAAAAGGGGTCTAAAATATATATGTATTTTTAAAAGCAGCCCCAAGCTGCCAACCACAAAATAACCTCACATGACGTGACCATGAAAGAGAAAGAGGGTGAGAGCCTCAGAGGTGTCACATTTAAAGGTGTGGTGTATCAAAGCACAACACAAAAGAAAAGACAAAAGCTGTTCACAAATCACGAACAGATGGCATGTAGGAATAGAGGCAGAGATATGTCAACTTCACCTCTCTGTCATAACAACCTTCAGTGCTTTCTACCTGGTCGGTGTCCCAAATGGCATTCTATTCCCTATATAGTGAACTACTTTTGACCAGGGCCCATAGGGATCTGGTCAAAAGTAGTGCACTTTGTAGGGGAAACGGTGCCAATTATCCCAATTGAGTTAGGATCAGTATTTCTATTCAGGTGCGCTGACTCTTGTAGCTGAATTGGCAATAGTACAGTATCCCAACTCGAATGAACACAACCCAACATGTTGAAGTATGCAAAGTAGACTACTGAACAGTTCAACATGTCAGTGAATATGCAATGGTATTTAAGACATATTCCTGAACTGAAAAGAGCCATTCAAATGTAGATTCTCAATTAAGCATGTTTTTAGTCCAGGACTAGTTTCATTCTGGGCCCAGGAAACAGGCCTCTAAGATTCTTTGCACTGTAAACAATTCTCACTACTTTACAGTGATGCAACCCCTCTGGTCCGTATCAAACTGGGTTGGGTTCCATTCATGTTTAAATGTTATATGTCGCCTACTCTGTCTGCCTCAATTAAATCATCATGTGTCAGGTACACTGTTAATGATTGGCCGACCTGTTGGCCAGTAAGACGCCATAAAACCTGGGTCTGTCAGCCACCTGGTAGGATAACTCCCTCTTCAGTCGCACACAGACCATAAAACATCAACCTATCTGGAGAGCAAACAGGGGAGGGGTCAGCACAGGTCCACTCAGGGACGTACATTCACAAGTGCACATACAATTTCAATGTATTATTCGAGTTTCTGCAAACCAACCTATTACCTCTGACATAGTGTCTGTTTCTGAGCATAAATATATAWACAGTTGAAGTCGGAAGTTTACATACACCTTAGCGAAATACATTTAACTCCGTTTTTCACAATTCCTGACATTTAATTCGAGCAAAATTCCCTGTCTTAGGTCAGTTAGGATCACCACTTTATTTTAAGAATGTGAAATGTCAGAATAATAGTAGAAAGAATGATGTATTTCAGCTTTTATTTCTTTCATCACATTCCCAGTGGGTCAGAAGTTTACATACACTCAATTAGTATTTGGTAGCATTGCCTTTAAATTGTTTAACTTGGGCCAAATGTTTTGGGTAGCCTTCCACAACCTTCCCACAATACGTTGGGTGAATTTTGGCCCATTTCACCTGAACAGAGCTGGTGCAACTGAGTTAGGTTTGTAGGCCTCCTTGCTCGCACACGCCTTTTCAGTTCTGCCCACAAATGTTCTATGGGATTGAGGTCAGGGCTTTGTGATGGCCACTCCAATACCTTTACTTTGTTGTCTTTAAGCCATTTTCCACATCTTTGGAAGTATGCGGAGTCATGTCCATTTGGAAGGCCCATTTGCAACCAAGCTTTAAACTTCCTGACTGATGTCTTGAGATGTTGCTTCAATATATCCACCGAATTTTCCTTCCTCATGAAGCCATCTATTTTGTGAAGTGCACCAGTCCTCCTGCAGCAAAGCACCCCCGTGCTTCACCGTTGTGATGGTGTTCTTCGGCTTGCAAATCCCCTCACCCTTTATCCTGTGGCCACATTTCTCCAAAAAGTATGATCCTTTCCCCTGGCAGTGCAAACTTTTTTTATGGCGGTTTTGGACAGTGGCTTCTTCCTTGCTGAGTGGCCTTTAGAGTTATATCTATATAGGACTGGTTTTGCTGTGGATATAGATACTTTTGTACCTGTTTCCTCCAGCATCTTCACAAGGTCCTTGCTGTTGTTCTGGGATTGATTTGCACTTTTCGCACCTAAGTACGTTCATCTCTAGGAGACAGAACGCGTCTCCTTCCTGAGCGGTATGACAGCTGCGTGGAGCCATGGGTGTTATACTTGCGTACTATTGTTTGTACATATAATGTGGTACCTTCAGGCGTTTGGAAATTGCTTCCAAGGATGAACCAGACTTGTGGAGGTCTTGGCTGATTTCTTTTGATTTCCCATGATGTCAAGCAAAGAGCACTGAGTTTGAGAATAGGCCTTGAAATACATCCACGGGTACATCTCCAATTGACTCAAAGGATGTCAATTAGCCTATCAGAAGCTTCTAAAGCCATGACATCATTTTCTGGAATTTTCCAAGCAGTTTAAAGGCACAGTCAACTTAGTGTATGTAAACTTCGACCCACTGGAATTGTGATACAGTGAATTATAAGTGAAATAATCTGTCTGTAAATCAATTGTTGGAAAAATGACTTGTGTCGTGCACAAAGTAGATGTCCTAACCGACTTGCCAAAACTATAGTTTGTTAATAAKACATTTGTGGAGTGGTTAAAAAAAACGAGTTTTAATGACTCCAACCTAAGTGTATGTAAACTTCCGACTTCAACTCTATAACATGAGAGTTGGGCAGAACAACTACTGGACACAAACCCTCTCCTGATGGAATCATAATAGACAGCTTGACAGTCTGATGACTGAGATGAGGCAACCTTTGAGTTAGGACACACACACACACACACCCGTGGGAGATGAGTGGCGGGACAGACAGTCAGCCAATTTCTATAGTGGTAGATCGCTGCCAATATTGTTGTAAATAAAGACTTCCTGAAAGGGCAGAAACAGACAGGAGAGTTGTGGCTGCGTGTTAGACAGGTACACAAGTACAATACAACAATAGTGTTGAAATACCGCAGCGTCATTCTCTGTAATAGGGTTCCCCCTTGTGGTTGAACATTGTACTCTTATGCAAGTTATTCTTCCCACTCTTTATCATAGCGACTGTGCCAACAGTCACTCTTAACTGTCATACTTCTTCTTTTCAAATAATACTTAGAGGCCAACATTTTCGTAGTACAATAGAATTGTGCAAAGCGCAACCAATACCGTAAACCTTACTATAATCTTGCAGTGTGATTTAATTAAAAACGTTTCTTCAACAATGTTTGCTGTAAGGAGGCACTTATTTAACTAGAATTGATTAAACTGAGCTACACATAATTAGTCACTTCTTTATAACGCACATTGTTGACGGAAAGTTACGCAGACAGATTTTTACGAGGTTTATAGTAATGTTTGCACTTTGCACAATCCTTTGAGCCAGGTGAAACTAGCCTGATGGCTGCATTCACCATTCTATTTCACTTGATATAATGGTGAACACAGTGATCATGCTAGTTCCACCAGACTACAATTATATTTGCATTTGGAAAATGTCACCCTTTAACCCTAGTTTCAACCGGCTAGTAGAGCATTTTTAGAAATGGATTTAGAAATGGATAACCACAAAAATCTTCACTTGAACTCGATTGGTCAACTCCCCCAGCCGTCCTGCATCAAAACATMATTTGTATCCTTTTGGGTTGCTGCAGTTCAGTGTTGTGGCACTCTAACTTTGCCCACCCAGAGGGCTGTAAGAAAAAATACAGTTACAGTGCCATCAGAAAGTATTCACACCCCTTGGCTTTCTCCACATTTTGTTGTATTACAGCCTGCATTTAAAATGGATTAAAGTGAGATGTTTTGTCACTGGCCTACACACAATACCCTTTAAGGTCAAAGTGGAATTATGTTTTCAAAATGTTTACAAATGAATTACAAATATAAAGCTGAAATGTCTTGAGTCTATAAGTATTCAAGCGCTTTATTATGTCAAGCCTAAATCAATTCAGGAGTAAAGAAGTCACATAATCATTTGCATGGACACACTGTGTGAAATAGTGCTTAACATGATTTTTAATGTCTATCTTATCTCTGTACCCCACACATACAATTATCTGTAAGGTCCCTCAGTTGAGCAGTGAATTTCAAGCACAGATTCAACCACAAAGACCAGGGAGGTTTTCCAATGCCTCGCCAAGAAGGGCACCTATTGGTAGATGGGTAAAACATWTTTTTTTACAGACAATGAATATCCCTTTGAGMACGGTGAATTTAATAATTATACTTTGGATGGTGTATCAATACACCCAGTCACTACAAAGATACAGGTGTCCTTCATAAACTCAGTTGCCTGAGAGAAAGGAAACTGCTCAGGGACTTCACCATGAGGCCAATGGTGACTTTGAAACTGAGGAAAAAACTGAGGATTTATTAACAATACTAACCTAATTGACAGAGTGAAAAGAAGGAAGCCCGTACAGAATAAAATATTCCAAAACATGCATCCTGTTTGCAACGAGGCAATAAAGTAATGAAGTAAAAAATGTGGACAAATATACTTTTTGTCCTGAATACAAAGTGTTATGTTTGGGGCAAATACAACACATTACTGAACACTACTCTCCATATTTTCAAGCATAGTGGTGGTTGCATCATGTTACRGGTATGCTTATAATCATTAAGGACTGGGGAGTTTTTCAGGATTAAAAGAAACAGAATGGAGCTAAGCACAGGCAAAATACTATAGGAACCTGGTTCAGTCTGCTTTCTACCAGACACTGGGAGATGAATTCTCCTTTCAGCAGAACAATATCCTAAAACACAAGGCCAGATCTACACTGGMGTTGCTTATCAAGAAGACAGTGAATGTTCCTGAGTGGCCAAGTTACAGGTTTGATTTAAATCTGCTTGAAAATCTATGGCAAGACCTGAAAATGTTTGTTTAGCAATGATTAACAACCAATTTGACATAGCTTGAAGAATTTTGAAAAGAATAATGGGAAAATKTTGCACAATCCAGGAGTGGACTTACCCAGAAAGACTAAAAACAGCTGTAATCACTGCCAAAGGTGATTCTAACAAATATTGACTCAGGGAGTTGAATACTTATCTAAATCAAGATATATTAGTGTTGTATTCTTCATATATTTTTTACACAGTTCAGTAATTTGCAATTTGATAAGAGCTATTGATAAGAGCTAGGTAAATCAGTAATCCGTTTGGATAAGGGAATTGTAAATATAAATGACACTTGTTTTAGATATATTTGCCCTTAAAATGGAGACAAATGTGAAACCAGTCATAATGAAGCATAACTGAAGCATGTCAACATATCAACTTTCCCACAGTAAAGTTTCTGAAATGCTTTGCCATTACACAGAATTGAAATTGCATGGCCTTTTAACYTGCTGGAATGGGCACTCTCGAATGTCTTAATTAATAGGCTACCCCGACTTTCTCTGTTTCCTAATTCGATCATGTTAAATATTAGCCACAGTATCTAAATGTAGGCTAATTAAATCCTTATGGAGCGGAGCACAGACCAAGTCGTAAAAGCTGGAACCTGACTCATGGCGCAATACTTGACTGTCATCACACAGTTCCATGGTTAGTGCAGGCAATAGACGAGGGCATAGCCTACTTTTGTACACTATTCTTCCTGTTATAATTCTATGTACACTAATCTTCCAACATTACCATGGGTTAAAGACCTGAATGTGGCAATTTTCCACCGATTTCTTTCTTTCATTCGTAAAGGCTCCCAAACCTGTTTTTATGATTCATAAATACTTTCCTAGCCCTAAATAATCTACAAGATCAGAGTATTTTTAAATGTACCAATTGGTGCTGTAACAGACGAATATTCATATATTTAGATGGCTTCCTTTCATTGATCCCTAATATTTTGAACCCGTTCTCTTGAAAAGCTGGAGACCACACTATMTACCTAGAGAGTTTTCATCTGTATTTTTTGTAGSTGTTTACATACCACCACAGACCAATGCTGGCACTRCAACCGCACTCAGTGAGCTGTATACCGCCATAACGAACCATCAAACAGGCAATAACGTCAATACAGGACTAAGATCGAATCKTACTACACCGGCTCTGATGCTTGCAAACCATTATAGACTACAAAGGGAAGCACAGCCGAGAGCTGCCCAGTGATACGAGCCTACCAGACGAGCTAAACTACTTCTATGCTCGCTTCGAGTCAAATAACACTGAAACATGCATGAGATCACGCTCTCAGCAGCCAATGTGAGTAAGACCTTTAAACAGGCCAAAATTCACAAGGCCGCAGGGCCAGACAGATTACCGGGATGTGTACTGCGAGCATGTGCTGACCAACTRGCAAGTGTCTTCACTGACATTTTCAACCTCTCCCTGTCCGAGTCTGTAATACCAATATGTTTTAAGCAGACCACCACAGTCCCTGTGCCCAAAAACACGAAGCTAACCTGCCTAATTGACTACCGACCCGTAGCACTCACGTCTGTAGCCATGAAGTGCTTTGAAAGGCTGGTCATGGCTCACATCAACACCATTATCCCAGAAACCCTAGACCCACCCCCAATTTGCATACCTTCCCCAACAGATCCACAGATGATGCAATCTCTATTGCACTCCATAAGGCCCTTTCCCACCTGGACAAAAGGAACACCTATGTGAGAATGCTATTCGTTGACTACAGCTCAGTGTTCAACACCATAGTGCCATCAAAGCTCATCAATAAGCTAAGGACCCTGGGACTAAACACCTCCCACTGCAACTGGATCCTGGACATCCTGACGGGCCGCCCCCAGGTGGTAAGGGTAGGTAACAACACATCCGCCACGCTGATCCTCAACACTGGGCCCCTCAGGGGTGCGTGCTCAGTCCCCTTCTGTACTCCCTGTTCACTCATGACTGCACGGCCAGACACGACTCCATCATTAAGTTGTCAATGACACAACAGTGGTAGGCCTGATCACCGACAATGACGAGACAGCTAAACGGAGGAGGTCAGAGACCTGGCCGTGTGGTGCCAGAACAACAACCTCTCCCTCAACGTGATTAAGACAAAGGAGATGATTGTGGACTACAGGAAAAAGAGGACCGAGAACGCCCCCATTCTCATCAACGGGGCTGTAGTGGAGCTTCAAGTTCCTTGGTGTCCACATCACCAACAAACCAACATGGTCCAAGCACACCAAGACAGTCGTGAAGAGGGCATGACAAAACCTATTGCCCCAGGGGACTGAAAAGATTTGGCATGGTCCTCCTCAGCATCTTTACTGGTTGCATCACTGCCTGGTATGGCAACTGCTCGGCCTCTGACCGCAAGGCACTACAGAGGGTAGTGCGTACGGCCCAGTACATCACTGGGGCCAAGCTTCCTGCCATCCAGGACCTCTATACCAGGCGGTGTCAGAGAAAGGCCCTAAAAATTGTCAAAGACTCCAGCCACCCTAGTCATAGACTGTTCTCTCTGCTACCGCACAGGAAGCTGTACCAGAGCACCAAGAGGCCAAGAGGCTTCTTAACAGCTTCTACCCCAAGCCATGAGACTCCTGAACATCTAATCAAATGGCTACCCAGACTATTTGCACCCCCCCCCCCTTTTACACCGCTGCTACTCTCTGTTGTTATTATTTATGCATAGTCACTTTAATAACTCTACCTACATGTACATACAGTGCCTTGCAAAAGTATTCACCCCTTGGCAATTTTCCTATTTTGTTTTCTGACAACCTGGTGTCGTGTCTTTGCTATCATTAAATTGAAGACTTATAGTTTATATCAAAGATTTCTGTAATTAGTTATTACGCGATCAACTAAATAATAACGTAACTAATTAACTATGAATTTTGGGGCACCAGGAATGTATTCAGATTACAAAGTTATAATTTCCCAATATAACCTTTCAGATATTTTCATATCTGATCAATAGTCTTCTGATTAATGATTTATTTATTTTACCTCATGTTAGTCTCATTCCAAACGTCGTAAATTGTTGGTTATCTGCACGAACCCAGTCTTCACTATGAGTCATCCATACATCAATTGTCTTAAATCATTTATTTATTACTAACTAAGTAATTCACAGAAATGCATAAACAAACAAACAAACTTAAAATGGTTACATGAAATGATGGGAGAAATATGCCCTAGTGGGCTGAACCGGCATGGCGGCTTGTTAGACAAAGGGAAAATGGGGGTCGACTCAGAAGTCACTACAGAGTTCATAATTATAACAATTGACATGCTAATCCTTTACACATGAACGCTCACTCATTCGGGAACAACTGCAATCAATATATATATATATATATTTACGCTCAGTGTGTCGTCTTGATCGCTGGAGAAAAGTTAGTTTCTGTTGGAGAGATTCGTCCGTCTCTGTCTTGGTTATTGTGGATAGTTCAGAGTGACATTCGTTATAGAATGGATGTTTCGGCGGTTGTCGTTCTTCGCGTTCAATGATACCGAATTCCTAGCTGCAGACTAGTAGTCGATATCAAAGACTTGTTCTTATTCTGTCGGTATAGTCTTTGAGTTTAACCACGTGGTGTGGTTAAAAGATTCAGCAATGGTACTCAACCTTCGTTCTCCTCCTATGGAGAAAAACATGGTCTGCTGATAATTTCTCAGAGTTGGGGTTTTATTCGGATTGCAGAGAGGGGCTGTCCCAGGATGTCTGACCCAACTGGCTCGGGCGGGATCCTCGGATTTAGTTCAAATCAAAAGGGATTTGTATTTTTCTTCATTAAACAGTCCAACATCATATTACACAATTATACAAACAGTATCATACTCACTCATTCATTTTATACAACAATCAGATGTAAACCTCATATCTGAGGTTATTATATAAACAGCGGTATGGTAATGTAGCCACACAGTCTCCCATGAGTTTCCCACGTGGTGACAAACGGACATGTTAATAGCTGGAATCTTCACCAATCTTTTATACTTTTCCCGGAACATGAAATCTGTTCGTACCTCGAGCTCTGTGAGGTGGAAGAAATTTCCTTTGTCCTGAAAGTTTACCCTCTCTCTAATACTTTTTGGCCATGAGGAGATTCTCAGGATTACGACGTCTCTCTGTGACCACAGCATGGGTTGAAGGAGGAAAGGGGGAGCAGTGAGTGGCAGGGAGAGGGGAATGGGCTTTATGTAACTAAACAGGCAACCTGGTGGTTTGGATCTTGTTTGTCCTGCAAGTTACAAATCAACATAAAATCATGAACACGTGATGTCCTGTTTGTAGATCATCATTGCAGTCCCCTCTGGTGGTTGAACTTGGTAGGCTTCTCTGAAAGCGGAGCAGTCCACCACAAGGATGGCATTGATGTCCGGATGGTGATCGCCGTTGCGGTCCCTTCTAGTGATGTACCTTGGTAGGTTCCCTGGAACTGCAAAGTACCCCAGGGAGGGCCAGGGGATGTCCTGGTTGGTGATCGCCGTTGCGGTCCCTTCTAGTGATGTACCTTGGTAGGTTCCCTGGAAGCTGCAAAGTACCCCAGGGAGGGCCAGGGGATGTCCTGGTTGGTGATCGCCGTTGCGGTCCCCCCCCCTTGGTGGTTTACCTTGGTAGGCTCTCTAACAGCGGGCATGCCACCAACAGGATGGGCCGTGGGGGTGCCGGATTTGGGGTCGCCATTCCGGACCCGTCGTCTGGTTGTCGTCCAGACTGGAAGATCTGGGCAGTAACTTAGGCAGATGTTAACAACGCACACACACTCATGAAATATATATATTATTACATTCATTCCCCAATGAGCGGCGTTGTGGCACTAAGTGATGGTTGTATGGGGACTTTGTTTATGGCTCTATCACTTCCTAAATGTCAAAGGAACTGAACAGAAAAGGAATGAAAGCATAAACAAAAGATATACAAAATATAGTTCTCACACAAAAATCATCTAATTGGACTGTATTCGATATACGTCCAATGTTCTGGCAAAATGACTATCATGGCATTGTCTCTAATGCCATATCTAGGGTTTTCCTACTTGGTGTGTTGCTTAGCACTATCCTAAGTTGATAACTATATGATAACTTTACAGCTGTAAGGCACTAGTTCTGGGCAGTCTACAGGGATGACCTATGGACTTCTGGGAAGAAAACTGGTGAGTGCTGTAGAGAACAAGGCCTAGAAGTAAATGTTTCAACTTTACTAAGGCTGGTATTTTGCTTGGACCTTAAGTGATCCTAGCATAAATCCTAATGGATGTTCCGTTGTCCATGTGCGTTTATGCTTTCACAAGCGCGCATGTCAAGGGAAGAAAACCAAGTATCCCGGCAGATTACAACTTATTCAGAATGAGTCTGACGTAGTCAAGTAATTTTCAGGTCAATGCCTGGAGGTCAGTCAGAATTGGTGTCGAGGGAGTCTGTAGTAGTTTTTACTAAGTCACTGTGTCTTCCACTATTGTAGTTATCCACGGAGGAGCTAACCTCACGACGGAAGTACTCTAAGTATTGGACCAGTCGTACGTGGTGTGATCATGGTTAATGATTCTAATAATTTTCCTCCTGAATGAAGGATTCTATTTATTAGTGGCATGTGTTTAACCATTGGAAGAGTGCACTGGAGATTCCCTCCCCGTGTTGCATTCTGAGTGACTCCTATGTCGCTATTGTCAAGGGTAATTTGATTGGTTAGGTCTCTAACCTCCTTACTGATTGTAGCTAGACTGACTGTTGCTGGTATTGGTACTGGTGCTCAAAGGGACCAGTTATCCTACCGATTTATTCTGAAAATATTATACTACCGGAACACATGATTGGAGCATTTTACTAGTTGTATTGTAGTTGAACCTACACATGGCAAGGAATGATTATTGTTGCCATTGGTTTTGGAGGTGGACAAGTCCACTGGACTTCCTTTACGACCAGTGTGGTACACCTCAGTACTATCTTAGATGTGTTCTAAGATGATCCCGTCTAGGGCCTGTCTGCTCCTCAATGTTCTCATAGGGGAGTTTACAACTATCTTTGATTTATGCTTTGGCGGCCTCGTACGGTGTTTTCCGTAGTCTTGACCCCCCACCGGCCTCGATGAGGCTCATCATGGGTCTGGGCTACTATTCCCCCTTTGTGTCTCGGGACCCCCCACCAGCGGGTGGTGTCGGTGTCCCATTCCTTTGTCCTGAAAGTTTACCCTCTCTCTAATACTGTTTGGCCATGAGGAGATTCTCAGGAATTTACGACGTCTCTCTGTGACCACAGCATGGTTGAAGGAGGAAAGGGGGAGGCAGGGAGTGGCAGGGAGAGGGGAATGGGCTTTATGTACCTAAACAGGCAACGTCATGACACTGGATTTAAAAATTGATTATTGAGGGGTTTGTAATCATTTGATTTACACAGCATGCCTATCACTTTGAAGATGCAAAATATTTTTCTTTTGAAACAAACAAGAAATAAGACAAAAAGAACAGAAAACTTGAGCGTGCATAACTATTCACCCCCACAAATTCTATACTTTGTAGAGCCACCTTTTGCAGCAACTACAGCTGCAAGTCTCTGGGTATGTCTCTATAAGCTTGGAACATCTCGCCACTGGGATTTTTCTCAATTCTCAATTGGATTGAGGTCTGGGCTTTGACCACGTCATTCCAAGACATTTAAATGTTTTCCTTTAAACCACTCGAGTGTTGCTTTAGCAGTATGCTTAGGGTCATTGTCCTGCTGGAAGGCAAACCTCCTCCCAGTCTCAAATCTCTGGAAGACTGAAACAGGTTTCCCTCAAGAATTTCCATCCATCGTTACTTCAATTCTGACCAGTTTCTCAGTCCCTGCCGATGAAAAACATCCCCACAGCATGATGCTGCCTCCACCATGCTTCACTGTGGGGATGGTGTTCTCGGGGTGATGAGAGGTGTTGGGTTTGCACCAGACATAGCGTTTTCCTTGATGGCCAAAAAGCTCAATTTTAGTCTCATCTGACCAGAGTACCTTCTTCCATATGTTTGGGGAGTCTCCCACATGCCTTTTGGCGAACACCAAACGTGTTTGCTTATTTATTTATTTTCTTCAAGCAAAACTTGAGACATCTGTGGCATTGCAAAAGTGCACATTTAAGAGTGGCCTTTTATTGTGCCCAACACAAGGTGCACCTTTGTAATGATCATGCTGTTTAAAACTTCTTTGAGATTGGTGTCCCGTCTACGGGACGGTTGAGCTAACGTAGGCTAATGCGATTAGCATGAAGTAACAAGAAAATTTCCCATAGAAATATCTGATATTGGCAGAAAGCTGACATTTTTGTTAATCTAACTGCACTGTCCAATTTACAGTAGCTATTACAGTGAAAGAACACCATGATTTTGTTTGAGGAGAGTGCACAGTTCTGAACATGAAAAGTTATTAATAAACAAATTAGGCACATTTGGGCAGTCTTGATAAAACATTTTGAACAAAAATGTAATGGTTCATTGGATCAGACTAAAACTTTGCACATACACTGCTGCCATCTAGTGGTCAATATCTAAATTGCAACTGGGCTGGAATAATACATTATGGCCTTCCTCTTGCATTTAAAGATGATGGTCCAAAGAAATTGTTTTAAACGGTAGTTTTTTTCTTTGTATTATCTTTTACCAGATCTAATGTGTTATATTCTCTTACATTCCTTTCACATTTCTACAAACTTCAAAGTGTTTCCTTTCAAATGGTATGAAGAAAATGCATATCCTTGCTTCAGGGCCTGAGCTACAGGCAGTTAGATTTGGGTATGTCTTTTTAGGCGAAAATTGAAAAAAAGGGGCTGATCCTTAAGAGGTTTTAAAGTGGTCATATGGACAGATATGTAACAGTATAACTTTAAACCGTCCCCTCGCCCCGACCTCGAACCAGGGACCCTCTGCACACATCAACAACAGTCACCCACGAAGCGTCGTTACCCATCGCTCCACAAAAGCCGCGGCCCTTGCAGAGCAAGGGGCAACACTACTTCTAGGTTTCAGAGCAAGTGACGTAACTGATTGAAACGCTATTAGCGCGTACCCGCTAACTAACTAGCCATTTCACATCCGTTACAGATACTCCAATCTTCGCTGTGGAACTTTGCAGTTCCTTCAGGGTTATCTTTGGCCTCTTTGTTGCCTCTCTGATTAAATTCCCTCCTTGCCTGGAACGTGAGTTTTGGTGGGCTGCCCTCTCTTGGCAGGTTTGTTGTGGTGCCATATTCTTTCCATTTTTTTTTATAATGGATTTAATGGTGCTCCGTGGGATGTTCAAAGTTGTTTATTTTTTTTATAACCCAACCCTGATCTGTACTTCTCCACCACTTTTTCAATTACCTGTTTGGAGAGCTCCTTGGTCTTCATGGTGTCGCTTGCTTGGTGGTGCCCCTTGCTTAGTGATGTTACAGACTTTGGGGCCTTTCAGAACAGGTGTATATATACAGAGATCATGTGACAGATCATGTGACAATTGTATTCCACACAGGTGGACTATATTTAACTAATTATGTGACTTCTGATTGTAATTGGTTGCACCAGATCTTATTTAGGGGCTTCATAGCAAAGGGGGTGAATACATATGCACGCACAACTTTTCCATTTTTTAGAACTTTTTGAAACATGTAATTCTTTAAATTTCACTTCACCAATTTGGACTATTTTATGTATGTCCATTACATGACGTCCAAATAAAAATCGATTTAAATTACGGGTTGTAATGCAACAAAATAGGGAAAATGCCAAGGGGGATGAATACTTTTGCAAGGCATTGTATTACCTCAACTAACTGGTGGCCCGCAAATTGACTCTGTACCGGTACCCCCTGTATATAGTCTCGCTATTGAAATTTTACTGCTGCTCTTTAATTACTTGTTACTTTTATCTGTTATTCTTATCCTTATTTTTTTTAACTGCATTGTTGGTTAGGGGTTCGTAAGTAAGCATTTCACTGTAAGCATTTTCACCTGTTGTATTCTGCGCATGTGACTAATACAATTTGATTTAAATTGATTTGATATACTGTATTCTACTGAGTCTGTCGACAAAATGTTAACTAAAATGTACACTGTATTTAAAGGGATGGCTTAAGATAAATRTACCCTATTGAATGAAAACTCCACTAGAAAATCTGTTGGCCAGCAAGTGGGAGGGTTTTTGGTAGTTGGATTAATTTATAAAAGTGCATGCAAGGGAACCATGTCGCTCCTTCATAAGGTAAGTCTGAATACCAACWACTGAGAAGTGTGTAGGAAAGACGYGTGTTAGAAAGGCAGAATTTCCTAAATTGGAATCAGCCACTTGAAACGAATGCCAAATGTACAGTCACGTCCGAAATTATTGACACCCTTGATTAAGATGAGCAATAATGACTGTATAAAATAAATAATAMAAATCCTGAGCTATATKGTATGCTTAAAACAATTGGGAAATTATATATTTTTTATACTAATACAAAAGTGCTCAAAAGTGAGACTTTTTTTCTCTAAAAGATAKGGGTCAAMATTATTGACACCTTAAAGATTCTTGTAAATAAAGTAGTCAAACTTTTATATTTGATCCCATATTCCTAGCACGCAATGACTATTTCAAGCKTGTGACTCTACAAACATGTTGGATGCAKTTTCAGTTTGTTTTGGTTGTGTTTCAGATTATTTTGTGCCCAATACAAATTCATAGTWAATAATGTATTGTGTCATCTTGGAGTCACTTGTATTATAAATAAGAATATAATATGTTTCTAAACACTTCTACATTAATGTKGATGCTACCATGATTAGGGATATTCATGAATGAATCGTGAATAATGATGAGTGACAATGTTAGAGAGGGTCAAAGATCATACACACAAGCCATGCTAACCTCCCGTTATTGGAAATGGTGAGAGGTTAGTAACGTTCTTAGAGTAACATTATTCACGATTCATTCAGGATTATCCAGAGTCATGGTAGCATCCACATTGGGCCCAAAATCATCTGAAACACAACAAAAACGAATTGCAAATGCATCCAGCAAGTTTTTAGACCAACACACAGACATCATTTACAAATAAAGCATTTGTATTTATTGAGTCCGCCAGATCAGAGGCAGTAGGGTTGACCAGAGATGTTCTCTTGATAAGTGTGTGAATTGGACCATTTTCCTATCCTGCAAAGCATTAAAAATGTAACGAGTAAAAAGTACATTATTTTCTTTCGGAATGTAGTGAAGTAAAAGTAAAAGTTGTCAAAAATATAAATAGTAAAGTAAAGTATAGATACTAAAAAAACKTACTTAAGTAGTACTTTAAAGTATTTTTACTTAAGTACTTTACACCACTGCTAACAGCCAACTGCTCTCTCATATCTCTTCATTGAGCAGAGCAGCCCAAGAGGAGCAGTTGCTATGGAAACACACTCACAGCTGCCATGCGCAAAATGCATGCAGAGCGAGCTGCCTGTACGCAGGGAGCGATCGAGTGACAGACAGAGAGGAGCAGCTAATGGATTTATTAATGGAGGAAGTTATTYATGATTTCGGGTTTCAGACAGGGCTGGGCTTAAATTTGGTAGAAGCAATCGGGCCTGGGTAGTGTAGGGCCTGAACATTGCAGGCATGTGTAGGGCTCKGGCTTAAAATTCATTCCGGTGCAGGGCTCTAGCTTCCTCCTACTTCTCAGGATCGTGCTCTGTGCTCTAAATAAGTCTGTAAAGAGCTGTAAAGCTGTCTCCCTTCAGTCACTTCATACTTCACCCACATTTCGTTCAGTTTTCATACGCAACAACYGTAGTTTAGAGTCTGACCACAACCACGCACTTAGAAAAAAACGGTTCYGGATAGAACCAAAAAGGGTTCTATTGCTTGCTTCATATATGGCACCCCTTAAGCTTCTATATAGAACCCTTTTGTAGGGTTCTTTKATCACAACCCCAGTGGTTCTTCTTCACTGACTAAAATTGGTTCCATATAAGACCCTTGGTTTCCATATAGGGTTCTATATGGAACCAATTACAGTTCTATATAAAATCAGAGTCTATTGACACACCGGTGCCTCAATCTAAGTATCATAMTAAATCCCCATCGAAATCCGTCAGTTTAAGCAATGTTTTTTTTGCATTGGCTGCGTCTCAATCCACCTATGTCGCCTATGTCGCCCTTCCAAATTTGCAGTGGAAAGTGGCAGAGCTACAGCTCTGTTTGTCAGACCAGGAGACATCCCAAAAATTGGTCTTCTCCCAAAAACATTTGTAGCATCTGAACGGTTTGTCGTACAAACTATGACCACTCTATAGAAAAGGGAGACTCGCACAAACACGTCTCCCACAAGTGTCACGGGACTCACCCAAAGGTAACCCATACAAATTAATGTAAGTATGGAGGTAGTTTTGTGCCAGCAAAAATAAGGGGTTAAATATACGTAAAAAAGTTATATATTGTGGCAGACGGCAGGGAGAGGTGAGGGGAGTGGTTATTGAGGGGAGATATCTGKCAGCCCGATGGCTCCACCCCCGATCCTGATATGGACTTCCTGCCCCAACGAGGAAAGGCTAGTTCGTTAAGCCAGGGAGTGCTTGGGGATAAAGGAGGAAGCAGCCAGCACAAAGGGGCAGAGTAGCAGAGAGCCAAGTGTGTTATGAAGAGTGGGAGAAGAGAGAATACTATCTGTGAGAGTACCCGTTGTGACCTGGACTGTCGGACTACCCCCCTTGTGTACCGGACCAGATTGGCTGAGGACCYGAGTGTGAGGATTACCCCTGGAAAACAGAACGGACAAAGAGAACAGCTTGTGGACTGTGAAGTGATTGGTGAATTCCCCCTTCTTTCCCCATGTACCAAAATCCCTAATAAACTTCCCCTTTGCATTCTATTTGTGCTACTGGTGCCTGTTTTGTTATTGAATTTGGTGACGTGGAAACTCCACACCCTTGAGCCTGCTACAATATATATTTCCAGAGTTTTCTTACATCTCCTAGATATAGGACAGACACTTCAAAACCTTAGTCCTTATGATTTATTTTTTAATGTATTTTTTGCCATTCATGAATGTGTTATTCAATGTGTTTCTCCGGGATATAGTAGTAAAGGATAAATTCTCAAGAATATACAATATTTTCTAAGGTCCTCCTATCAAATATCTATATGATCCATGGTATGACCTTATGTCAGACTACTGAAAACAAWCTACTGGCCACAACTACTGAACTACACACCTACTTAACAAAACGACTGACCACTACTGACCACAACTACTGGCCAAAATGACTGACCACAACCACACATCTACTAACCACACAACTGTTGAACCATACAACTACTGACCACAACTACTAACCACAACTCCCGACCACAACCACTCAACTACTGACCACGACCACGCAACTACTGACCACAACTACTGAACCACACAACTACTAACCACAACTACTGACCACGCAACTACTGACCACAACTACTGAACCACACAACTAATGACCACAAATACTGACCACAACAACACAACTAGAGAACATAACTACTGAACACAATTACTGAACCATACACTTACTTAACAAAACTACTAACCACTACAGACCACAAATACTGACCAAAACTAATACCCATAACAATACAACTACTGAACCACATAACTACTGACCACAACCACACAACTACTGACCACAACCACACACCTACTGACCACAACCACACACCTACTGACCACAACACAATTACAAACCATAATTACTGAGAACAACCACACACCTACTGACAACTACTTTACCACACACCTACTTAACAAAACTGCTGAACATTACTGACCACACAATTACTGAACAACACAACTAATGACCACAACCATTCAACTACTGACCACAACTTCTGACCACAATTACTGACCACAACCACACAAATACTGACCACAATCAACCAACTACTGATCACAACAACATAACTACTGACCACAACTACTGAACACCACTCCAGACCACAACCACAAAACTACTGACAACAACTACTGAACCACAAATGCTCACCACACACTACTGTCCACAACTACTGAACTACACACGTACTTAACAAAACTACTGACCCCTACTGACCACAACTACTGGTCAAAACTACTGACCACAGCCACAGAACTACTAACCACACAATTATTGATCTACACAACTACTGACCACAACAACAGAACTACTGAGCACAACTACTGACCACAATTACTGATCACAAAACTACTGACCACCACTGATCACAACTACTGACCGAAACGACTGACCAAAACCAAACGGCAACTGACCACAACCACACAGCTACTGACAATAAAACAACTGACCACAACAACACAACTACAGACCATAACTACTGACCACAGCTACAAACCATGACTACTGAACACAACTTCTGACCACAGCAACACAACTACTGTCCACAACTACTGACTAAAAATCTACTGGCCACAACCACACAATTACTGACCACACATTTAATGACCACAGCCATACAACTACTGACCACAACAACACAACAGCTTTATCTGGACGTGGTTCGTCAGGACCTCCACCAGCCGAAGCTAAGTAGTAACATTAACATGATGCCTTCTATTGCAGTCGCTGTACTCATAATATACAGGAGAATGATCGCCTTACGGCGAGGACAGCTGTGCTGCAAGCCCAGCTACAGACGCATATCGTTAGGCAAGGGTAATTTAAGTGTAGGAAAGGATGAAACAGCGTCTGTGCCACCAGTAAGTACAGATAGTAGTATAAATCCCCTCGCACAGCCAACAGAAACTTTCAACCGGTTCTCCCCATTAACTTCTTTGGGGTAGGGGGCAGTATTTTCACGTCCGGATGAAAAGCATGCCTAGAGTAAACGGCCTGCTACAATGCCATAAAAGCTAGAATATGCATATTATTAGTAGATTTGGATAGAAAACACTCTGAAGTTTCTAAAACTGTTTGAATGATGTCTGTGAGTATAACAGAACTCATATGGCAGGCAAACACCTGAGAAAAAAATCCAACCAGGAAGTGGGAAATCTGAGGTTGGTCGATTTTTCATCTCAGCTCCTATTGAAGATACAGTGGGATATTGGTAATGTTGCACTTCCTAAGGCTTCTACTAGATGGCAACAGTCTTTAGAACCTTGTCTGATGCTTCTAATGTGAACTGGGGCCGAATGAGAGGGGATTGAGGAAGGTCTACCATGACCTGAACTTGCGCTGACCATGTGCGTTCATGTGAGAGCGAGCTCTGTTCCATCGCACTTCTGAAGACAAAGGCATTCTCCCGGTTGGAACATTATTGAAGAATTATGTTAAAAACACCTAAAGATTGATTCAATACTTCGTTTGTCATGTTTTTACGGACTGTAATATAACTTTTTAAACTTTCGTGAGTTTGGAAAGTGTACTGAACGCTAGAACAACAAGGAGGAATTTGGACATAAATGATGGACATTATCGAACCAAACAAACATTTATTGTGGAACTGGGATTCCTGGGAGTGCATTCTGATGAAGATCATCAAAGGTAAGTGAATGTTTATAATGTTATTTCTGACTGCACAATATGGCGGATATATTTGTTGCTTGATTGGGCTCTGAGCGCCGACTCAGATTATTGCATGTTGG
>NC_036863.1:49205822-49211335 GCF_002910315.2 Salvelinus sp. IW2-2015 | reverse complement strand
TCACTAGGTTGGGCAAAATTAAACATGGCGGTGTTCGCCTCAGCATCTCACTGGAATAAAAGACCTCCATTCCTGCCATAATTGAAAGAGATACCTCACATCTCAAAATGGGGCTACTCAATGTTAGATCCCTCACTTCCAAGGCAGTTATAGTCAATGAACTAATCACTGATCATAATCTTGATGTGATTGGCCTGACTGAAACAGGGCTTAAGCCTGATGAATTTACTGTGTTTAAATGAGGCTCTCCTCCTGGTTACACTAGTGACCATATCCCCCGTGCATCCCGCAAAGGCGGAGGTGTTGCTAACATTTATGATAGCAAATAAAATAAAATAAAAATTAAAATGACGTTTTCGTCTTTTGAGCTTCTAGTCATGAAATCTATGCAGCCTACTCAATCACTTTTTATAGCTACTGTTTACAGACCTCCTGGGCCGAATACAGCGTTCCTCACTGAGTTCCCTAAATTCCTATTGGACCTTGTAGTCATGGCAGATAATATTCAAATTTTTGGTGACTTTAATATTCACATGGAAAAGTCCACAGACCCACTCCATCATCGACTCAGTTGGTTTTGTCCAACATATCAAGTAACCTATTCACTGCCACAGTCATACTCTGGACCTAGTTTTGTCCCGTGGAATAAATGTTGTGGATCTTAATGTTTTTCCTCATAATCATGGACTATCGGACCACCATTTTATTACGTTTGCAATCGCAACAAATAATCTGCTCAGACCCCAACTAAGGATCATTAAAAGTCGTGCTATAAATACTCGGACAACCCAAAGATTCCTAGATGCTCTTCCAGACTCCCTCCGCCTACCCGAGGACATCAGAGTACAAAAATCAGTTAACCACCTAACTGAGGAACTCAATTTACCTTGCGCAATACTCTAGATGCAGTCGCACCACTAAAAACAAAAAACATTTGTCATAAGAAACTAGCTCCCTGGTATACAGAAAATACCCGAGCTCTGAAGCCAGCTTCCAAGAAATTGTAACGGAAATGGCGCCACACCCAAACTGGAAGTCTCCCGACTAGCTTGGAAAGACAGTACCGTGCAGTATCGAAGAGCCCTCACTGCTGCTCGATCATCCTATTTTTCCAACTTAATTGAGGAAAATAAGAACAATCCAAAATGTATTTTTGATACTGTCGCAAAGCTAACTAAAAAGCAACATTCCCAAGAGAGGATGGCTTTCACTTCAGCAGTAATAAATTCATGAACTCTTTGAGGAAAAGTCATGATCATAGAAAGCAAATTACGGACTCCTCTTTAAATCTGCATATTCCTCCAATGCTCAGTTGTCCTGAGTCTGCACAACTCTGCCAGGACCTAGGATCAGGAGACACTCAAGTGTTTTAGTACTATATCTCTTGACACAATGATGAAAACAATCATGGCCTCTTAACCTTCAAGCTGCATACTGGACCCTATTCCAACTAACCTACTGAAAGAGCTGCTTCCTGTGCTTGGCCATCCTATGTTGAACATAATAAACGGCTCTCTATCCACCGGATGTGTACCAAATCACTAAAAGTGGCAGTAATAAAGCCTCTCTTGAAAAAGCCAAACCTTGACCGAGAAAATATAAAAAACTATCGGCATGTATCGAATCTCCCATTCCTCTCAATAAAAAAAAAAAGCTGTTGCACAGCAACTCACTGCCTTCCTGAAGACAAACAATGTATACGAAACGCTCAGTCTGGTTTTAGACCCCATCATAGCACTGAGACTGCACTTGTGAAGGTTGTAAATGACCTTTTAATGGCGTACAGACCGAGGCTCTGCATCTGTCCTTGTGCTCCTAGACCTAGTGCTGCTTTTGATACCATCGATCACCACATTCTTTTGGAGAGATTGGAAACCCTAATTGGTCTACAATGAACAAGTTCTGGCCTGGTTTAGATCTTATCTGTCGGAAAGATATCCGTTTGTCTCTGTGGATGGTTTGTCCTCTGCGGGGTGCATCACTTGAGTGGGTTAAGTCACTGACGTGATTCCTGTCCGGGTTGGCGTCCCCCCTTGGGTTGTGCCGTGGCGGAGATCTTTGTGGCTATACTCGGCCTTGTCTCAGGATGGTAGATTGGTGGTTAGAGATATCCCTCTAGTGGTGTGGGGCTGTGCTTTGGCAAAGTGGGTGGTTATATCCTGCCTGTTTGCCCTGTCCGGGGGTATCGTCGGATGGGGGCACAGTGTCTCCTGACCCCTCCTGTCTCAGCCTCCAGTATCTATGCTGCAGTAGTTTATGTGTCGGGGGGCTAGGGTCAGTCTGTTATATCTGGAGTATTTCTCCTGTCTTATCCGGTGTCCTGTGTGAATTTAGTATGCTCTCTCTAATTCTTTCTTTCTTTCTTTCCCTCTCCTCTCTCTTCTCTCTCTCTCTTCTCTCCTCTCTCTCTCTCTCTCTCCTCTCTCTCTCTCGGAGGACATGAGCCTAGGACCATGCCTCAGGACTACCTGGTCTGATGACTCCTTGCTGTCCACAGTCCACCTGGCCGTGCTACTGCTCCAGTTTATTATTATTTGACCCTGCTGGTCATCTATGAACATTTGAAAATCTTGGCCATGTTCTGTTATGATACTACACCCGGACAGCAGAAAGAGACTGGCCACCCCTCATAGCCTGGTTCCTCTCTAGGTTTCTTCCTAGGTTTTGGCCTTTCTAGGGAGTTTTTCCTAGCCACCGTGCTTCTACACCTGCATTGCTTGCTGGTTGGGGTTTTAGGCTGGGTTTCTGTACAGCACTTTGAGATATCAGCTGATGTAAGAAGGGCTTTATAAATACATTTGATTTGATTTGATTCTGGCTTTCCCTCAACCAGCTTCACATGGAATGTTTTTTCAACAGTCTTGAAGTAGTTCCCACATATGCTGAGCACTTGCTGGCTGCTTTTCCTTCACTCTGTGGTCCAATTCATCCCAAACCATCTCAATTGGGTTGAGGTCTGGTGATTGTGGAGGCCAGGTCATCTGATACAGCACTCTATCACTCTCCTTCTTGGTCAAATAGCCCTTACACCGCCTGGAGGTGTGTTTTGCGTCATTGTCCTGTTGAAAAAAACAAATGATAGTCCCACTAAGCACAAACCAGATGGGATGGAGTATCGCTGCAGAATGCTGTGGTAGCCATGCTGGTTAAGTGTGCCTTGAATTCTAAATAAATCACAGACAGTTTCTCCAGCAAAGCACCCCACACCATCACACCTCCTCCTCCATGCTTCACGGTGGGAACCACACATGCGGAGATAATCCGTTCACCTACTATGCATCTCACAAAAACACGGCGGTTGGAACCAAAAATCTCAAATTTGGACTCATCAGATCAAAGTTGTGACGTGATGAGGTTGGATCCAGGTGCGTAGAAGAGACCAGACGAGGAATCAGTGGTTAAACATAAATACTTTACTGAGAAACGGTATCCAAAGGATCACAGTAACAACAAACACTAAGTCTCGAAAACTCACTCAGGAAACAAACGCACACGATAAACAATTCAAGCTTCAGCAAAGGAAACTAGAAAACACACCTGTTTTAACAGGGAACTCATAATGAATGATAGGACACCGCTCAGTGGTGTTAATGTCTCAAGGTGACAGGTGAAACCATGACAAAAGGACATATTTCCACCGGTCTAATGTCCATTGCTTGTGTTTCTTAGCCCAAGCAAGTCTCTTCTTCTTATTGGTGTCCTTTCGCAGTGGTTCATCTTTGCAGCAAATCGACCATGAAGGCCTGATTCACACAGTCTCCTCTGAACAGTTGATGAAGGCCTGATTCACACAGTCTCCTCTGAACAGTTGATGAAGGCCTGATTCACAATTGCACACAGTCTCCTCTAACAGTTGATGAAGGCCTGATTCACACAGTCTCCTCTGAACAGTGATGAAGGCCTGATTCACACAGTCTCCCTCTGAACAGTTGATGAAGGCCTGATTCACACCAGTCCTCCTCTGAACAGTTGATGAAGCCTGATTCACACAGTCTCCTCTGAACAGTTGATGAAGGCCTGATTCACACAGTCTCCTCTGAACAGTTGATGAAGGCCTGATTCACACAGTCTCCTCTGAACAGTTGATGAAGGCCTGATTCACACAGTCTCCTCTGAACAGTTGACTGAAGCCTGATTCACACAGTCTCCTCTGAACAGTTGACGAAGGCCTGATTCACACAGTCTCCTCTGAACAGTTGACGAAGGCCTGATTCACACAGTCTCCTCTGAACAGTTGAGAAGGCCTGATTCACACAGTCTCCTCGAACAGTTGATGAGGCCTGATTCACACAGTCTCCTCTTGAACAGTTGATGAAGGCCTGATTCACACAGTCTCCTCTGAACAGTTGATGTTGAGATGTTTCTTTTACTTAACTCTGTGGAGCATTTATTTGGGCTGCCATTTCTGAGGCTGGTAACTCGAATAAACTTATCCTCTGGGTTCTTTGTTCCTGTGGCGGTCATCATGAGAGCCAGTTTTGTCATAGAACTTGATGGTTTTTGCGAAATTTTACGCATTGACGGACCTTCATGTCTAAAGTAATGATGGACTGGTATTTTCTCCATGCTTATTTGAGCTGTTCTTGCATAATATGGAACTTTGGTCTTTTACCAAGTAGGGCTATCTTTCTGTATACCACCCCTACCTTGTCACAAACACAGCTGATTGGCCTCTACTGAAGACCGACGCTGGAGCAGAGAAGCAGGTACGGGCGAGTCAACATTTAATAAGGAACAGACATGGAACATGACAGGAACAGCATCAGAACAATGCTGAAGCAGAGGGGGGCAGACAGATATAGGAGAATGAAAGGGTATGAGTCAGGTGAGTCCAATAATCGCTGACGGCGCGTGACGGGGGAAGGCAGGTGTGCTAATGATGTGTGGCAGGAGTGGGTAATGCTGGGAGCCAGCGCCTCGAGCGCCAGGGGGGAAGAGCGGAGCAGGCGTGACACAAACGCATTAAGTAGGAAAGAAATTCCACAAATTAACTTTAACAAGGCACAGCCTTAATTGAATGCATTCCAGGTGACTACTCATGAAGCTGGTTGAGAGAATGCCAACCGTGTTTCATAGCTGTTCATCAACGCAAAGGGTGGCTACTTTGAAGAATCTTCAAATATAAAATATTTTTAGATTGGTTTAACATTTTTGGTTACTACATGATCCATAGTGTTATATTTCATAGTTTTGATGTCTTCACTATTATGTATACATGTAGAAATAGTAAATAAAGAAAAACCTGATGAGTAGGTGCTCCAAACTTCTGATGGTACTGTATGTTTCCCATGACAATAAAGCACCTTAAATTAACATTGAAATTGAATCAGGGAGAGAGAGACGAGAGAGAAGAGAGCAGAGGAGAAGAGAAGACGAGAGAGGAGAGAGAGAGAGAAGAAGAGAGAAAAAGAAAGAGAGAGAGAGAAGAAGAAGAGAAAGAGAGAGAGAGAGAGTATGTTACAGTATTCTGGTTATATATTCATTCCTGCAATTAGTTGTTGATCTCTCTCTTT
>NC_036863.1:49184514-49205770 GCF_002910315.2 Salvelinus sp. IW2-2015 | reverse complement strand
CAACATTGATAATATCGTGGCCCGAACTGGAACTGATCTGATGGCACTTAGACCTGGGATAATCTCCTCATTCAACATTATATATCTTCCTGAACTGATCTGGCTGACTAGACCTGGATAATCTCCTCATTCAACATTATATAACCTGCCCTGAACTGATCTGGCTGACTAGACCTGGGATAATCTCCTCATTCAACATTTATATCTTCCCTGAACTGATCTGGCTGACTAGACCTGGGATAATCTCCTCATTCAACATTATATACCTGCCCTGAACTGATCTGGCTGACTAGACCTGGGATAATCTCCTCGTTCAACATTATATATCTGCCCTGAACTGAACTGATCTGACTGACTAGACCTGGGATAATCTCCTCATTCAACATTATATATCTGCCCTGAACTGATCTGAATGACTAGACTGGGATAATCTCCTCATTCAAAAGACTGTTCAACATTATATATCTGCCCTGAACTGATCTGACTGACTAGACCTGGGATAATCTCCTCAGTCAACATTATATATCTTCCTGAACTGATCTGACTGAATAGACCTGGGATTAACTCCTCATTCAACATTATATAATCTGCCTTGAACTGATCTGACTGACTAGACCTGGAATAATCTCCTCATTCAACATTATATATCTGCCTTGAACTGATCTGACTGACTAGACCTGGGATAATCTCCTCATTCAACATTATACCTGCCCTGAACTGATCTGACTGACTAGACCTGGGATAAATTCCTCGTTCAACATTATATATCTGCCCTGACCTGATCTGACTGACTAGACCTGGGATAATCTCCTCATCAACATTATATATCTGCCCTGAACTGATCTGACTGACTAGACCTGGGAAATAATCTCGTCATTCAACATTATATATCTGCCTGAACTGATCTGAATGACTAGACCTGGGATAATCTCCTCATTCAAAAGACTGTTCAACTTATATATCTGCCCTGAACTGATCTGACTGACTAGACCTGGGATAATCTCCTCATTCAACATTATATATCTGCCTTGAACTTATCTGACTGACTAGACCTGGATAATCTCCTCATTCAACATGATAATTACCTGCCCTGAACTGATCTGAATGACTAGACCTGGAATAATCTCCTCATTCAAAAGACTGTTCAACATTATATACCTGCCCTGAACTGATCTGACTGACTAGACCTGGGATAATCTCCTCAGTCAACATTATATATCTGCCCTGAACTGATCTGGCTGACTAGACCTGGGATAATCTCCTCATTCAACATTATATACCTGAACTGATCTGACTGACTAGACCTGGGATAATCTCCTCATTCAACATTATAATACCTGAATTGATCTGACTGACTAGACCTGGGATAATCTCCTCGTTCAACATTATATATCTGCCCTGAACTGATCTGGCTGACTAGACCTGGGATAATCTCCTCATTCAAAAGACAGTTCAAAGGAAGATGTTAAGTGACCATACAAAGTTCATGTTCCATAAACCAGATCAGATTTACATTTGACATTTATATTTTAGTAATTTAGCACACAATCTTATCCAGAGTGACTTACAATTATCAGATATAATAGATGTCCAGAACCTCCTCAAGTTCAAATAAATTCCAGATAATAATGATGTTAATTATAAACAGTGATTTCCTTTCAGTTCCAGTTGCTGTGCACCTGAAGTATGTAAACACTAAGACTGAGTTTGCCCAAAACCATAAAAACTCCACACACGCGTTCCAGAATCTCATCATTACCGCCTATCAGAATAAGCCTAGATTTAGGCTATTTTTTATGTGTATTTCACACTATTGTATGGGGGCGGAATCGAACTGTAATGCTTGTATGGATGTCGTCCCCAATATATTTTCATGTCATCACCACCACACAAAATGTAAAATTTGACATTAAATTTCATTTGAAACCATATTTTCAAAGTTCACATGTTAACACCACCTTTTCACATGTGACTTTCAGTTTTCAGTGGAATTGCATTTTCACGTGACAAATGTTACGTAAAGATCACATTTGCCCGTTTCACATGCGGAATTGCACTTTCACGACACACACAACACACACACACACCACACACACACACACACCACACACACACACACACACACACACACACACACACACACACACACACACACACACACACACACACACACACACACACACACACACACACACACACACACACACACACACAACACACACACACACACACACAAACACACACACCACAACACACACACAACACACCACCGTGATGCCTTGCTTTTGTCTTTGTTCAGTTGAAGGGCTTAGAGAACTCTCTCCCTCTGGTTCATGGTGCTGAACTTTTCTACGCTTTTAAAGTATTTAAAGATATTTATTTCTAATATAGTTTTCAGTTGAAGGGCTTGGGAGGACTCTCTCCCTCTGGTTCATGGTGCTCACCATTGATCAATCTAAATGTTGTCTCTGCAGATCAAATGTGTTTTGTGTGTGGTTCGTGCAATTGCATATATCTGGTTGACAGTTGATGTACTGCTGTCTTATGTATTTTGCACAATGACAGAGACAGAGGCGTGCTCTATGCAGAGACGTGCTTATGACAGATCATGCTCTAGACAGAGACGTGCTCTATGACAGAGACGTGCTCTATGCCAAGACGTGCTCTATGACAGAGACGTGCTCTATGACGATCATGCTCTATGACAGAGGCGTGCTCTATGCAGAGATGTGCTCTATGACAGAGACGTCTCTATGACAGAGACGTGCTCTATGACAGAGGCGTGCTCTATGACAGAGACGTGCTCTATGACAGAGACGTGCTCTATGACAGAGGCGTGCTCTATGACAGAGGCGTGCTCTATGCCAGAGACGTGCTCTATGACAGAGACGTGCCCTATGACAGAGACGTGCTCTATGCCAGAGACGTGCTCTTGACAGAGCGTGCTTAATGACCAGAGACGTGCTCTATGCCAGAGGCGTGCTCTATGCAGAGGCGTGCTCTATGCAGAGACATGCTCTATGCCAAGGCGTGCTCTATGCAGAGACATGCTCTATGACAGAGGCGTGCTCTATGCCAGAGACGTGCTCTATGCCAGAGACATGCTCTATGCCAGAGGCGTGCTCTATGCCAGAGACATGCTCTATGACAGAGGCGTGCTCTATGCCAGAGACGTGCTCTATGCCAGAGGCGTGCTCTATGACAGAGACATGCTCTATGCCAGAGGCGTGCTCTATGCCAGAGACATGCTCTATGACAGAGGCGTGCTCTATGCCAGAGACGTGCTCTATGCCAGAGGCGTGCTCTATGCAGAGGCGTGCTCTATGCCAGAGGCGTGCTCTATGCCAGAGGCGTGCTCTATGCCAGAGGCGTGCTCTATGACAGAGACGTGCTCTATGACAGAGACATGCTCTATGCCAGAGGCGTGCTCTATGCCAGAGACATGCTCTATGACAGAGGCGTGCTCTATGCCAGAGACGTGCTCTATGACAGAGACGTGCTCTATGACAGAGACGTGCTCTATGCCAGAGGCGTGCTCTATGCCAGAGACATGCTCTATGACAGAGGCGTGCTCTATGCCAGAGACGTGCTCTATGCCAGAGGCGTGCTCTATGCCAGAGGCGTGCTCTATGCCAGAGCGTGCTCTATGCCAGAGGCGTGCTCTAGCCAAGAGGCGTGCTCTATGCCAGAGGCGTGCTCTATGCCAGAGACGTGCTCTATGCCAGAGGCGTGCTCTATGCCAGAGGCGTGCTGTTGCCAGAGCGGCTCTATGACAGAGACGTGCTCTATGCCAGAGGCGTGCTCTATGCCAGAGGCGTGCTCTATGCCAGAGGCGTGCTGTATGCCAGAGACGTGCTGTATGCCAGAGACGTGCTCTATGCCAGAGGCGTGCTGTATGCCAGAGACGTGCTCTATGCCAGAGGCGTGCTCTATGACAGAGACGTGCTCTATGCCAGAGGCGTGCTGTATGCCAGAGACGTGCTCCATGACAGATACATGCGCTATGACAGAGGCGTGCTCTATGACACTCTGTGTTTGAGATGTAGCTGATACACAAGCCTATTGTAGAGTCTTAAAACAGGCCATTCATTATGTACAGCCATGTAGCAGCCTTTCAAGAGAATGAGCTAGACCTAGATTATCTATTGGTCGATGTGAGAAAACATGAAATGGAAACCAAGGTAACCTATCAGCTTGAGGTACACTGTGTGGACGGCCTTTTCTGAGCCAGCTCAGCCAACACTAACCCAAGGTCAACCATGTGAAAACCATGACTTGAATTCATGCTCATATAAACCTGCTTTTAAAAGCTGTAGGTTACAGCAACATTATACATAAGGCCTCCTGTAGGTTGATTTTGTAGTTGTGGTATTTCTGCTTTCTCTTTGAAATGTGTGTTATTAGATAACAAAAGTGCTTTGTTTTGTACATTTGTAACATGGTTGACAAAGCCCTTGGCACTATTTCCCATGCTTGTTGTGTAACCTTCTCATTGGCTGATGAGGTTCATCAATATCAGGTGTGATGAGACCTGGGTGTGGCCGCCCAGAGGAAGGAGCAGATGAGAGGAAATAGAGCTGTTGGTTTTGATTTGACATCTACTTTTGACCCAGTTTTTGAAGATTAATTTATCGTATGCCCAGTTTCCCCCTGACTTTCTCCTGCCCCTTTCTAGTTGTAAGTATATACTGTTCTGTTGATGATGAACGTTGGGTGATGTTTGTCCATCTGGTTCACTAATCTACATGTTGAGTGGGCCTTGTCTTTTTCTAACTCTAAAGAACAGAGAAAATAGATACTGTACCGTTACCTGGTGATGGTTTGCTCATTTCCACATTGTCAGCTCAACCTGGATCGTTAGAACCTGTGTATAATGTGTTTGGCAGAGCTCCTTATGCTCCTGTTTAAACCTGGGGTGGTGTAGTATGGCAGTGTTACACGTTGATAATATYCATTTAGCATGATCTATTTCTTGTAATAAGACCCATGATAATTGTAATTTGAAAATGAATTCTAATCATGTTGAACGTTGGTATTGACCATATAGTAGCTATTATGTTTAGTACAATCATTAACCCCCCTCACCCTAAACACCACACCATGTTTTTATGTGAAGGGAATCACCACACCATAACTATTTATAGTCATTATTTATTGAGAAATAAACCCACAAGAGGACATGATTTTGAAACATCCCCTTTCCTCCGCAATGGACATAACAATAATCAACAATACACAAATTACAAAATGACTAAATATAACTATTAGGTTATAACAACATCACATTGACATATTTTGGTTAAATGGTCAATTGGAAAGAAACACATCCAGCTATTATTTCTGCATAAAAACATGTTTAAAAGGATGAATCAATAATTCAAGCATAAACAATACCTCATCAATCCTTTGAATTAATGAAAAATAAACCAACACATGATTACTAAACTGTAGTAGCTCAAAGAATATGCATCCATTCAAAAGCAGACAAACTTAGTAAACATCTGTGTAATAAAGGACTTTTTGATAAGATATGAAAATTCAGACCAAATTTAAACCAAAAAATATATGACAAAACTCAAAACTGCATATAATGTTTTGACTACACCGTTTCAACAGAGGCTTGCTGTTCTAAAAGTAGAGTAAGGCAACATTTCAGAGAAATAGAATGGAAACTTTAGTAAATAGAAACAATTAGACCATCACAAGGTTAAAGTTTTTCCTCTAGGATATGTATTTTCCTTCTATCTCTATATGGACCTGTGAAGGCTACAGTACCACCAGAGAACAGAGTAGCCAGTCAGAAACATACAATCTGACTATTAATAACATGACCCTGCACCCTTCTGGTTCAACACATTTGTAGAAACTGAATGGTGTTAAATGTCAACATTTCAACATTAAAATAGTKATTTATATTCACTACATTAATGTAAGTAAATGAGAGAAATTAGGAAATGCACCACCCTATTACAAAGAAAACAATTGAATTACGAAGACAAAAGACATTTAAAAATGAACATGGTTACAAATGATTGTAAATACTAGGACACACTACTAGCATGAAGAAATCTGGTGTGTTTGTGGTAACATGCCACTCCTTGGTGCATTTCTCAAGAAGGCACGCCAGCGCCTGTTCTTTCTCAGGCAGCTGAAAAAACTTTGTACCTGTTTCTACAGATGTACCATTGTGCTGCATACTGACTGGCTGTATCACCACCTGGTACGGCAGCTGCACCCCTCTCCACCACAAGGCTCTACAGAGGGTGGTGAAGGCTGCACCCCTCTCCACCACAAGGCTCTACAGAGGGTGATGAAGGCTGCACTGAAGGCTGCACCCCTCTCCACCACAAGGCTCTACAGAGGGTGGTGAAGGCTGCACCCCTCTCCACCACAAGGCTCTACGGAGGGTGGTGAAGGCTGCACAGTTCATCACTGGGGGCGAACTCTGAAGCATTAAAACTGCTGAACAGCTTATCAATGACTGTCTACCTGCAATCACTGGCTGTCTACACACACCACTCCACACATTCCCACCCACCCACACTCACGCACACCCACATTCATACACAGTGTATTCTGTGCACGTGATGAATAAACTTTGATTTTTAATTGATTCTTGGCATGCCTTACAGCCAGACTGTTTGGCATGACAAGAAGTGTCAAGTAGTGGAATGTTAGCACAAACACAGGACTATATCATCTTTAACTTTAAATCATCATAGACTTCCTGCTGTCAGTCATATCTCCCAACACTCCAATGCAGATTAGGAGCATAGTGACTGTAGTATTGTGACATCCTGCTCTGGAAGAGGGACCACTTGCTGCCCTTTGTACAGCGGTCGAGGACCAACCCAGGCCATCACATTCATCAGCGGGAAGCTGCTGCTGCCATTGTTAGAAGAATGGGATTAGAAATGTTACTGTAAATGTACATACTTCCCATCAAAATACATAAGAATACACACTATGAGAATACACACTCTGAATACACACATAATAATGCACACTATGGGAATACACACGATGAGAATACACATTCTGAATGCACACATAATAATACACACTATGGTTAATACACACTCTGAATACACACATATGAATACACTATGATAACACACATTCTGAACGCACAGAAACTAATACACACTATGTGAATACACCCTCTGAATACACACATAATAATAGACACTGAATACACACATACGAATAAACTATGATAATACACATTCTGAATGCACAGATAATAATACACACTATGTGAATACACCCTCTGAATACACACATAATAATACACACTGAATACACACATACGAATACACTATAATAATACACACTCTGAATACACACATAATAATACACACTCTGAATACACACATAATAATACACACTATGGGAATACACCCTCTGAATACACACGATGGGAATACACACTGAATACACACACAAAAATACATACTATTGGAATACACACTATAGGAACAATATACTCTCTATCCACAAAATGTATTCTGTCTGTACAAGCCCTAAGTGAGGGCCGTCTATTTGAAATATGATGGTTATTTTGGGAAGCTTTGCAGTTACAGGGGCCGTTCTAATGTCCCTCCATGTTTCAGGAACTCATAGTGGGATAGCAATAGTAATAAATTATATGACATTTATCAGACGCTTTTATCCGAAGGGACTATATATAGTTCTGCATATATTTTTACGAATAGGTGCTCCTGGGAATCAAACCCACTATCCTGTCATTGCAAGCACCATGTTCTACCAACTGAGCTACAAGGGATCAGAGGAGTTTGATCTTACCCAGGTCCTGGACAAGACGAGGTTCATGGTTAAGGAGAGCTTTGTAGAAGGCAGATTTCACTCTTGTTCCTCCTGCTTGTACAGCATCAAACAGTAGTCTCCTTTGTTCCTGACTGGGCCAAGCCATGAGGATTCTTGAGTACAATTCATCTGGGATCATCTCCTCCACAAGCAGGTCATCTGCTACATGCAGCACCATCGTGACCGTCTGAATGAGAGCAGCCATATGCTTATCCACAAACGCTTCACCCGAGAGCTGCTTCAGTTCAGTCTCAGCACCTGAGATTCATGTCAGAAAGTGGTCATATTATTAGAGCCATAATTAACTAAAACCCTCAAGAACAACTGTGTTCTATATAACAAGCCACTAAATACAACAAAACATATTTGATGACCTGAATGTGTCTCTCTTAATTAACTTTCTCAATAGGGGGGCGCTGTTTTCACTTTGTAAAAAATCGTGCCCAAATTAAACTGCCTCGTACTCTGTTCTAGCTCGTACAATGTGCATATTATTATTACTATTGGATAGAAAACACTCTCAAGTTTCTAAAACCGTGAATTATATCTGTGAGTAAAACAGAACTCATTTTGCAGCAAACTTCCTGACAGGAAGTGAAAAATCTGAAATCGATGCTCTGTTCCAGGGCCTTCCTATTCATTTGTTTGAAATCTATGGATATACATGCACTTCATACGCCTTCCACTAGATGTCAACAGGCAGTGGGAGGTGAAATGGGGTGTCTAGCTTGATCTGAGGTCGAACAAGAGCTTTTGGAATGACGTGTCTGGAAATTTCATTGTCTTCGAAGGCGCGAGAAGGAACCCCAGATTGCCTTCTGAAAAGCTTTCGGTATACACGGTAGATATCTCCGGCTCTGATTTTATTTGATAGGTGTGATAAAAACATCATGAAGTAGTTTTTTTCAACCGAGTTGTATCAGTTTATTGAACGTTAATTGCGAGTTTTGGAATTTTCTTTTCTTTGCGTGATGTGAAGTTGGGCACGTTTGCGCCACATGGCTAGCTATGGTTGCTAATTCGACAGGAGAAGAGGACATTCTAAAACCAAACAACGATTATTCTGGACAAAGGACTCCTTGTACAAGATTCTGATGGAAGCTCAGCAAAAGTAGGAACCATTTATGATGTTATTTCGTATTTCTGTGGAAAATGTTTAGTCCTATTTAATTTTCCGCCCTTATTGGGGGCGCTGTCTCGCTATAACGTAAGCTGTTTGTTAAGTTATTTTTAAAAATCTAACACGGCGATTGCATTAAGAACTAGTGTATCTTTCATTTGCTATCCAACATGTATTTTTTAGTAAAGTTTATGATGATTTATTTGGTCAGATTAGGTGAGTGTCAGAAATATATCCGGAGATTCTGGGAAAAAGTTGCTACATTTTCACAATGTATAACCACGGATTTCAGCTCTAAATATGCACATTTTCGAACAAAACATAAGTGTATTGTATAACCTGATGTTATAGGACTGTCATCTGATGAAGTTTGTCAAGGTTAGTGAATAATTTTATATCTTTTGCTGTTTTTTTGCAATCGCTACCTTTTGCTGCTGATAATGGGTTGTGTTTTTGGCTATTGTGGTAAGCTAATATAATGCTATATTGTGTTTTCGCTGTAAAACACTTAAAAAATCGGAAATATTGGCTGGAGTCACAAGATGTTTATCTTTCATTTGCTGTAACCATGTATTTTTCATAAATGTTTTATGATGAGTATTTAGGTATTTCACGTTTCTCTCTGTAATTATTCTGGCTGCTTCGGTGCTATTTGTGATTGTAGCTGCAATGTAAAACTATGATTTTATACTCAAATATGCACATTTTTCGAACAAAACATAGATTTATTGTATAACATGTTATAAGACTGTCATCTGATGAAGTTGTTTCTTGGTTAGTGACTAATTATATCTCTATTTGGTCGGTTTTGTGATGCTACCTATGCGGTAGAAAAATTGTGAAAATATGCGGTTGAGTCTTTTGCTATTGTGGTTAACTAATAGAAATACATATTGTGTTTTTGCTGTAAAACATTTAAAAAATCGGAAATGATGGCTGGATTCACAAGATGTGTATCTTTCATTTGGTGTCTTGGACTTGTGATTTCATGATATTTATATGCTATAGTTTACTTGTGGCGCTATGCTAGGCTATGCTAGTCAGCTTTTTACTGATGAGGATGCTCCCGGATCCGGAATGAGTACCAAGTAGAAGTTTAACAAGACTGATCACTTGATGATGTACATAACAATAACAATGATTAATTATTTTGCGTAAGACAAGACTCAAACACAATCCATATCAGACATTTAACCACAGACAATGAAAGAGAAAACAAACCCTACCAGGATTAGGGTTGATCGGGTTGACTTGAGGTGGTTCGAAATCTGGAGAAAATCGAAACACATTTATTTTATCCTGTGTGTTAAATACAGTTTAAATAAGTAGGGGGTGAGGGGTGTACAGTGTGTTGAATACAGTTTAAATAAGATGGGGTGAGGGGTGTACAGTGTGTTGTATACAGTTTAAATAAGTAGGAAGTGAGGGGTGTACAGTGTGTTGAATACAGTTTAAATAAGTAGGGGTGAGGGGTGTACAGTGTGTTGAATACAGTTTAAATAAGTAGGGGGTGAGGGGTGTACAGTGTGTTGTATACAGTTTAAATAAGTAGGGGGTAGGGGTGTACAGTGTGTTGAATACAGTTTAAATAAGTAGGAGGTGAGGGGTGTACAGTGTGTTGAATACAGTTTAAATAAGTAGGGGGTGAGGGGTGTACAGTGTGTTGAATACAGTTTAAATAAGTAGGGGTGAGGGATGTACAGTGTGTTGAGAGTTTAAATAAGTAGGGGGTGAGGGGTGTACAGTGTGTTGAATACAGTTTAAATAAGTAGGGGGTGAGGGGTGTACAGTGTGTTGAATAGAGTTTAAATAAGTAGGGGGTGAGGGGTGTACAGGTTCATAACAAACTGGCATTTGATCTAACCTGTTGGAACTAGACACTCCCACACTCTTTGGTCGTTACTTCCTCTGTCTAAAAGACTCAGTCTGATGTTCTCTGCACCCGACATACAGTCTAAAAACACCTGAAATGTGGGGTGGAAGTTTGGGCTATAGTCATAGTCAAACTCCCCACTCTGAAACACAAAATGAAAGATAATATTAGCCAAATGTAGACAGTAACAGAGAGCTAGAATTACTGTAGCTGGTCATATAGCACATAGAATGTTTTTTCCTGTAGAAACTTCATGGTGTCAGGTACATGCACATAAAAACCACACATCAAACCCAACACCACAAACCAGTAGTAGCACATTACAAAGGAATACTTACACTGAGTGTACAAAACATTAAGGACACCTTCCTAATATTGAGTCACAACCCCACTCCCCACAGTTTTGTCATCATGGCTGGATGTCCTTTGGGTGGTGGATCATTCTTGATACACACGGTAAACTGTTGAGCTTGAAAAACCCAGCAGTTTTGCAGTTCTTGACACAAGCCAACTTCTGTACCATACCCCGGTCAAAGGCACTTAAATCTTTTGTTTTGCCCATTCTCCCTCTGAATGGCCCATATACACAATCCATATCTTCTTGATACACACGGTAAACTGTTGAGCTTGAAAAACACAGCAGTTTTGCAGTTCTTGACACAAGCCAACTTCTGTACCATACCCCGTTCAAAGGCACTTAAATATTTTGTCTTGCCCATTCTCCCTCTGTATGGCCCACATACACAATGCATATCTAAATTGTCTCAGGGCTTAAAAAATAGTATTTAACCTGTCTCCTCCCCTTCATCTATACTGATTAAAGTGGATTTAACAAGATTCATCTGGTCAGTCAATGTCATGAAAAGAGCAGGTGTTCCTAATGTTTTGTAAACTCTGTGCATGTAGGAATGTATGGTAGTATGTGATGGCCATGCTTACTTTTGGCTGTATGGTAGAATTTGCCACCAGCTCACAGCAGAGGCCATATTTTCCTCTAGGAGTCAATGTGCAGTTGGAGCTGGTTTGAATGAAGGTACTCCCCTTCTGTTGATGTTCCACCTTCAAAGAATAAAGGTGCATTACTTCAGGGTAAACTGATCAAATACATTCACACTAACAGTTCTGAGAGAAATCAAGTAATTGTAATGAGCCATTTTACCACCATTTATCCTTCTAGAACAATGTCTACGTTCAAGTTCATTCTACAAAACAGCTCTTGCAGTGTGCAGAATTAATTCCTTCATACTGTAAACATTACCTCACAAAGTGGCACATTTCTGGGCAACAACATAACACTCAGTATGCTCTTCTGGTGTCTGTTCCCTTGTGGTCGGAGGAACAGCAGCACCTGGCTTCGGACCGGGAGGAAGGTGAACACATCCCTGACGAGGCCAAAGAGGGAGAGGTGTGTGATGTTTACAATCACGTGTGTAGCAGTCGTCTTGAGTGGCTGAACAATCTCCATGTTGCCATCAGTAACATGGGCCACGGACAATTTGTCATCCTTCTCTGCAGAATAAGAACAATGCTTTCATTGACTGTAATTAATGCTTTAATTTACTGTAAGTCTCATCCAAAGTATGTATTATTATTGAATGTATTATTCACCGTTATTGTCCCATTATACTTGTTTTATAATTGTATTAGAATAATCTTGATATTGTATATTAAAACAATCAATATACTGAAATGATGCATCACTTACCATCACACATACAGTGAGGCATCACTTACCATCACACATACAGTGAGGCATCACGTACCATCACACATACAGTGAGGCATCACTTACCATCACACATTTACAGTGACGCATCACGTACCATCACACATACAGTGACGCATCACCTTACCATCACCACATACAGTGAGGCATCACTTACCATCACACATACATTATGCCATCACTTACCATCACACATACAGTGAGCATCACTTACCATCCACACATACAGTGAGGCATCACTTACCATCACACATACAGTGATGCAAACTACCATCACACATACAGTAATGCACACTTACCATCACACATACAGTGGGTGCATCACTTACCATCACACATACAGTGATGCATCACTTACCATCACACATACAGTGTGGGAGATGCAGTTGGCGGACAGACTGCTCAGGACAGTCAATGCTGAATAGGGGTCCTGCTTGGTATCCTGGAGCCCAGGGGCTGCTGTCCCATTGAGTCACCATGTAAACCACATCTCCTTTCCCTTCCATCAGAAACACCAGTCCAGTGAACTGCACTGGAAAAGACCTGCCTTGGGGATTGGAGCCTGTGAGGCAGACGAAGGGAAAAGATGACAGCTGTAAACTTTTGGGGAATAAAAAGAGTCAAGCACTCTTTTGGTAAACATGACCATAGGAAAAGGCCATGATAAAGCAGTGAAAGTTTTAGTGATCAATAGTTACCTATATGTAGGCTTGTGGTTATGTGTTGTAAGTTCTTTGACAATCTCAGGGTTAACAGTGTTACACCTGTTGACACCTGTAACAGAAAAAGGAAGACCAGGCAACTCTAGTACATGGGATCAAATAATCTCAGACAGAATTGTGGTTGAAATATGGTTAATCAACTCCCACAAAACATACCTGCACACGCTTCCTTCTATTCCCAGACTGTGATTCAAAAGTGGTAGTTTTTGTGTGTAAATCCAGTCTTGGAGTGAAGTGTACTGTACTAGAGAACCCATCAGTTTCTCATAGTACATCTTCATCTTGTTATACTCCACAGTGACATCATCTGCATAAGAGAAAGGGTTCAGAACAAGCATCAACTTTTAAGGGGAAGTTCAGGATTTTAGAACTTTGATGTTAGATAGCGGCCAAATCACCTGAATTTAACTAAAAATCAACTCTGTATTTGGTTATATATATATATATATTTTTTTTTTTGCCATACACATACCCACATATATATATGAATATATACACATACATATATACATATACACTGCTCAAAAAAATAAAGGGAACACTAAAATAACACACAGGATTCAGGACAAGCAGCAACTTTTAAGATTTTTATAATTTGATGTTAGATAGTGGCCAATCCCCTGAAATTAACTCTATTTGGTTTGATGTTACTTTAAGGTGATTTGACCATTTCATTTTAAGAAGAAAAAACACATGATCAAATGTTCCCATCATTTCTATTGTTTGTTAGCTTGTGGTGGCTAAAGTTAGCTGAAGTTTGCAGTGGCTGTTTAAAGAAAACCAAACATGGATTACAGTTTCTCCTGGCCAAATACTTTAAGGGTGAGCAACCAACTGTCATGGTTCCACCTGTCACCAGAGGGCAGCAGAGACCATCCTAGAAACATTAATGACACTCCGGTGTGTCCTACTACTCATTATGAGTTCCCTGTTAAAAGAGGTGTGTTTTCTGGTTTCCTTTGCAGAAGCTTGAATTGTTTACCATGTACATTTGTCTCCTGAGTGAGTTTGAGATGGTGTTTGTTGTTTTTCCAGTGTTACTGTGGTCCTTCAGTTACCGTTTCTCAGTAAAGAATTTATGATTATCCGTAAGCACTGATTCCTCGACTGGTCTCTTCTCTGCACCTGGGTCCAATCTCACCAGGTCACACTAACATCAAGTTGTAAAATCCTCAACTTCTCCTTTAAGTAAAAAGCTTTCTAGCTGTCATCCAATATTGAGGTTTCTTTAGTCATTTTAGACTGCCATGGACAAAAATCCTGAAATGTTTTTGTGTTCTTGTCTTACTTTATTATAACCCAAAATATAAATGTTTATTACTCAATTGTTTACAAACAACAAGATTGAAAGTAACGTGAGTAATGTATAACTTGAAAACATTTACTTATGACACGAGCTAAATGSAGCTCAAGATAAAGTGGACATGGTTTCCAGACTTGTTCTGACGAGTACTTGACTTGATTTAAACTATATTGGAATAGCTCAAGCATTTGGTCCATTTCATTTACCTGGGAGGAACGAGCTGTTGGGGGTCTTCAGTGAGAGATCCATTGATTCTTGTAGTTTACACTTCAGCTGCATCATGATGGTGATCCTAATACAGGACAGAAATGATTATTTAGACAACTCTGACATTAGTGATGATTGTGCTTTACCACAACCAAGTCTAAATACTGTGCACTGGGTGTTCATAAACTAAGTTCTTCTTAAGTGCATTTTGGTGTGCTTTCAAGCCACAAATACTTGAATTCAGCAAGTGTGATCATAATCTCTATGGTGGCCTGTGGAAACATGCAGATCCCAAGAAGATTACTAAACTTAACCCATCTGAAAATGCACCCATAACCTGCTGTGTGAAAGCAGAATGACAATAGGGTTGTTACATGTACAGACATTACACAACTGAATTTAATTTGAACGGTAACATACATGCCAAATGCTGCTATTCAAGGTGATATGGGCTGAAAACCTATATGGCATCACCAGTGACTATGCATTTTTGCACCATGCCAAATGAACATCTATGTAAAAGTATATTATTAAGGGCTTGCAATGTTGCTACTGTAAAGAAAATATTTATTTACCATGTCAAATCCTTTAACTCCATCTGTATGACTCTGATACAGACAGACTGTATTCTAGAAATGACCATAATGCTTTTGAATTATTTTAGAGAGCTAAAGTGGTACCGACTGATACCAACTAAAGTACCAACTAAAGTGGTACCGACTGATAAACAAACCTGAAAGTAACAAACTGCGCACCTACTGTCTTTTTAAATGCACTTTTGGGACAGAACCCTATGTATGTACTGTTTTATCCAATCAATATCGAAACTCTTGAAAAATGTAGATATGGAGTGGCCCATCTCGCTATTGAGACTGGTCGATACAAAACACTCCCCTAGATTAATGTGTATATACTTTTTGCAACAATCATTCCATTGAAACTGAACATCATGCCTTGCTTTACTGTGGGTTATTCAACGAAATTATGGATGATCTTTTTTGTCAGCTGTCCAACCAAAATGAACATTTTAACAGTCTTGATGAAAATACATTATGTGACATTTTATCAGGTAACAATAATGTAAATGCCTGAGACATAGTCTGCCACCCTATCCTCCAACAAATACGTTTATTTTTCAGTGCCTAATTGTCCTTTAATTCACTTTACTTTTTTCATGCATACGTGTATAGATTATTCAATTCATTGTAGATTATGCCTGTACCACATTTGACTATGATTGTTTTTAGTGTCTCAAAATGAAATTTGAGTGGTCCACAATGTGATAAAAACAAATCTGTATTTTGTAGTGTTGTATCATTGTGGAGTGACACTTTAATACATGCTTCTAACTATACTGTATAATGTGTCCAGGGCTTGTAACTAACGAACTAACTAGCTAACTTACTGCATACTGCATTCCAACACATTTTGCCATGATGCAGAGAGAAAAATGTGTAGTTTTATAATGCTATTTTACACTTTGTTATGAGGCTAAGAGAAAATGTTGCAGTTTTAAAGCTAATTTCTTTGCCATGGGACAGAGGAAAACGTGTTGTTTTATAGCTCAGGTCATGCTGTTGATCACATTTTTCCATGTGGATTAAATATATTTGTGATAATTTCCTGCTATTCTACACATTTTGCCATGAAGCTGAGAGAACATTTAACAGTTTCAATGCAAATTTCCAGCCATTCTACACATTTTGCTATCATATGCTGAATGTGTCAAACCTTCAGATTTATTAAACCACCCAGCATATCTTTCTTAGCCTTCTGGAAAATCTTGTTATTCTTCATGTGATGATGTAGCTCATCTTTCATCCTTTTCAGAGAATCTTTTCCTGCATGCTCTGATGACCCTAAAACACAGTCATCATATTGTTTCCATAACCATTGTACGACTTCATCTGCTATTAACACTGCACATTCTACATACAATGCATTCAGAAAGTATTCAGACCATTTTGTTATGTTACAGCCTTATTCTAAAATGGATGACATTGTTTTCCCCCCCCTCATCAATCTACACACAATACCCCATAATGACAAAGCAAAAACAGGATTTTAGGTATTTTTGCAAATATATAAAAAATTAAGAAACTTAAATATCACATTATCATAAGTATTCAGACCCTTTACTCAGTAATTTGTTGAAGCACCTTTGGCAGCGATTACAACCACGAGGCGTCTTGGGTATGACGCTACAAGCTTGGCACACCTCTATTTGGGGAGTTTCTCCCATTCTTCTCTGCAGATCCTCTCAAGCTCTGTCAGGTTGGATTGGGAGCGTCCCTGCACAGCTTTTTTCAGGTCTCTCCAGAGATGTTCGATTCGGTTAAAGTCCGGGCTCTGGCTGGGCCACTCAAGGACATTCAGAGACGTATCCCCAAGCCACTCCTGCATTGTCTTGGCTGTGTGCTTAGGGTCGTTGTCCTGTTGGAAGGTGAACCTTCGCCCCAGTCAGATGTCCTGAGCGTTCTGGAGCAGGTTTTCATCAAGGATCTCTCTGTACTTTGCTCTGTTCATCTTTCCCTCAATCCTGACTAGTCTCCCAGTCCCTGATCCCACAGCATGATGCTGCCACCACCGTGCTTCACCGTAGGGATGGTGCCTGGTTTCCTCCAGACGTGATGCTTGGCATTCAAGCCAAAGAGTTCAATCTTGGTTTCATCAGACCAAAGAATCTTGTTTCTCATGGTCTGAGAGTCCTTTAGGTGCCTTTTGGCAAACTCCAAGCAGGCTGTCATGTTCCTTTTACTGAGGAGTGGCTTCCGTCTGGCAACTATACCATAAAGGCCTGACTGGTGGAGTCCTGCAGAGATGGTTGTCCTTCTGGAAGGTTCTCCCATCTCCACAGAGGAACTCTGGAGCTCTTGTAGAGTGACCATCGGGTTCTTTGTCACCTCCCTGACCAAGGCCCTTCTACCACGATAGCTCAGTTTAGCTGGGCAACCAGCTCTAGGAAGCGTCTTGGTGGTTCCAAACTTCTTAAATTTAAGAATAATGAAAGCCACTGTTCTTGGGGACCATCAATGCTGCAGACATTTTTTGGTACCCTTTCCCAGATCTGTGCCTCGACACAATCCTGTCTCGGAGCTCTTCGGACCATTCCTTCGACCTCATGTCTTGGTTTTTGAACTCTGACATGCCATGTCATCTATGGGACTTTATATATAGTCCCTTTCCAAATCATGTCCAATCAATTGAATTTAGCACAGGTGGACTCCAATCAAGTTGTAAAAACATCTCCTAGGATGATCAACGGAAACAGGATGAACCTAAGCTCAATTTCGAGTCTGGTAGCAAAGGGACTGAATAATTATGTAAATAAGGTATTTCTGTTTTTTATTTATCATCATGGGCTATCGTGTGTAGATTGATGAGGGACATGTTTTTATTTCATCCATTTTAGAATAAGGCTGTAATGTAACAAAATGTGTAAAAAGGGAAGGGGTCTGAATACTTTCCGAATGCACTGTACAGTATGTTTGAAAACGTGTTACTTCACAAATATCATTATAATTTTCATGACTAGGTCACAACACTTTATCTCAGATAATACATGTTCATTTCAAGACTTACTTATATAGCATTGAAGCATGGAGTCCTTGATTGACTCGGTTAGAGTGGAGTAGATTTTTTTCTTTTTCTCACGGAGGTCACAGATTAGTTTTGCCTTCAATTCAGTTTCCTTTCAGATAGAAAAACATGATCAAGAAGACCCCTCATTTAAGTTGAAGGGATAATTCACCCAAATTACAAATTTGCATTTAGGTGGTTTCCTTTACCTATATTTATTCAGGGAAAACACATTTAAAAAACGTTCTCTTTCGCAAGTGTGCCCTGTTTAAATAGATTTTAAAAATACATTTAGCAACAAGCACACAAGCAGACATCAGAAACAAGTATATTCCTCCTTAAGCATTTCCTCAAACAATGCTTCAAACTAATTTAAAAGGCACAAGGCGTTCAAGCCTGAGCTCATTTTGTATTATATTCCACTTCTGCTGAGCATGAAAATCTAAGTAGTTTTTTCCTAGTTCTGAAACTACTTTTGTAAATCTAGTGCTATCCAATCTTGTGTTCCTGTGCTGTATTTTATTGTTTTAACCTTAATGAGTGAAATCAGATATGCTGGAAGTTTCTGCATGAGTGCTTTGTAAATAAACAGAAGGGAATGCTGATCTCTTCTTACATACAGAGAGGTCCAACCCACCTTTTGATACAATACACAATGGTGAGATCTAAAATCAAATCAAATCAAATCAAATTTTATTAGTCACATACACATGGTTAGCAGATGTTAATGCGAGTGTAGCGAAATGCTTGTGCTTCTAGTTCCGACAATGCAGTAATAACCAACAAGTAATCTAACCTAACAATTCCACAACTACTACCTTATACACACACACAAGTTAAAGGATGAAGAATATGTACATAAAAGATATATGAATGAGTGGTGTTACAGAAACGGCATGGCAAGATGCAGTAGATGGTATAGAGTACGGGTATATACATATGAGATGATACTGTAGGGGATGTAAACATAAAGTGGCATAGTTTTAAAGTGGCTAGTGGTACATGTATTACATAAAGATGGCAAGATGCAGTAGATGATATAGAGTACAGTATATACATATGAGATGGGTAATGTAGGGTATGTAAACATTATATTAAGTGGCATTGTTTAAAGTGGCTAGTGGTACATTTTTACATTAATTTCCATCAATTCCCATTTTTAAGTGGCTGGAGTTGAGTCAGTATGTTGGCAGCGGCCGCTAAATGTTATGGTGGCTGTTTAACAGTCTGATGGCCTTGAGATAGAAGCTGTTTTTCAGTCTCTCGGTCCCTGCTTTGATGCAACCTGTACTGACCTCGCCTTCTGGATGATAGCGGGGTGAACAGCAGTGGCTTGGGTGGTTGTTTGTCCTTGATGATCTTTATGCCTTCCTGTGACATCGGGTGGGTTAGGTGTCCTGAGGGCAGGTAGTTTGCCCCCGGTGATGCGTTCTGCAGACCTCACTACCCTCTGGAGAGGCGTTACGGTTGTGGCGGAGGCAGTTGCGCGTACCAGGCGGTGAATACCAGCCCGACAGGATGCCATCGATTGTGCATCTGTAGAAGTTTTGTGGGAGTGCTTTTGTGGACAAGCCGAATTTCTCAGCCTCCTGAGGTTGAAGAGGCGCTGCTGCATGCCTCTTCACAACGCATGTCTGTGGTGGACCAATTTCAGTTTGTCCGTGATGTGTACACCGAGGAACTTAAAACTTTCCACCTTCTCCACTACTGACCGTCGATGTGGATAGGGGTGCTCCCTCTGCTGTTTCCTGAAGTCCACAATCATCTCCTATTGTTTTGTTGCGTTGAGTGTGAGGTTATTTTCCTGGACACCACACTCCGAGGGCCCTCACCTCCTCCCTGTAGGCCGTCTCGTCGTTGGTGGTAATCAAGCCCTACCACTGTAGTGTCATCCGCAAACTGATGAATTGAGTTGGAGGCGTGTGGCCACGCAGTCGTGGGTTGAACAGGGATTACAGGAGAGGGCTCAGAACGCCACCCTTGTGGGGCCCCAGTGTTGAGGATCAGCGGGGTGAGGATGTTGTTACCTTACCCTCACCACCTGGGGGCGGCCCGTCAGGAAGTCCAGAGACCCAGTTGCACAGGCGCGGGTCGAGACCCCAGAGGTTCGAGCTTTGATGACGAGGTTTGGCGGGGTACTATGGTGTTAATGCTGAGCTTATCGATGAACAGCTTGATATATGTGATACTTTACAGATTCTCTAATTTTTTTGATATAATTTTTGGCAGAAGTTATTCCTCATGTCCAGAATACCTCTGGAAAAGTTCCTTTTAGCTTTGGTCTCTATATGGTGTGCGAGTGTGGTTGTACTCTGAGTTGCTGCGTGCTGTGGATAGCCATTATTGTGGGTCATGTGGGGGTAAGGGAGAGAAAACTTGGAAGTGTGTCAGATCTCCGGTTGTTAGAATTACGCGCTGTGAGATAGGCATAACAAATATGGTCTGATACTTTCTGAATGCATTGTATGTAGAATGTTGCGCATGTTAAAGCAGATAAGCGATACAATGTAGTTGGAAAGCAATATGGAAGACGTTGGGGATAATGGATTCCTTTTTAGGGATCTCCATCAGGCTCTACTGCCAAAAAGCATTATATCTTTTCTGTGATGAGCGATTAGAAAGAATGAGCCTCATCACATGAGGAATAGTGAGCGAGAATTTGTTCCTACCGGAGAAAGCCTAAGAAAATATGCTGGTGGTTTAATAATCTGAGGACGGTGGTTTGACACATTCAGCATATGGTAGTGACGTTTTAAGGGCTCACTATAAATTTAGCTTTTCTTGGGAGGAATACGAGTTGCATCGGAAATAGACTGTTTTGGTCCCTCTGAAACTGATGACAAATTCTCTCAGCTTCATGGGCAATTGTATGGGGTAAACATGTAGCAGAGATAGGCGG
>NC_036863.1:49169553-49182066 GCF_002910315.2 Salvelinus sp. IW2-2015 | reverse complement strand
AAGAGGCAAGTGAGGGACAAATTCAACAAACAAAAAGAAGTCAAGGTAAGTCCCAACTGACATAAAGGAATCTTTTGTGACTTGTCAACATGCTCATACTGTATGTTGTAGTGGTGAAGATGTAGGAATTCCATGAGAGCAAGATTACATTGTACACTAAAGCTTTTGATCAGACATTTTCGTTGTCTAATATACAAAACAAACAATTGAGTAATAGGTGCTTATTTTTATTTACAATAAGTTAAGACAGTTATTCTAATCTGATATTTATCAGTCATATTCTTCAAAATCTTTAAAATATATTTGATTACTTTAAATTAGTTGAAGCACATCTCCTTGAGCTCCGCATGAGCACAACGAATATTCATTTTTAGACCTTGCAAAATGTCAGTGTGTGGACATTATTTAATTGGCTGTCATTGTCTCATTAACACCTTTCAGAAACACTTCAGTGGGGGAAAGGATTTCCTTCAGGTGTTTACTGTGAGTTCCACGGAATACCAAAAGGAAAAGCATTTGCAACAAGAAGAGACAGGTACGATAACTAAACGTGTTTTTTTGATTCTCCGACATACACTATTAGAAAAAAGGTGCTTAGTTGAACCGTACAGGGTTCTTCGGTTTGTCCCCACAGGGCAACTATTTTTGGTGCTTGGGAACCGTTTGCAGAGGGTTCTGTCTAGAACCCTCTATGTAGGGTTCTTCAAAGAACCCCTGTATATGGTTCTACCTAGAACCCTCTTTGTAGCGTTCTTCAAAGAACCCCTGTATATGGTTCTACCTAGAACCCTCTATGAAGGGTTTTGCCTAGAACTGTCTATGAAAGGTTCTACTGACAACCCTTCTTATCTTTGGAGGGTTCTTGCTAGAACCCTCTATGAATAGTTCCACCTGCCTTATTAGCATTTAAATGTTATTATTTTTGACAATACATTCCACATAACACAAAGCCTTTCTTTGAGGGCCTAGTTATACCCTAACACAGTGGTGTTTGGAATATCCTGGTTCACAGGCCACATCAGGCCTTCAAGTCACATTATGCTGGCTTGCAAAGTAATGTCTAATTCCTATTGGAATCCAGCCAGAGTAAGGATATCCAACAAGTGGAATTGTCACCTGCAACCTGCATTCAGAATGACTGCCAGGGTAAAGAAGATTGAATACTGAGACCCCCTCAATCATCTAAACTGGAACAACCATCTCAGTAACGGGTGCAATACATCCATCAGATTGGATAAGTTTAGAAAACAGTATGTTATATATCTTTATGTAGCATAAAATGTATCAACCAATCAATGTACATGCAGAAAAAAACACATATTACTGCAAAACAAACAATTCTGAAAATCTCCCTGCAATAGAGCATGCTGGGAAATATTATATATGGTCTATGTAGAACCCTTCTTGCCTTCCAAAGAATCCTTTTGTCTTCCAGAGAATCATCTAAGAACTCTTTCTTCTAAAAACTGTTCTTAGGATGTTAAAGGTTCAAGGTAGAACACTTTGCCTTACAAAGAACCCTTGTCTTCCAAAGAGGGTTATTATGCTCAAACGGTTCCTGGATAACCCTATCCCTCTGCAAAGAACCCTTTTGTAAACTTTTTTCTAAGCCTTCAGAGACAGATTACATCTAATTGTGTCCTGTATTTACCTGCCTATGCTCTCTTTGAGATGATTTGTGTGTTTTGTAATGCAAAGTGCTTGACATAGCAACAAACTTCACCCAAGCAGAATACCTATTTCAATATGACCTGTGGAGACCAAGCAGAATACCTATTTCAATATGACCTGTTGGAGCCAAGCAGAATACCTATTTCAATATGACCTGTGGAGCAACAGCAGAATACCTATTTCAATATGACCTGTGAGCCAAGCAGAATACCTATTTCAACATGACCTGTGGAGCCAAGCAGAATACCTATTTCAATATGACCTGTGGAGCCAAGCAGATACCTATTTCAACATGACCTGTAGTATCTGTCAAATTGAAACATGCAATATGTCCTGGTCAAGAACAACTCTAAGTGTAACCTGGACAATATGTCATAATAGTCAATAATGCAGGTTCTTGTTTTATATCAAATATCGTGGGTTGGTGTATGCATACAACATGCTAAGCTATCCTCATGTCCTCTTAAAAATGTCACTCTATTGTAAGAAGACTCATCTAGGCAAAGAATATATTGCACTTTTGACTCATACTAAGTACTGATTCCTAACTTGAGATCTGCAAACATAACTATCGTAGGCTTATGGCCTTAATCAATCATTTTGTTAATCAAACTGAAACAGAAATAGGAAAACAAAATAATCAAGACTTGAATCCAGGGTCTAATAGCATGAAAAGAACACTGCACCAACCAAAGGTAGAAATAAATATTTTGTTTAACTGATGTTTCAGAAATACCCAAACTTCAGGAATTTCTCAAGAATCTCAATGATCGTAGTACAAAGACTTCAGATTATGTTTCTGGAGCCTATGGGATCCTCTCTCTGATACAAGGAGCCAAAAGCAGTGACATGGTATTGATACTTAAGGCCAGAACAAAGTATTTCTCTCAGAAAACATATTCCTTACATGTGAATCAATGTATTATATTGATTATAGTTGAGTTTGAATTTCAGACAGACAGCAAAGAAGAGGTGTGCCAGGTTCTGGAACAGAGGCTCAAGGTGAGCTCAAGTCCATTGGTCAAACTATGGATGAGGCTTATGAGACTTTTGAACGATGCCTTTCAGAAGGAGTTCGACAGTCAGAAGAAATCATGCGAGAAATTAATGAACAAAGTGATAGCACCAGTAAGCTATAAAAAAAGTATATACATTTTTAAATGGGAGCTTTTCCATTGACACCCTATTCAACGCTAGCCATTTTGTGGTAGCGCCAGGGAAGCTGAAAATCAAAACACTCAAACAGGGCCCCAAAGCGACTTGATAACTTTTTTGTAACTCACATTGGTGTGAGATAGATTCAGAGTGAAGTACAGTGCATTAAGAAAGTAATCAGACCCGTTCCCTTTTTCCACATTTTAGAAAATGTATTAATAAAAATTTTCCTCATCAATCTACACACAATACCCCATAATGACAAAGCAAAAACAGGTTTTTAACATTGTTGCAAAAAAAAAAAAAATCTAATGTAAATACCTTATTTACATAAGTATTCAAACCATTTGCTATGACATTCGAAATAAGCTCAGGTGTATCCTGTTTCCATTGATCATCCTTGGATGTTTCTACAACATGATTGGAGTCCACCTGTGGTAAATTCAATTGATTGGACATGATTTGGAAAGGCCCAAACCTGTCTATATAAGGTCCACAGTTGACAGTGCATGTCAGAGCAAAAACCAAGGTCGAAGGATTTGTCCGAACAGCTCCAAGAACGGATTGTGTCGAGGAACAGATCTGCGGAGGTACCAAGAAATGTCTGCAGTATTGAAGGTCCGCAAGAACACAGTGGCCTCCATTATTCTTAAATGGAGTTTGGAACACCAAGACGCTTCTAGAGCTGGCTGCCCAGCCAACCTGAGCAATCGGGGGAGAAGGGCCTTGGTCAGGGAGGTGACCAAGATCCCGATGGTCACTCTGTTCCTCTGGGGAGATGGGAGAACCTTCCAGAAGGACAACCATCGCTGCAGCACTTCACCAATCAGTCCTTTATGGTAGAGTGGCCAAACCGAAGCCATCCTCAGTAAAATGCACATGACAGCCTGCTTGGAGTTTGCCATAAGAACCTAAAGGACTCTCAGACCATGAGAAACAAGATTCTCTGGTCTGATGAAACCAAGATTGAACTCTTTGGCCTGAATGTCAAGCATCACATATGGAGGAAGCAGCACCATCCCTACGGTGAAGCATGGTGGTGCCAGCATCATGCTGGGGGATGTTTTTCAGCCAGCAGGGACTGGGAGACTAGTCAGGATCGAGGGAAAGATGAACGAAGCAAAGTACAGAGAGATCCTTGATGAAAACCTGCTCCAGAGCACTCAGGACGTCATACTGGGGCTTCTGTTCACCTTCCATCAGGACAACGACCCTAAGCACACAGCCAAGACAACGCAGGATTGGCTTCAGAACAAATCTCTGAATGTGCTTGAGTGGCTCAGCCAGAGCCCGGAATTGAACCCAATCGAACTTCTCCGGTGAGACCTGAGAATAGCTGTGCAGCGCCGCTCCCAATTCAACCTGACAGAGCTTGAGAGGGTCTGCAGAGAAACTCCCCAAAACAGTTATGCCAAGCTTGTAGCGTCATAGCTTGAAGACGCAAGGCTGTAATCATTGCCAAAGGTGTTTCAACAAAGTAAAGTAAAGGGTCTGAATACTTACAGTACCAGTCCAAAGTTTGGACACACCTGCTCACTCAAGGGTTTTTCTTTATTTGTACTATTTTCAACACTATAGAATAATAGTTAAGACATCAACACTATGAAATAACAGATATGGAATCATGTAGTAACCAAAAAAGTGTTAAACAATCAAAATATAAGTAGCCACCCTTTGCCTTTGCACACTTTTGCATTCTCTCAATCAGCTTCATGATGTAGTCACCTGGAATGCATTTCAATTAACAGGTGTGTTTTGTTAAAAGTTACATTTCTTTCCTTCTTAATGCGTTTGAGCCAATTAGTTGTGTTGTGACAAGGTAGAGGAAATTACCAAGTCCATATTATGGCAAGAACAGCTCAAATAAGCAAAGAAAAACGACAGTCCGTCATTACTTTAAGAGATGAAGGTCAGTCAATCTGGAAAATTTCAAGGAAGACCCAGAGTTACCTCTGCTGCAGAGGATAAGTTCATTACAGTTACCAGCCTCAGATGTTGCAGCCCAAATAAACACTTCACAGAGTTCAAGTAACAGCAACATCTCAACATCAACTGTTCAGAGGAGACTGTGTGAATCAGGCCTTCATGGTCGAATTGCTGCATAGAAACCACTACTAAAGGACACCAATATTAAGAAGAGACGTGCTTGGGCCAAGAAACACGAGGAATGGACATTAGATGGTGGAAATCTGTCCTTTAGTCTGATGAGTCAAAATGTGAGATTTTTGGTTCCAACCGCCGTGTCGTTGTGAGACACAGAGTAGGTGAATGGATAATCTCTGCATGTGTGGTTCCCACCGAGAAGCATGGAGGAGGAGGTGTGATGGTGTGGGGGTGCTTTGCTGGTGACAATGTCTGTGATTTATTTAGAATTCAAGGCACACTTAACTGGCTACCGCAGCATTCTGCAGTGATATGCCATCCCATCTGGTTTGCGCTTAGTGGGACTATCAACAGGACGATGATGCAACACACCTCCGGGCTGTGCAAGGCTATTTGACCAAGAATGAGAGTGATGGAGTGCTGCTTCAGATGACCTGGCCTCCATAATCACCCAACCTCAACCCAATTGAGATGGTTTGGGTTGGGTTGGACCGTAGAGTGAAGGAAAAGCAGCCAAAAAGTGCTCAGCATACAGTTGGTCGGAAGTTTACATACACCTTAACCAAATACAATAAAACTTAGTTTTTCACAATTCCTGACATTTAATCCAAGTAAAAATTCTCTGTCTTAGGTCAGTTACGATCACCATGTTATATTAAGAATGTGAAATGTCAGAATAATAGCGGAGAGAATGATTTATTTCAGCTTTTATTTTTTTCATCACATTCCCAGTGGGTCAGAAGTTTACATACACTCAATGGTATTTGGTAGGATTGCCTTTAAATTGTTTAACTTGGGTCAAACTTTTCGGGTAGCCTTCCACAAGCTTCAAAAATAAGTTGGGTGAATTTTGGCCCATTCCTCCTGACAGAGCTGGTGTAACTGAGTCAGGTTTGTAGGCCTCCTTGCTCGCACACGCTTTTTAAGTTCTGTCCACATATTTTCTATAGGATTGAGGTCAGGGCTTTGTGATGGCCACTCCAATACCTGGACTTTGTTGTCCTTATTAAGCTATTTTGCCACAACTTTGGAATTATGCTTGGGGTCATTGTCCATTTGGAAGACCCATTTGCAACCAAGCTTTAACTTCCTGATTGATGTCTTGAGATGTTGCTTCAATATATCCACATAATTGTCCTTCCTCAGGATGTCTCTATTTTGTGAAGTGCACCAGTCCCTCTTGCAGCAAAGCACCCCCACAACATGATGCTGCCACCCCTGTGCTTCACGGTTTTTCCTCCAAACATAACAATGGTCATTATGGCCAAACAGTGTATTTTTGTTTCATCAGACCAGAGGAAATTTCTCCAAAAAGTATGATATTTGTCCCCATGTGCAGTCTGGCTTTTTTATGGCAGTTTTGGAGCAGTGGCTTCTTACTTTCTGGGCGTCCTTTCAGGTTATGTCGATATAGGACTCGTTTTGCTGAGGATATAGATACTTTTGTACCTGTTTCCTCCAGCATTTTCACAAGGTACTTTGCTGTTGTTCTGGATTGATTTGCACTTTTCGCACCAAAGTACATTCATTTCTAGGAGACAGAACACGTCTCCTTCCTGAGCGGTATGACGGCTGGTGGTCCCATGGTGGTTATACTTGTGTACTATTGTTTGTACAGATGAACGTGGTATCGTCAGGCTTTTGGAAATTGCTCCCAAGGATGAACCAGACTTGTGGAGGTCTTCAATGTTTTTTCTGCGGTCTAGGCTGATTTCTTTTGATTTCCCATGATGTCAAGCAAAGAGGCCTTGCGTTTGCAGGTAGGCTTAAAATACATCCACAGGTACACCTCCAATTGACTCAAATTATGTCAATTAGCCTATCAGTAGCTTCTAAAGCCATGACATAATTTTCCGGAATTTTTTAAGCTGTTTAATGGCACAGTCAACTTAGTGTATTTAAACTTCCAATCCACTGGAATTGTGATACAGTGAATTATAAGTGAACGTGAAATAATCTGTCTGTAAACAATTGTTGGAAAAATTACTTGTGTCATGCTCAAAGTAGATGTCCTAACCGACTTGCCAAAACTATAGTTTGTTTTAACTAGACATTTGTGGAGTGGTTGAAAAACGAGATTTAATGACTCCAACATAAGTGTATGTAAACTTCCGACTTCAACTGTATGTGGGAACTCCTTCAGGACTGTTATAAAAGCATTCCAGGTGAATCCTGAGAGAATGCCAAGAGTTTTAGAAGCTGTCATCAAGGCAAGGGTTGGCTACTTTGAAGAATCTAAAATATCAAATATATTTTGATTTGTTTAACACTTCTTTGGTTACTACATTATTCTACTGCATGTGTTATTTCATAGTTTTGATGTCTTCACTATTATTCTACAATGTAGAAAATAGTAAAAATAAAGAAAATCATTTGAATGAGTAGGTGTGTCAAAACTTTGACTGGTACTGTATGTAAATGTCATATTTCCGTTTATTTTTTTTTAATTGCCACATTTCTAAATAGCTGTTTTTGCTCTGTCAATATAGACCATTGTGTGTAGATTGATGAGGGGGGAAAAACTATTTAATCCATTTTAGAATAAGGCTTTAACGTAACAAAATGTTGAAAAAGTTAAAGGGGTCTGAATACTTTCCGAATGCACTGTAAATGGGAGAGTAATCTCTCGTGGGCAGACGCACCTAACATAACTGTTATTGGCAGCATCTGTCAACAGAGTGTGGGATGCGACATCTAAAGAGGAACTTTGTTCCAGTAATCAGATTTTTTGTCACTGGTCATTTGGACTAATCATGATTTCCAAGGTGCTCGCATCTTTCACATTTGGGAAGGGGAGGGGACATTTGGCCCATGGACTTGCCCGTAACTTGCAAAGGAAGGGGGTTGGAGCTATCACTCTGCTTCCACTGGTTCAATCTACACTATGTGCAGGCTCCGAGCAAAGACCAATACACAAGAACATTTTGGCCATGAGGCCCTCTTTGCCGACGATTGTACCTCAACGGATCTACCTCAATGCCTCTGAGCTCCGGAATGTCGACCAAGTCACATACCTGGGGAACAGCATCTCTGAGGATGGCTCACTCAACCAAGAAATAACAAGCAGAATCCTGCTTAAGCCAGTCATTGGGAAGACTGAGGAACAGAATACTCAACCATCACACCATCCCTCTTTCCACAAAACTGAAAATCTATACTATGGTAGTGATCACAACCCTGCTGTATGGCTGTGAAACTTGGACCCTGAACAGTCACCACATCAAACAGATGGAAACATTCCATGTACAATCTCTGAGATCTATTATGTGTCTCCGGTGGCAAGACAAGGTCTTCAACCTGGAGGTAATGCAGAGAGCAAACAGCATAAAGACACAGCTCCGATGGACTGGCCACACCATCAGGATGCCCCAACACCAAAGGATTTTATTTGGCGAGCTGCAGCAGGGGCATTGAAAGATAAGTCAGCCCAAAAAGTGTTTCAAAGACAACCAGCAACAGGCAACTTCGAGAGGGAAAGAAACATTCATCTAACTGAAGCCAGAGAAAAGTGTTTCAAAGACAACCAGCAACAGGCAACTTCGAGAGGGAAAGAAACAATCATCTAACTGAAGCCAGAGAAAAGTGTCATTACTGCACAACAGGGCCAACATCACCAACAGAAGAACTTGTCTGTCCCTCATGTCTCAGAGTCTGCATTTCAAAAGTTGGACTCCTGAGCCACTCAAGAACCCACAATAAACCAGAGTGACGTGCACAAGATGTCATTATCCTAACCGATGGACTCCCAGGGAGAGAGAGAAATGGGAGAGTGGTACGTTCCTATAAACATGAAATGATCGTGTGTTGAGTCTCTCGATTTTCACATTTCTCTGGCGATAGCATGAATTGGCTCCCACAGATATAGGCTTGCACAATAGTGGAAAAGCAGCTATTGATAGATACTTATCCATTATAGATGTTGAATGCTGTGCTGTTAAAAACATTGAACATATTTCAATTTTTTATTCCCAGAGAGGGAAAAAAGGCAGTGGATATCATAAAGTAGTGAAGACTTTGTGCAAGAATGGCGGCGTTTACAAACCAAAAGGGAAAAGGCAAAGGAGAAGGGAAATAAACCTTAATGAGAGTTTAGCCTCATGTATGATCAAGCTCATTGATGAAGAGTTTAAGACATATTTCCCGTAAGTAATTTAATCATTATTAGGAGAAAAATGTAAAATCAATAATTAATACTGGAATTGAATCAACTTGGAATTCAATTAAATCTGGTATGTCACGCCCTGACCAGAGTTTGCTTTGTATGTTTCTATGTTTTGGTTGGTCAGGGTGTGATCTGTGTGGGCATTCTATGTTGTTTGTCTGGTTTGTCTATTTCTATGTTTGGCCTGATATGGTTCTCAATTCAATCAGAGACAGGTGTTTTGCATTGTCTCTGATTGGGAACCATATTTAGGTAGCCTGTTTTGTATTGTGGGTTGTGGGTTATTGTCTATGTCTATACGTTGGTTGCTTGTGTCTGCACTTTCGTTATATAGCGTCACGGTCGTTTTTGTTGTTTTGTAGTTTGTTTAAGCGTTCTTTGTTTATTAAATTAAGTATGTATTCTAACCACGCTGCGTTTTGGTCCGATCCTTACTCCTCCTCAGACGAGGAGGATTACGACGTTCGTGACACCATACTTCTGATTTGGACATATTGTGTTTCAGAAATGAGGGCAAACGTGGCCCAATCAGGGAGCAGATTGAGACATTCACCCTTGACACGAACAGCTTGGTTGGGGAGCACCCAGAAGTGTCACTGCATCTGATATTCCTCAAGACAGAGGTAGGTTTTCTTTTTAATATCTGGAAAAGCAACATTGACATACACAACTGATTTTGCCTGTGCTTAGCTGTACTCCATTTCTTTTTTTCCTAAAAACTCCCTAGTTCTTTCCGATGACAAGCATACCCATAACATAATGCAGCCACCACTATGCTGAAAAGATGAAGTGGTACTCAGTTATGTGCTATGTTGGATTTGCCCCAAACATAACGCTTTGTATTCAGAACAAAACGTTAATTTATTTTCCACATTTCTTGCAGTATTACTTAAGCGCCTTGTTGCAAACAAGATGCATGTCTTTGAATATTTGTATTCCTTTTTTTCACTCTGTCATGTGGAGTAACTACAATGTTGGTGATCCATCCTCAATTTTCTCATATAAACTATTCAACTGTAAATGTTTTAAAATCACAATTGGCCTCATGGTGAAATCCTGAGCAGTTTTCTTCCTCTCTAGGAAGGACGTCTGTATCTTTGTAGTGCCTGGGTGTATTGATACACCATCCAAAGCCGAATTAATAACACCATGCTCAAAGGATAGTCAGCGTCTGTTTTTTGTTAGACCTCTGGATGCTGTTTGCCATTGTGCCCTTAGATTCATTACTGGTGTTCATTCACAAACCAGCCCCGTCGCGGACCAGGATGTCTTGCTCCCAGACAGGCTAAACAACTTTTTTGCCCGCTTTGAGGACAATACAGTGCCACTGACACGGCCCCCTACAAAACCTGCGGGTCTTCCTTCACTGCAGCCGAGGTGAGTAAAACATTTAAACGTGTTAACCCTCGCAAGGCTGCAGGCCCAGACGGCATTCCCAGCCGCGTCCTCAGAGCATGCGCAGACCAGCTGGCTGGTGTGTTTACGGACATATTCAATCAATCCTTATCCCAGTCTGCTGTTCCCACATGCTTCAAGAGGGCCACCATTGTTCCTGTTCCCAAGAAAGCTAAGGTAACTGAGCTAAACGACTACCGCCCCGTAGCACTCACTTCCGTCATCATGAAGTGCTTTGAGAGACTAGTCAAGGACCATATCACCTCCACCCTACCGGACACCCTAGACCCACTCCAATTTGCTTACCGACCCAATAGGTCCACAGACGACGCAATCGCAACCACACTGCACACTGCCCTAACCCATCTGGACAAGAGGAATACCCATGTGAGAATGCTGTTCATCGATTACAGCTCAGCATTTAACACCATAGTACCCGCCAAACTCGTCATCAAGCTCGAGACCCTGGTCTCGACCCCGCCCTGTGCAACTGGGTCCTGGACTTCCTGACGGGCCGCCCCCAGGTGGTGAGGGTAGGTAACAACATCTCCACCCCGCTGATCCTCAACACTGGGGCCCCACAAGGGTGCGTTCTGAGCCCTCTCCTGTACTCCCTGTTCACCCACGACTGCGTGGCCATGCACGCCTCCAACTCAATCATCAAGTTTGCGGATGACACTACAGTGGTAGGCTTGATTACCAACAACGACGAGACGGCCTACAGGGAGGAGGTGAGGGCCCTCGGAGTGTGGTGTCAGGAAAATAACCTCACACTCAACGTCAACAAAACAAAGGAGATGATTGTGGACTTCAGGAAACAGCAGGGAGCCCCCCTATCCACATCGACGGGTCAGTAGTGGAGAAGGTGGAAAGTTTTAAGTTCCTCGGTGTACACATCACGGACAAACTGAATTGGTCCACCCACACAGACAGCGTTGTGAAGAAGGCGCAGCAGCGCCTCTTCAACTCAGGAGGCTGAAGAAATTCGGCTTGTCACCAAAAGCACTCACAAACTTCTACAGATGCACAATCGAGAGCATCCTGTCGGGCTGTATCACCGCCTGGTACGGCAACTGCTCCGCCCACAACCGTAAGGCTCTCCAGAGGGTAGTGAGGTCTGCAGAACGCATCACCGGGGGCAAACTACCTGCCCTCCAGGACACCTACACCACCCGATGTCACACGGAAGGCCATAAAGATCATCAAGGACACAACCACCCAAGCCACTGCCTGTTCACCCCGCTATCATCCAGAAGCGAGGTCAGTACAGGTGCATCAAAGCAGGGACCGAGAGACTGAAAAACAGCTTCTATCTCAAGGCCATCAGACTGTTAAACAGCCACCACTAACATTTAGCGGCCGCTGCCAACATACTGACTCAACTCCAGCCACTTTAAAAATGGGAATTGATGGAAATTATGTAAAAATGTACCACTAGTCCACTTTAAACAATGCACTTAATATAATGTTTACATACCCTACATTACCCATCTCATATGTATATACTGTACTCTATATCATCTACTGCATCTTGCATCTTTATGTAATACATGTACCACTAGCCACTTTAAACTATGCCACTTTATGTTTACATCCCCTACAGTACTCATCTCATATGTATATACCGTACTCTATACCATCTACTGCATCTTGCCATGCCGTTCTGTACCACCACTCATTCATATATTCTTTATGTACATATTCTTCATCCCTTTACACTTGTGTGTGTGTATAAGGTAGTAGTTGTGGAATTGTTAGGTTAGATTACTTGTTGGTTATTACTGCATTGTCGAACTAGAAGCACAAGCATTTCGCTACACTCGCATTAACATCTGCTAACCATGTGTATGTGACTAATAAAAATTTGATTTGATTTGATTTGATTTTAGATCTCACCATTGTGTATTGTATCAAAAGGTGGGTTGGACCTCTCTGTATGTAAGAAGAGATCAGCATTCCTTCTGTTTATTTACAAAGCACTCATGCAGAAACTTCCAGCATATCTGATTCACTCATTAAGGTTAAAC
>NC_036863.1:49155792-49166306 GCF_002910315.2 Salvelinus sp. IW2-2015 | reverse complement strand
CATTGGCTTACTGGCTTGATGACAGTAGAGCTCCTAAAACTTCACATTCAGAGGATTATTCTCTGTCTGCACTGGGCTGCTCTTTCGGCAGGTCAAGCCCTATCATTGTATAACAACTGCCCTCCACATCTGACGGTAAATCATACCGTGCATGCATATCTCCGCTCGTCACAGGGTGACATCGAAAGATAATGTCCGTCTGTTTATTCTTGTGGGAGATGGGGACTTGGTGGGATGGGTGAAGCTGGGGAGAACTTGAGTGGCTCCTGCATGAGGGAGTTACCATTATTCAGAGGCCATGTCTGTTGGTCATTTCTCTGAGCAATTCAGGGAATGTCTCGCCTTGTCAAGACCAAGACAAAGGAGATGGCTGTTATCTTTTAAATCATTCTCCAATTCTACGCGATGCCACATGAACGGACAACAATTTATTGCAACATTTTAATGGCTTCTTCCCCATTTTCAGTCAGGAAAGCGCATCGTTTTCCAACCCCCTCTCTCGCCTCTCTCACCTTCTCCTTACACGATCTCGCATCTCCTCGACCTTCTCCTACCTCTCTCCTCCCTCTCGTCTGTCACACCGTTCCCTCGACATACCTCCTCCCTCTCTCACCTTTTCTCCTTACAGACGTCACGCTCTCTCAAACTTCTCCTTATCAGATCTCCTCTCCCTCTCTCTCCACTTCTCCTTACCCCCCGTCCTCCCTTCTCCGTCACCACACTCACATCAGTCTTTCCTACCGCTCTTCTCATCTCTCACACCTTCTCCTCCTTTACCTCTTCAACAGTAAAATGTAAATTGGACATCAGATCATTTCCGCGTTTATAAGGGGAGGTGTCTCCCACTAAATTCAGTAATTGTGTCCTCTCACTACATCAGTATGGTCCTACCACGTACAATCGTATTGTGTCCTCCCACTACATCATCAGTGGTGTTGTTCCTCCCGACTACATCAAACTAGAGTGGTGGTGGGTGCTTCACCCGCCCACTACCCACTAAATCAGTATTGTGTCCTCCCGACTACTGAATCAGTATGTGTCCTCGCCTCTACATCAACAGTGGTGTTGTCCTCACCCACTACATCACAGTGGTGTGTCCTCCCACTACAATCAGTGGTGTGTCCTTCCCACACATAAGTAGTGTGGTCCCTCCACTACATCAGTGTTGTGTCCTCCGCCGCACTACATCAGTAGTGTGTCCCTCCCCACATCCAGTGCGTTGTGTCCTCGCCACTCAAATCAGTGTTTGTCCTCCCACCTACAATACATCAGTATTGTGTCCTCCCACTACATCAGTAATTGTGTCCTCGCCACTACATCAGTGGTGTGTCCCCACAGACATCAGTGGTGTGTCCTCCCACCTACAAATCACATCAGTGTTTGTGTCCTCCCACTGACATCAGTATTGTGTCCTCCCACTACATCAGTATTGTGTCCTCCCACTACATCAGTGTGTGTCCTCTCACCTACATCAGTAGTGTAGTCCTCCTACATACAAATTCGTTGTTTGTCTTCAATAATCAGTATTGTGTCCTCCGACCACTACATCAGTAGTGTGTCCCTCCGACCACTACAATCAGTGTTGTGTCCTCTCACTACATCAAGTAATTGTGTCCTCCACTACATATACACTCAGTATTGTTCCTCCACTACATCAGTGGTGTGTCCTCCCACTTAGATCAGTGGGTGTTCTCTCGGGCCCACTACATCAGTGGTGTGTCCTCCACTACAATCAGTGTGTGTCCTCCCACTACCAGTATTGTGGTCCTCCCCACTACATATCAGGTGTGTTCCCACTAGATCAGTAGTGGTGTCCCTCCCCCACTACATAGTGTTCGTTCCTCCACGTACAATCAGTATGTGTCCTCCCTACATCAGTATTGTGTCCTCCACTTACAAATTACGTAGTGTGTCCTCCTATCCCCGACTACATCAGGTGTTGTGTCCTCCGTCACACACTACTCAGTAGTGTGTCTCCGCAGCCCGGTCCGTCACTCATCAGTAGTGTGGTCAGGTCGTCCCACTACATCAGTGGTGTGGTCTCTCCCACTGATCTCAGGTGGTGGTCTCGTCTCCACACTGTAACATCAGTGGGTGTGTTCCTCGAGCACTACATCAGTATTGTGTCCTCTCCACCCACGTACAATCAGTGGTGTGTCCTCTCACTAGATCAGTAGTGTGTCCTCTCCAACTAATGTGTCTCCGCCTACCACTACATTCAGTTGTTGTGTCCTCACTACTATCAGTAATTGTGGTCCTCACTGGCGTCGAGCGCCGTTTTGTCGATGTCGCTTAGGCGTGGTAGGGTTAGACGCCGATATCGGACTGTTGACACCATGACAGTCAGTGTATAACTTCGCGCGGTGGTCTCGGTTGAGTAAATATGCGCGGACAAAAAGGGAAGGAGGACAATACTGAATGTAGTGAGAGGACACAAAACTGATGTAGGGGGAAGGACACACTACTGATGTTAGTGGGAGGACACAAATACTGGATGTAGTGGGAGGACACAATAACTGATGTAGTGGGAGACAAACACTGATGTAAGTGGGAGGACACACTACTGATCTAGTGGGGAGGACACACGCACTGATGTAGTGGGAGGACACAATTACTGATGTAGTGGGAAGACACACCACTGATGTAGTGGGAAGGACACACCACTGATGTAGTGGGAGGACACACGCACTGATATAGTGGGAGGACACACCACTGTGTAGTGGGAGGAACAATACTGATGTATGGGAGGACCACAATACTGATGTAGTGAGAGGACACAACACTGATGTAGTGGGAGGACACCACTACTGATGTAGTGGGGAGGACACAAATACTGATGTAGTGAGAGGACACAACCAGTGATGTAGTAGGAGGACACACTACTGATGTAGTGGAGGACACAGCACTGATGTAAGTGGGAGGACACAATACTGATGTAGTGGGAAGGACAACAATAACTGATGTAGTGGGAGGACACCAAAACAAATGCTGTAGTGCGGAGGACACACCACTGATGTAGTGGGAGGACAACAGCCACTGATGTAGTGGGAGGACACAATCACTGATGTAGTGGGGAGGACACAATACTGAATGTAGTGGGAGGACACAAACACCTGCGTAGTGGGAGACACACACTGATGTAGTGGGAGGACACACTACTGATGTAGTGGGGAGGACACAACACTGTGTAGTGGGAGGACACACTACGATGTAGTGGGAGGACCACACCCCTGATGTAGTGGGAGGAACACACCACTGTGATGTAGTGGGAGGACACACACTGTGATGTAGAGGGAGGACACAATACTGATGTAGTGGGAGGGACACAATACTGATTTAGTGGGAGCACACACCACCTGTGATGTAGTGGGAGGACCACACGGTGATGTAGTGGGAGGCATCAATACTATGTAGTGAAGGACACAATACTGATGTAGTGGGGGACACACAATACTGATGTAGTGGGGAGGACACTCCCTTAAAAAATAACGCGAAACTGATCTGTTTCCAATTACAACTTTTACTGTGGAGAGGTAAAGGAGAAGGTGAGAGAGGGAGAGAGGTAGGGAAACGGGTGAGAGAGGGAGAGAGGTATAGGAGAATAGGTGAGAGAGGATGATCTGTTAAGGAGAAGGTGAGAGAGGGAGAATCTGTAAGGAGAAGTGAGAGAGGGAGGGAGGAGGTTAGAGAACGGGTGAGAGAGGAGAGAGGTAAGGAGAAAAGGTGAGAGATGGAGAGTCTTGTAAGGAGAAGGTGAGAGAGGGGAGAGGTAAAGGAGCAGGGAGAGAGGGAGGAGGTTAAGGAGAAAGGTGAAGAAGAGGGAGATCTGTCAGGAAGAAGGTGAGAGAGGGTAGAGAGGTAGGGGAATGGGTGAGTAGAGGGAGAAGAGGTAAGGAGAGGTGAGAGAGGATGATCTGTAAGGAGAAGGTGAGAGAGGGAGAGAGGTAGGGAAATGGGTGAGCAGAGGGAGAGAGGTAAGGAGAAGGTGAGAGAGGGAGATCTGTAAGGAGAAGGTGAGAGCGGGAGAGAGGTAGGTAGAGGGTGAGAGAGGGAGAGAGGGTAAGGAAAGGTGAGAGAGGGAGAGAGGTAAGGTAGAGTGGTGATAGACAGAGGGACAGAGAGAGAGAGGGAGTGCGAGACAAGAATGGACAGATAGATAGATGGAGAGAGAGTAAGATACTACGCGAAAGGGAGAGAGAGAAAGCAAGGGAGATGAATAGCAGAAGGAGAAGAACAAGGTTGAGGATGGGTGATAATACGGGAGAGCTCCTCAGGGGGTTATAGTGCCTTCTTTCCCCAGGAGGAAAGACTGCCATCTGGGTAACAGCGTTAGTTCCACCTGGTTACCAGGGCTCCCTCATGGAATCAGGTGATTCACATGTTGATTCCATCATGTCAGGTATCAGGTGATTCATCATGATTGATTCACATGTCAGGTATCAGGTTGATTCATCAGTTGAATTCATCATGTTAATTCTTATCATGTCAGGTATCAGGTTGATATCTGTGTCCATCATGTTTGATTCCACAATGTCAGGTTATGCAGGTTGATTCAATCATGTTGTAGTTCATCATGTCAGGTATCAGGTTGGATATCATCATGTCAGGTATAGTTGATTCATTATGTTGATTCATCATGTTTAATTCATCATGTCAGGTATCTATGTTGATCATCAGTCAGGTATTAGGTGATTCATCATGTTGTTTGTCATAGGATGCAGGATTGGGTTGTTGATTCATTCATGTGTTGATTCATATGCATGTTTGATTCATCTGTCAGGTATTAAGGTTGGAATTCATCATGTTTGATTCATCATGTTGATTAATCCTGTCAGGATTTCAGGTTGTTTCATCAATGTTATTGATCAATATGTCCAGGTATCAGGTTGATTTCATCATTGTTGATTCATCATGTTGATTTCATCATGTCAGGTTATCGAGTTGAGATTCATCAATGTTGATTCATCATGTCAGGTATCAGGTTGATTCATCATGCAGGAATTAGTTATTCAGCATGTTTGATCATTCAGTGTAATTCATCATGTCAAGGTATCAGGTGATTCATTCAATGTTGATTCATCATTCAAGGTATTAGTGTTGATTCATCATGTTGATCATCATTGCCTTAGTATTAGGTTTGATTCATCATGTTGATATCATCATGTTGAGTTCATCGATGTCGGTATTAGGATTTGATCATCAATGTCAGAGTATTCTAGGTGTGATTCAGTCATGTCAGGTTTTAGGTTGATTCATCATGTTGATTCATCATGTCAGGTATTAGGTTGATTCATATGTCGGTATCAGTTGATTCATCATATCAGGTAGAGGTTGATTCATCATGTCAGGTATTCAGGTTGAGTCATCATGCAGGTAATCTAGGTTGATTCATCATGTTTTGATTCATCATTGCAGGTAATTAGGTTTGAATTCATCATGTCAGGTATTTTGAGGTTTTTCAGTTGTTTTCAAGAAGTTGGTATTTGAAATTTATTTGAATTCATTAATGACTTTAAGGGATTCTACACACACACACACACACACACACCACACACACAATCACACACACGATCACACACACATCACATCACTACACACACACACCACACAGCACACACGACACACACACCACACACACACACAACACACACACTTTCAAGCCACATCACACACAGCACACACACCCTTCAAGCACACACACATCCACAGCACACACAGCCCTTGTCAAGCGCATGCACACACACACAACACAAACACACATACAACAATCACACCCACACGGACCCACCCACACCAACAATTCTGCTGTTAATGACATGGATCGAATGTGAGGTCCAGAGGACATAGCTCCTTCGATCAGCAGCAGTCTATAAGAAAAGGAGAAGGAGGGAGGAAATAAAAGAGGGAAGAGTAGCAACAAGACAGAAAAAGAGGAGAGAGAACAACAGACAGAAAAATAGGAGAGAGAACAACAGACAGAAAAAGAGGAGAGAGAATCAACAGACAGAAGAGAGGAGAGAGAACAACAGACAGAAAAAGAGGAGAGAGTACAACAAAGACAGAAAAGAAGGAGGAAGTACAACAGAGAAAAGAGAGAGAGTACAACAGACAGAAAAGAGGAAGAGAACAACGACAGAATAAGAGGAGAGAGAACAACAAGACAGAAAAGAGGAAGAGAGAACAACAGACAAAGAACAGAGGGAAGAGAACAACCAGACAGAAAAGAGGAGAGAGAACAAGACAGACAAAGAGGAGAGCAGAGGAGAGAGAACAACAGACAGAAAAGAGGAGAGAGAACAACAGACAGAGAAGAGGAGAGATAACAACAGACAGAGGAGAGCAGTCATGTTGCTCTTCATTACACAGGACGGACAAACACATATTCTTAGATCAACAACATAGGAGTCAGTACAAAACTTATTGTTTGACCTCGCACACACTATATTAGGGCCAGTCTTTGGAACTTTGGTTTTCCGAGATATGGCTACTATATTGTGATCACCACAGCCGACGGATTTTAAAACTGCATTGAAGCAAATATCTGCAGCATTAGTAAAGATGTGATCAATACATGTTGATGATTTCATTCCTGTGCTGTTTGTAACTACCCTGGTAGGTTGACTGATAACCTGAACCAGGTTGCAGACACTGGTTACAGTTTGAAGCTCTCTCTTGAGTGGGCAGCCTGATGAAAGCCAGTCAATATTTAACATCACCCAGAAAATATACCTCTCTGTTGATATCACATACATTATCAAGCATTTCACACATATTATCCAGATACTGACTGTTAGCACTTGGTGGTCTATAGCAGCTTCCCACCAGAATGTGCTTTAGGTGAGGCAGATGAACCTGTAGCCATATTACTTCAACAGTATTTAACATGAGGTCCTCTCTAATCTTTACAGGAACGTGGTTGTGAATATAGACAGCAGCACCTCCACCATTGGCATTTCTATAGTTTCTGTAGATGTTATAACCATGTATTGCTACCACTGTATCATCAAAGCTATTATCTCAGTGAGTTTCAGAGATATGTCAGAATATAAATGTCATCTGTTACTAGCAAGCTATTGACTTCATGAACCTTGTTTCTGAAGCTTCATATGCTAACATACTACATGTTAACATGTTAGCTAACATGCTACGTTAAACACTTCTCTGGGATACTTACTTGTTTTCATTGCTTTACTGGGAAGTTTAGCAGAAGTAGACATGCTCATGTTATTTGAGTTAGTGCAGGGTGAGCTGCACACAGTGGACTTCCTCCTAGGGCACACCGCCTCAGTGCTAACAGTGGTCTTCCTCCTAGGGCACACCGCCTCAGTGCTAACAGTGGTCTTCCTCCTAGGGCACACGCCTCATGCTACAGTGACTTCCTCCTAGGGCAACACCACCTCAGTGCTAACAGTGGACTTCCTCCTAGGGCACACCGCCTCAGTGCTAACAGTGGACTTCCTCCTAGGGCACACTGCCTCAGTGCTAACAGCATAACTCTGGTTCATAGGCACATGATTACTGCATACAATAGCTGTAGGATCAGCAGAGGCTTTCAGGGCCGTTAGAGGGACATAAATTAGGTTGCATCTTCCAACACCCCTGGGATAATGTAGATGTGATGAGGCATTATGACAACTCAGAGACACAATGGTAGCGATTAGCTAAGCTGGGTTTGGGTCATTGACCTTGTCTCAACGCAGCCTTATAATGCTGTGAAAGGATCCATGACGCCAAATGATTTGGGTGGATCCCATCCTCCTTATAAAACGAGCTTTGTTTCCAGAAGGTATCAAAATTGTCAGTAAATGTTCCACCCACAGAGCTGCAATAGTCTCGTAGCCAGTTACGGAGGGCTAAAAGTCTCCTGAACCGTTCAATACCATGATTTAGGGAGGGCAGATATTATGGGGTGTTTGTTGGTTTCAAGTAGTGACCCAATCAGATTTTTAAAATCCATCTTCGGCTCTTCTGAACTGTCCTTCATAATGTCATTGAATCCCACGTGAACTATGATAGACTAAATGCTCCTGGATAGCACAATGTTTTTGGTCCAGGGACTGAGACACTTCTCACCATTGAACTACCCAATACAACGGCCGGAGAATGGAATTGAGAAATCCGCCCATTCCCACCCCTCACACAATTCGTTGAGCTTTTCACGGGCCCACGAGAAGCAGGCTAGCGTATCCTCGTGGCTCCCGGAGATACGTCCAGACCTCCCACAGCAGGCAGCGCCACGTCAGGTCCAGACCTCCCACAGCAGGCAGCGCCACGTCAGGTCCAGACCTCCCACAGCAGGCAGCGCCACGTCAGGTCCAGGTTGAAGGTGTTGATGGTGTTGGGTTGAAGGTGTTGGTGGTGTTGGGTTGAAAGTGTTGGTGGTGTTGGGTTGAAGGTGTTGAAGGTGTTGGGTTGAAGGTGTTGATGGTGTTAGGTTGAAGGTGTTGGGTTGAAGGTGTAGAGAGGATACCTCCAGCGACGTGTCCAGTAGCGTGTTAGCCCAGTGCGGGCTATTCCACCTGCCGCACTGGGAGGGCTAGGTTGGGCATCGAGCCGGATGTCATGAAGCCGGCCCAACGTATCTGGCCTCCAGTACGTCTCCTCGGCCGACGTACATGGCACCAGCCTTACAGGTGTGTCCCCGGTTCGCGCCTGCATAGCTCAGTGCGGGCTATTCCCCTCGCCGCACTGGCAGGGCTACGGGGACCATTCACCTGGTAAGGTTGGAGAGGCTCGGTGCTCAAGAGCGCGTGTCCTCCTTCACGGTCCGGCATATCCGGCGCCACCTTCCCGCCCCAGCCCAGTACACCAGTGCCTACACCACGCACCAGGCTTCCAGTGCATCTCCAGAGCCCTGTTCCTCCTCTCCGTACTCGCCCTGAGGTGCGTGCCCTCAGCCCGGTACCTCCAGTTCCGGCACCACGCATCAGGCCTATTGTGCGTCTCAGCCGGCCAGAGTCTGCCGTCTGCCCAGCGGTGCCTGACTGCCCGTCTGCCCAGCGGTGCCTGAACTGCCCGGCTGCCCAACGCCGTCTGAGCCATCTGTCTGCCAGCGCCGTCTGAGCCATCTGGTCTGCCCAGCGCCGTCTGAGCCATCTGTCTGCCTCAACGCCGTCTGAGCCATCCGTCTGCCCAACGCCGCTGAGCCATCCGTGCCCACGCCGTCTGAGCCATCTGTCTGCCCAACGCCGTCTGAGCCCATCTGTCTGCCCAACGCCGTCTGAGCCATCTGTCTGCCCAACGCCGTCTGAGCCATCTGTCTGCCACGCCGTCTGAGCCATCTGTCTGCCCAACGCCGTCTGAGCCATCCGTCTGCCAAGCGCCATCTGAGCCATCCGTCTGCCACGAGCCATTAGAGCCGCCCGTCTGTCCCGAGCCGTTAGAGCCGTCCGTCAGTCAGGAGCTGCCAGAGCCGCCAGCCAGTCAGGAGCTGCCAGAGCCGCACCAGCGGACTCAGGCGCCAGCCAGTCAGGAGCTGCCAGAGACGCCAGCCAGTCAGGAGCTGCCAGAGACGCCGAGCAGTCAGGAGCTGCCAGAGACGCCAGACAGTCCATGAGCTGCCCTCCAGTCATGAGCTGCCCTCCAGTCATGAGCTGCCCTCAGTCATGAGCTGCCCTCCAGTCATGCGCCTACAGTCATGAGCTGCCCTACAGTCATGAGCTGCCCTACAGTCATGAGCTGCACCCAGTCATGAGCTGCCACCCAGTCATATGAGCTGCCACTCAGTCCGGAGCTGCCACTTAGTCCGGAGCTGCTGGCCACTTAGTCCGGAGCTGCTGCCACTTAGTCCGGAGCTGCTGCCCTTATCCCGGAGCTGCTGCCCTTATCCCGGTGCTGGCCCTTATCCCGATGCTGCCCCTTCATTTAGGTGGGTTGAGTTGGAGGGTGGTCATTGGGAGGGGATACGGAAGCGGGGAGTGACTATTGGTGGGGTGGGGACCTCGCCCAGAGCCTGAGCCACCACCGTGGTCAGATGCCCACCCAGACCCTCCCCTAGACTTTGTGCTGGTGCGCCCGGAGTTCGCACCTTAAGGGGGGGGTTATGTCACGTTCCTGACCTGTTTTCTCTGTTTTGTATGTCTTTATTGGTCAGGGCGTGAGTGTTGGGTGGGCAGTCTATGTTTTTGTATTTCTACATTTACATTTCAATTAGTCATTTAGCAGACGCTCTTATCCAGAGCGACTTACAATTATGAAAGTTCATACATATTCATCCTGGTCCCCCGTGGGGAATGAACCCACAACCCTGGCGTTGCAAGCGCAATGCTCTACCAACTGAGCCACACGGGACCACAATGGGGTCTATGTTGGGTTTTGTGTTCGGCCTGGTATGATTCTCAATTGAGACAGGTGTGTATCGTTTGTCTCTGATTGAGAGTCATACTAAGGCAGCCAGGGTTTTCACTGGTGTTTTGTGGGTGTTTGTTTCCTGTGTTAGCGTTTGGGCCACACAGGACTGTTGCAGTTTAGTCACGTTTGTTGTTTTTGTTTATTTGTAGTGTTTGTTGGTTTGC
>NC_036863.1:49138047-49149486 GCF_002910315.2 Salvelinus sp. IW2-2015 | reverse complement strand
AATGGTGTTGGGTTGAAGGTGTTGATGGTGTTGGGTTGAGGTGTTGATGGTGTTGGGTTGAAAGGTGTTTGATGGTGTTGTGGTAATGTGGTAAAGGTGTTGAATGTGGTGTTGGGTTGAAAGTGTGTGATGGTGTTGGGTTGAAGGTGTTGGGGTTGAAGGTGTTGAGTGGTGTTGGGTTGAAGGTGTTGGATGGTGTTGGGTGTTACGGTGTTGGGGTTGAAGGTGTTGATGGTGTTGGGTTGAAGGTGTTGATGGTGTTGGGTTGAAGGTTTTGGGTTGAAGGTGTTGATGGTTGGGTTGAACGTGTTGATGGTGTTGGGTTGAAGGTGTTGATGGTGTGATGGTGTTGGTTGAAAGTGTTGGTTGAAGGTGTAATTGGTGTTGGTTTGAAGGTGTTGATGGTGTTGGGTTGAAGGTGTTGATGTGTTGGGCTGAAGTGTTGAGGTGTTGGTGAAGGTGTGGGTTGAAGGTGTTGATGGTGTTGGGTTGAAGGTGTTGATGGTGTTGGGTTGAAGGTTTTGAGGTGTTGAAGGTGTTGATGGTGTTGGGTTGAAGGTGTTGGGTTGAAGGTGTTGATGGTGTTGGTTGAAGTTAGAAGGTGTTGGGTTGAAGATGTTGAAGGTTTTGGGTTGAAGGTGTTTGATGGTGTTGGTTGAAGGTGTTGAAGGTGTTGGGTTGAAGGTGTTTGATGGTGTTGGTGGTGTTGGGTTGAAGGGTTGATGGTGTTGGGTTGAAGGTGTTGAAGGTGTTGGGTTGAAGGTGTTGAAAGGTGTTGGGTGTTGAAGGTGTTGATCCTCTCTCCTTCATTAAAATCATGAATACCTCCTACTCCGCATCTTGGTCCGATCCATGCTCCTCCTCGTCTGAGGAGGAGAACGACATTGACAGCCGTTACACCTATACCACAAAGCACTGTATTCAGTCTTTGTCGGACAGTTTCCCCACAGAGTCACAGTAACAGAGATAGAGAGACAGAGAGACAGAGAGAGAGAGAGAGAGAGACAGGGGGGAGAGAGAGAGAGAGAGACAGGGGGAGAGAGAAAGAGACAGAGAGAGAGGGAGAGAGAGAGACACAGAGAGAGACAGAGAGACATGGGGAGAGAGAAAGAGACAGAGAGAGAGACACAGAGAGAGACAGAGAGAGAGAGAAAGTGTGTGTGAGAGAGAGAGAGGCAGCATGCAGAATTCTGCAAAGAATATCCTCTGTGTACAATGTAAAACCGAAAACAATGCATGCAGAGCAGAATTATTCCGATACCCGCTAATTAGCAAAATTCAGAAAAAGAGGCGTTCAATTCTACAACCACCTAATAGGAAGTGATTCCCAAACCTTCCATAACAAAGCCATCACCTACAGAGAGATGAACCTGGAGAAGAGTCCCCTAAGCAAGCTGGTCCTGGGGCTCTGTTCACAAACACAAACACACCCCACAGAGCCTCAGGACAGCAACACAATTAGAAACAAAAAGATAATTACTTGACAAATTGGAAAGAATTATCAAAAAACGGAGCAAACTAGAATGCTATTTGGCCCTAAACAGAGAGTACACAGTGGCAGAATACCTAACCACTGTGACTGACACAAGCGTAAGGAAAGGTTTGTCTATGTACAGACTCAGTGAGCATAGCCTTGCTATTGAGAAAGGCCGCCGTAGGCAGACATGGCTCTCAAGAGAAGACAGGCTATGTGCACACTGCCCACAAAATGAGGTGGAAACTGAGCTGCTCTTCCTAACCTCCTGCCAAATGTATGACATTCTGAGAAAACATCACTAATGTTACACACAGTCCAGACAGGTAAATATATGTTACCTAGCAAGCCAGCCATCTAACATCAGCTAACGTTAGCTAGCTAACAGCAAACTTTAACTTGGTCTTTTGTTTAGACATGTAACGTTAGGGTTAGGGTTACGTTAGCTAGCTAGCAAAAACAATGACCCATAATATCAAACCATAGAGTACTAGCAATACAAACCGATTGTCATAGCTCGCTATAGTTAACCAAATAGGTTCAATGTTAGGTGTTGGGTTGAAGGTGTTGATGGTGTTGGGTTGAAGGTGTTGATGGTGTTGGGTTGAAGGTGTTGATGGTGTGGTTGAAGTTGTTGATGGTGTTGGTGTGAAGTGTTGATGGTGTTGGTGAACGGTGTTTGATTATGGTGTTGGGTTGGTTATGAGTGTGTTGAAAGTGTGGTGTGGGTTGGAAGGTGTTGCATGGTGATGGTTGAAGGTGTTTGAAGGTGTTGGTTGAAGGTGGTTTGAGGTGGTGTTGAAGGGGTTTGATAGGTGTTGGGTAAGGTGTTGATGTGGTGGGGTTGAAAAGGTTTGAAGGTGTTGAGTGGGTTGAAGGTGTTGTCGGTGTTGGTTTGGAAGGTGTAGTTGGGGTTGAAGGTGATTGTGAAGGTGTTGGTTGAAGGTGGTTGAGTTTTGAAGTGTTGAGGTTGTTGAAGTGTGTGATGAAGGTGTTGAAGGTTTGGTGTTGAAGGTGTTGATGGTGTTGGGTTAAGTGTTGATGGTGTTGGTTGAAGGTGTGAGGTGTTGAGGATGTGAAGGTGTTGTGAAGGTGTTGGTTGAAGGTGTTGAGGTGTTGGGTTAAGGTGTTGAAGGTGTTGGGTTGAAGGTGTGATGGGTTGGGTTGATAGGTGTTCGAAGGTGTTGGGGTTGAAGGTGTTGAAGGTGTGGTTGGGTGTTAAGGTGTTTGAAGTGTTGGTTGAAGGTGTTTGATGGTGTTGGGTTAAGGTTGAAGGTTTGGTTGAAGGTTGGTTTAAGGTGTTGGGTAAGGTGTGGAGGTGTTGGGTTGAGGTGTTGAAGGTGTTGAGGTGTGAAGGTTTGATAAGGGGTGGTTGTGGGTTGAAGGTGTTGAAGGTGTTGAAGGTGTTGGTTGGAGGTGTTGGAAGGTGTTGAAGGTGTTGAAAAGGTGTTGGTTTGAAGTTGTAAGGTGTTAAGTGTTATACATTTGTATTTCCTCCTTCATGTCTCTGGACCAAACTGGTCAGACTTATTCCCTTACAAACGTTGATCTAATCTATTGTTCTCTCCTCTCTACATATCTTCATCCTTCCCTCCCTTCTCCTCAACTTTCATACTCCTCCATCCTCTTCTCCGACCCGCTCTTCCTCCTCCACCTCCTCTTCGACCACTTCAACCTCCACATCTCCTCCCGTCCTCTTCCCGACCCGCTCTTGTTCCTCCTCCTCTCTCCTGCTTCTTATCCTCCTCTCTTGCTTTGTGGTGGTTCTGCAGTGACGGCACAGAAAAGCAAATTGAGAGGTGAGTTGATGATTGTCTCCTCCTCTGCTCTTGCGGTCAGCTCTAGTAGTTACTATACTAGCTGTCTGTTCTAGTAGTTACTATACTAGCTGTATGTTCTAGTAGTTACTATACTAGCTGTCTGTTCTAGTAGTTACTATACTAGCTGTCTGTTTTAGTAGTCACTATACTAGATGTCTGTTCTATAGTGTTACTACATACTAGCTGTCTGTTCTAGTAGTTATATAGCTAGCAGTCTGTTCTGTTACTATACTAGCTGCTTCTAGTAGTTAACATATAGCTGTCTGTTCTAGTAGTTACTATACTAGCTGTCTGTTCTAGTAGTTACTATAGCTAGCTGTCTGTTCTAGTGTTACTATACTAGCTGTCTGTTCTAGTGTTACTATACTAGCTGTCTTTCTAGTAGTTACTATACTAGCTGTCTGTTCTAGTAGTTACTATACTAGCTGTCTGTTCTAGTGTTACTATACTAGCTGTCTGTTCTAGTAGTTACTATACTAGCTGTCTGTTCTAGTGTTACTATACTAGCTGTCTGTTCTAGTGTTTACTATAACTAGCTGTCTGTTCTAGTAGTTACTATACTAGCTGTCTGTTCGAGTAGTTACTATACTATCTGTCTGTTCTAGTGAGTTACTATACTAGCTGTCTGTTTTAGTAGTCACTATACTAGATGTCTGTTCTAAGTGTTACTATACTAGCTGTATGTTCTAGTGTTCATATACTAGCTGTTGTTCTAGTAGTTACTAATACTAAGCTGTCTGTTCTAGTAGTTACTATACTAGCTGTCTGTTCCTAATACGTAGTTACTATACTAGCTGTCTGTTCTAGTAGTTACTATACTAGCTGTCTGTTCTAGTAGTTACTATACTAGCTGTCTGTTCTAGTAGTTACTATACTAGCTGTATGTTCTAGTAGTTACTATACTACTGTCTGTTCTAGTAGTATCTGATATGCTGGTAAGTGTCTGTTCTGTGTTACTATACTAGCTGTCTGTTCTAGTGTTACTATACTAGCTGCTGTTCTCTAGTTACTATACTAGCTGTCTGTTCTAGTAGTTACTATATCTAGCTGTCTGTTCTAGTAGTTACTATACTAGTGTCTGTTCTAGTAGTTACTATACTTAGCTGTCTGTTCTAGTAGTTTACTATACTAGCTGTCTGTTCTAGTATTACTATACTAGCTGTTCTGTTCTAGTAGTTACTATACTAGCTGTCTGTTCTAGTAGTTACTATACTACTGTCTGTTCTAGTAGTTACTATACTAGCTGTCTGTTCTAGTAGTTACTATACTAGCTGTCTGTTCTAGTAGTTACTATACTAGCTGTCTGTTCTAGTAGTTACTATACTAGCTGTCCTGTTCTAGTAGTTACTATACTAGCTGTCTGTTCTAGTAGTTACTATACTAGCTGTCTGTTCTAGTAGTTACTATACTAGCTGTCTGTTCTAGTGTTACTATACAGCTGTCTGTTCTAGTAGTTACTATACTAGCTGTCTTCTAGTAGTACTATACTAGCTGTCTGTTCTAGTTACTATACTAGCTGTTTGTTCTAGTAGTTACTTGATATCTAGCTGTCTGTTTAGTAGTTACTATACTAGCTGTCTGTTTCTAGTAGTTACTATAGTAGCTGTCTGTTCTAGTGTTACTATACTAGCTGCTGTTCTAGTGTTACTATACTAGCTGTCTGTTCTAGTAGTTACTATACTAGCTGTCTGTTCTAGTAGTTACTTATACTAGTCGTGTCTATGTAGTTACTATAGAGTGTCTGTTCTAGTGTTACTATACTAGCTTAGTTATATGTTACTATAACTAGCTGTTGTTCTAGTAGTTACTATACTAGCTGTCTGTTCTAGTGTTACTAACTACGCTGTCTAGTCTAGTGTTACTATACTAGCTGTCTGTTCTGGTAGTTACTATACTAGCTGTCTGTTCTAGTGTTACTATTACCTGTCTGTCATGTAGTTACTATTAGCTGTCTGTTCTAGTGTTACTAATACTAGCTGTCTGTTCTAAGTAGTTACTATACTAGCTGTCTGTTCTAGTGGTACTATACAGTATGTTCTAAGTAGTTCTATACTAGCTGTCTGTTCTAGTAGTTACTATACTCCTGTCTGTTCTAGTAGTTTACTATACTAGTGTTCTGTTCTACTGTGTTACTATACTGTCTGTTCTAGTTCTATATCTAGTGTATGTTACTAGTAGTTACTATACTAGCTGTCTGTTCTAGTAGTACTATATAGCTTGTCTGTTCTAGTGTACTATACTAGCTGTCTGTTCTAGTAGTTACTATACTAGCTGTCTGTCTAGTAGTTACTATACTAGCTGTCTGTTCTAGTAGTTACTATACTAGCTGTCTGTTTCTAGTGTTTACTATACTAGCTGTCTGTTCTGTAGTTACTATACTAGCTGTCTGTTCTAGTAGTTACTATACTGGCTGTCTGTTCTAGTAGTTATATACTAGCTGTCTGTTCTAGTGTTACTATACTAGCTGTCTGTTCTAGTAGTTACTATAACTAGCTGTCTGTTCTAGTGTTACTATACTAGTGTCTGTTCTAGTAGTTACTATACTAGCTGTCTGTTCTAGTGTACTATACTAGCTGTCTGTTCTTAGTAGTTACTATACTAGCGTCTGTTCTAGTAGTTACTATACTAGCTGTCTGTCTTCTAGTAGTTACTATACTAGCTGTCTGTTCTAGTAGTTACTATACTAGCTGTCTGTTCTAGTGTTACTATACTAGCTGTCTGTTCTAGTAGTTTACTATACTAGCTGTCTGTTCTAGTAGTTACTATACTAGCTGTCTGTTCTAGTATTTACTATACCTAGCTGTCTGTTCTAGTGTTACTATACCAGCTGTCTGTTCTAGTGTTACTATACTAGCTGTCTGTTCTAGTGTTACTATACTAGCTGTCTGTTCTAGTAGTTACTATACTAGCTGTCTGTTCTAGTGTTAATATACTAGCTGTCTGTTCAGTGTTACTATACTAGCTGTCTGTTTCTAGTGTTACTAACTAGCTGTCTGTTCTAGTAGTTACTATACTAGCTTCTGTTCTAGTAGTACTATACTAGCTGTCTGTTCTAAGTAGTTACTATACTAGCTGTCTGTTCTAGTGTTCTATACTAGCTGTCTGTCTAGTAGTTACTATACTAGCTGTATGTTCTAGTAGTTACTATACTAGCTGTCTGTTCTAGTGTTAACTATACTAGTCTGTCTGTTCTAGTGTTACTATACTAGCTGTCTGTTCTAGTAGTTACTCATACTAGCTGTCTGTTCTAGTATTACTATACTAGCTGTCTGTTACAGTAGTTTACTATACTAGCTGTCTGTTCTAGTAGTTACTTAACTAGCTGTCTGTTCTAGTGTTACTAATCTAGCTGTCCTGTTCTAGTGTTACTATACTAGCTGTCTGTTCTAGTAGTTACTATACTAGCTGTCTGTTACTAGTGCTATACTAGCTGTTAGTATCTATACTGCTGTCATGTTCTAGTAGTACTGAATACTAGCTGTCTGTTCTAGTGTTACTATACTAGCTGTCTGTTCTAGTAGTTACTATACTAGCTGTCTGTTCTAGAGAGAGAGAGAGAGAGAGAAGAGGATGAGAGAGAGAGAGAGAGAGAGAGAGAGAGAGAGCAGGAAGAGGATGTTAGAGAGAAAGTGACAACGTAATGTCCCTCAGAGTACATGAGAGAAGAGAGAGGGATGGAGGGAGAGGAGCGGAGAGAGGAAGGAAGGAGGGACAGAGTGAGATGAGGGGAGGGGAGAGAGGAAGGAGAGGAGGAAGATCAGGGAGGGAGGGTAGGAGGGATGGAGCGAGGCAATAGAAAGCGGAGAATGAAGAGGAAGATGAGTTGAGGTGTGGCGACGCGAGGAGATGAAACAGAGGACAGCTACACACACAAACCAGGAAGAATGTGTCTACAATAGTTTGTTGTTTCTTAGACAGGACGAATGTGTAGTGTGTTGTTTATTTGTACAGTTCTGACATCTGTAGATTAGTTCTGAGCAGGTTTTCAGTAAAACCTGCTCAGGACAAGAGGGAAGAGAGAGAAGACATGATAGATGGCGAGTAGGGAAGAAAGAGGGGAATGAAAGAGATTCTGGTGACAGGCCATGCTTCATGAAAAACCTACATGAATAAAATATTGCTCCAGCAGCCCAGGTCCATTTCTCTCTGTCGATCTATCCCACTCTTTCCTGCTCCTCCTCTCTCTCACATGCAACGTTAACCCCAGGAGACCTTCATCAGCACTGTTAATGACCCATGCTCCTCGCCTCACCTCTCTACCTCCTTATCCATCACTTCTAATCCCTCTCTTCTCCCTCCTTTGTCTCACTCCTCATCCCTCCTCTCTCTCTCTCCTGCCTCCACCTCTATCTGTCTCTCTGTCTCTATCTCTCGCTCCTCTCTCCTCCCTCTCTTTATCCCCCCTCTATTTCCTCTCGTCTCCCTCTCTTTCTCTCCACATTCCTCTTTCTTTCCTCTCTCCTCCCTCTCTTTTTCCTCAGTCCTCTCTCTTTTTCTCTCCTTTCTCCTCCCTCTCTTTCTCCCCACCCCTCTCTCTCCTCTCCTCTCCTCTCTCTCCCTCCTCTTCTCCCCAGTCCTCTCTCTCTCTCATCTTCTCCTCCTCTCGCCTCCCTCTTTCTTCCCAGTCCCCTCTCTCTCTCCTATCTCCTCTCTCTCTTTATCCCCACCCTCTCTCTCCCTCTCTCTCTCCCTCTTTCTCCCAGTCCACTCTCTCTCTCCTCTCTCCTCCTCTGTCCTCCGTCTTTCTTCCCTGTCCTCTCTCCTCCCCATCTCTCTCTCCACCGGACTATATCTCTTTTCTCTCCTCTCTCTTTCTCTCTCCATTCCTTTCTCTTCTCTCTGCTCCCTCTCTTTATCCCCACCCCTCTCTCACCGGCCTCCTCCCTCTCCTTCTCTCTACTCTCCTCTCTCCACCTCACCTCCCTTGTCTAGGTGTTTCAATTGTAAAATTATCTCATCCCGGTGTTCATACATGCACTTCACGGTCAAATAGCTGCTCTTTACCACAGGTGAACGTGGAGAGAGAGAAGGAAGAGTGAGAGAGATGAACTGAAAGAGAAGAGGTGGGGAGAGAGACAAAGCACAGCAAAAACAGCAATTTCTCTAAACGTCCCATGTATCCCAATGGAAGTGCTTGAATTGCAGGTTCATGTCTCGGCTAGCCAGTCTTTTCTACTGTAGGAGTGGCTCTGGCATCGACTTGTGGGCTTGGGTACATTGGGTCACTGAAACCATTTTATAAAACGGTTGTTCGAAATTCTGGATTCTGATAGGTTGATATGCAGGTGTTGAAGGATAGAGGAAGGTGTGTGTGGGGTCAACCAGTACCCGTCTAGAGGAGGTCTGGGGTCAACCAGTACCCGTCTAGAGGAGGTCTGGGGTCAACCAGTACCCGTCTAGAGAGGTCTGGGGTCACCAGTACCTGTCTAGAGGAGGTCTGGGGTCAACCAGTACCTCTGTCTAGAGGAGGTCTGGGGTCAACCAGTACCCTGTCTAGAGGAGGTCTGGGTCAACCAGTACCCTGTCTAGAGGAGGTCTGGGTCACCAGTACCCTGTCTAGAGGAGGTCTGGGGCAACAGTACCCGTCTAGAGGAGGTCTGGGGTCAACCAGTACCCTGTCTAGAGGAGGTCTGGGGTCAACCAGTACCCTGTCTAGAGAGGTCTGGGGTCAACCAGTACCCTGTCTAGAGGAGGTCTGGGGTCACACCAGTACCCGTCTAGAGGAGGTCTGGGGTCAAACCAGTACCCTGTCTAGAGGAGGTCTGGGGTCAACCAGTACCCGTCTAGAGGAAGGTCTGGGGTCAACCAGTACCGCTCTAGAGGAGGTCTGGGGTCAACCAGTACCCGTCTAGAGGAGGTCTGGGGTCAACCAGTACCCTGTCTAGATGAGGTCTGGGTCAACCAGTACCCTGTCTAGAGGAGGTCTGGGTCAACCAGTACCCTGTCTAGAGGAGGTCTGGGTCAACCAGTACCCTGTCTAGAGGAGGTCTGAGGTCAACCAGTACATGTCTTAGAGGAGGTCTGGGGTCAACCAGTACCCTGTCTAGAGGAGGTCTGGGGTCAACCAGTACCCTGTCTAGAGGAGTCTGGGGTCAACCAGTACCTTGTCTAGAGGAGGTCTGGGGTCAACCAGTACCCTGTCTAGAGGAGGTCTGGGGTCAACCAGTACCCTGTCTAGAGGAGGTCTGGGGTCAACCAGTACCGCCTGTCTAGAAGAAGTCTGGGGTCAACCAGTACCCGTCTAGAGGAGGTCTGGGGTCAACCAGTACCCGTCTAGAGGAGGTCTGGGGTCACCGTACCCTGTCTAGAGGAGGTCTGGGGTCAACCAGTACCCTGTCTAGAGGAGGTCTGGGGTCAACCAGTACCCTGTCTAGAGGAGTTCTGGGGTCAACCAGTACCCTGTCTAGAGGAGGTCTGGGGTCAACCAGTACCCTGTCTAGAGGAGGTCTGGTGTCAACCAGTACCCGTCTAGAGGAGGTCTGGGGTCAACCAGTACCCTGTCTAGAGGAGGTCTGGGGTCAACCAGTACCCTGTTCTAGAGGAGGTCTGGGTGTCAACCAGTACCCTGTCTAGCGGAGGTTGGGGTCAACCAGTACCCGTCTAGAGGAGGTCTGGGGTCAACCAGTACCCTGCTCAGAGGAGGTCGGGGTCAACCAGTACCCGTCTAGAGGAGGTCTGGGGTCAACCAGTACCCTGTTAGAGGAGGTCTGGGGTCAACCAGTACCGTCCTGTAGAGGAGGTCTGGGGTCAACCAGTACCCTGTCTAGATGAGGTCTGGGGTCAACCAGTACCCTGTCTAGAGGAGGTTGGGGTCAACCAGTCCCTGTCTAGAGGAGGTCTGGGGTCAACCAGTACCCTGTCTAGAGGAGGTCTGAGGGTCAACCAGTACTTGTCTAGAGGAGGTCTGGGGTCAACCAGTACCTGTCAGAGGAGGTCTGGGGTCAACCAGTACCCTGTCTAGAGGAGGTCTGGGGTCCAACCAGTACCCTTGTCTAGAGGAGGTTCTGGGGTCAACCCAGTACCTGTCTAGAGGAGGTCTGGGGTCAACCAGTACCCTGTCTAGAGGAGGTCTGGGTCAACACAGTACCCTGTCTAGAAGAAGTCTGGGGTCAACCAGTACCTTGTCTAGAGGAGGTCTGGGGTCAACCAGTACCCGTCTAGAGGAGGTCTGGGGTCAACCAGTCCCCTGTCTAGAGGAGGTCTGGGTCAACCAGTACCCCTGTCTAGAGGAGGTCTGGGGTCAACCAGTACCCTGTCTAGAGGAGGTCTGGGGTCAACCAGTACCTTGTCTAGAGGAGGTCTGGGGTCAACCAGTACCTCTGTTCTAGAGGAGGTCTGGGGTCAACCAGTACCTTGTCTAGAGGAGGTCTGGGGTCAACAGTACCCTGTCTAGAGGAGGTCTGGGTCAACCAGTACCTGTCTAGGGGGTCTGGGGTCAACCAGTACCCTGTTAGAGGAGGTCTGGGGTCAACCCGTACCGCTGTCTAGAGGAGGTCTGGGGTCAATCATGGTCCCGTGTGGCTCAGTTGGTAGAGCATGGCGCTTGCAACGCCAGGGTTGTGGGTTCATTCCCCACGGGGGGACCAGGATGAATATGTATGAACTTTCAATTTGTAAGTCGCTCTGGATAAGAGCGTCTGCTAATGACTTAAATGTAAATGTAAAGTACTGTCTAGAGGAGGTCTGGGGTCAACCAGTACCCTGTCTAGAGGAGGTCTGGGGTCAACCAGTACCCTGTCTAGAGGAGGTCTGGGGTCAACCAGTACCCTGTCTAGAGGAGGTCTGGGGTCAACCAGTACGTTGTCTAGAGGAGGTCTGGGGTCAACCAGTACCCTGTCTAGAGGAGGTCTGGGGTCAACCAGTACCTTGTCTAAAGGAGGTCTGGGTCACAGTACCCTGTCTAGGGAGGTCTGAGGTAACCAGTCGCCTGTCTAGAGGAGGTCTTGGGGTCAACCAGTACTTGTCTAGAGGAGGTCTGGGGTCAACCAGTACCCTGTCTAGAGGAGGTCTGGGGTCACCCAGTAATTGTGTATAGGATGTTCTGAGGGTCAACCAGTACCCTGTCTAGAGGAGGTCTGGGGTCAACAGTACTTGTCTAGAGGAGGGTCTGGGGTCACCAGTACCCCTGTCTAGAGGAGGTTGGGG